>NC_063347.1:25782182-25893438 GCF_021869965.1 Rhincodon typus
TGTGTTCATGCAGCTGTACACCTGGTTATCTGTGAAAACACAGTCTCTTTGGAGACACATATCTTCAGTTTCTCCTCATCAGTAATGCTGATGGCAAGGTGCCACTTTGAAATGGGTGGATCTGTAATTTAACAAAACTGTATAAATGTCAGTATTTTTCTCAAAAAGGATTTAATTGTCTATACTACACGTTCTGTTTCCCTATTTGATTGCAGATAACTTAAGAAAGCTGAGTACCTGTTGAAACCTGGAAATGTCTGAAAGATTTGTGAGCAAATTATGGTCAATTGTCAGAAAAGACTACACCAGGAATGCCATGTGTAGCAAACATTCATGCAAGATTCCAGTAGTTGTCAATGGTGGTGATTTCTTTATGCTTCAATCCACTGTGAAGAATAACAATCAACAAAAACACGTCAGTTCTCATAGTCTGCTGAGGGTAATAGGGAAGATCAGTGACTCTATTCAAACTTATAAATAAGACAAGTTTCACTGTCAGTCAGGAGGTCCTCAAATCTCAAGATGCTCATTAGAATGACCCCCAAGCCCTAGCTCTGCACCTGGGCATTACGAAGTGATTCCTGTGTAATTTGTTTTGTGCCATTCGAGTAAAGCTGGAGGGACCAGCTATTATTTAAATAACAATGCATCATTTATACTGGTGTAATGTTGATGCTCAGAATAAGTCTTCATGATCAACTGAGCTTTTGGTTTGGCCAACCACCAACACAAGCTGATGAATAAGAGTACATTCCAGGTCTTCTTTTTGTTCCTGTTGGATTTGGTTGAGCCAGTCACTGTATCACTGTAACGTGAGCACATAACTCAAATTTAACAGGGAATTCCATAATGATGTTGTAGGGCATGCTGGAAAAGGCAGCCACTGCCATTTGCAGCTTCCCCTGCACATATTCGGGGGTTTCATAGGCAAATCTCGTACAACAAAGATGCAATCTCTACCTATGGAAGTGTTCTGAATAGCTCTTTCCCATTTAATAGGGAGACTGATGGATATGGCCCATCTGTCTGAGAACTTTCAAGGCAAGGATACAATCTGAAAACCTCCTCTTATGCAGTGATGTCACAAACTGCCTTCTTTTCAATAACTACACATCATGGCAGTGTGCCTGACAATGCCCTGGACATACAACACCAGATTCCATCTCTCATCTGGTTGCTCCTGAAAGAGTACTGCTCCATGCTAGGCCACTGGTTGATACGTTCACAGCCATAACAGCTGGCAGGGACGGATTGCAGTGGGCTGGTCATCCATGGATGTTAGTATTTCCCACTTCTCTTAGAAGGCATCTTTCTGATGTAAGTCCTAACACCATCCTTGCATCTTTTTGACAAAATGCCTCAAGTGTTCTCTCTGTGATGATGCTATCACTTTAAAAATAATATTTTGTCCTGAGTTGTGTTTTTTTTGCAGAGAGTCTATAAAGGCAGAGATGTCGAAGTGGCTATGAGAAATGATCTAAATCAACAATCAGAGGAGTAACCAGTTCGCCAGATCAAGTTTTTCTGGTTTTATAGCTGTAGCAGTCAGAAGCTGTTTGGGTCCCAGAAGAGTTGGAACTTCAGTAAAATGTTTCCTGGCTGCTACATTCTCTGAAATCTCTCAATGTTGTTTCCTCCTGGATTGGAGAATTGCCAATAAGGATCTGTCTGAATTTACCTTTTGCCCAAGGTGAGTGTTTATTTGATGCTACTATATTGGAACGGTTAATTAGTAATAGGTACTGTATCTATTATTTGGTTAAGTTTTCCAATGGTTGAGTTATTCTAAATTTCTCTCTCGTCTTTGCATTTTAACTATAGTGTTTAAATAAATTGTTTTGCTTAATTTTGAGTGGTTTGACCAATTGCATCACATCTGAAACACGTATTTCACACCTATCTTTAAAATGAGAAAAAGTTAGGGTCTAGGCTACCTTCTAAAAATATTTTGAGGGGGATCTGATCTGATCTGATCCATAACATGTCACCATCACCAAGTAAGGCAACACCTGGTTTTGCTAATTGCTTCAGCATGCATAGAAATTTTCATAAGTCGCAGCAGATTTTGGAGTGAGAAACTCACTAATGACCTTTATCACCTTTAGATCAAGCTTTATCCCACTTTTGACAATAATGTGTCCCAAAAAGCGAATAAATTCTGAAGAAGGATAATTGGACCCAAAACACTAACTCTGTCTTCTTTCCACAGATGCTGCCAGACATGTTGAGTTTTCCCAGCAATTTCTGTTTTTGTTTCTGATTTCCAGCATCTGTAGTTCCTTGGTTTTAAATTTTTTGGAGACTTCACATATCTCATTGAAAGGAAGTCCTGCAGCCTGTAGACATTTTCAGACAGTATTGAATCCTTTTGGTCATGTTTTCCATTGGATCCCTACGTATCAATGGTCATTAATGTGTCATGTAACCTCTTCTTGATCTTGCAATACACTGGACATGATATACATTAGAACAATCCTGGGGTTGAGGCAATTCTAAATGGCAATTTGATGAAACAATATCTACCAAAGCGAGTCATAGAAATGGTAAGTAGTTTTGGTTGGTCATCTAACAGCACCTGGCAGAACCACCTTTGATATCAGGCTTGGTAAAAAAGTTCTACTTTTAAACAACTTGGCAAAGTTTTCATTGATACCTGATGCGAGATGGATCTCCCTAGCTATTGTTTTTTTGAGCCATTGGAATTAGGAGCAGTAAACATGTCTGAGCACCATACAAATTGGTCTGGTGAACCTGAAGTTGTTTCTGAAAATGATTTAAGGAGGGATCTGGAATTTTCCTGGATGTGTAAGAAAAGATGCTAAGCCATTTTATCCAGAATTTGATACTGTTCTCAGTATCAAATTTGCTTAATCCTGTGAACAATTTAGGACAATGCAAAGAAACTTTTATTTCTGTGCTAATGTAATTCTGCGATCTTTTTGAGAACACCAATTGCAAAACATGCTTTCTTGTTCAAGATTGAGATTTGTTGATTCTAGGTTATATTTGTATTCCCTACTAGCTGATATTTTTTATATTGTAAATGTTGCTTGCAGCATCCCTTTAACCTTGGTAGATGTTGCATCCTCTAGTTCCAGGACTGACAGCTGTAACATTTGTTTCGGCAGCCATGATGAATGGTCAGATAAGAGAGTGACTCTGGCCCCAGTATGAAGCTTCAGTAAGGTGGCTATTGACATAAATAAATTTAGACAAAAAATTTAGACATGGATCTCCCACTTTGTCTATGAATGCCTTAGGTATCTCCCCCTGTGAATGTCTCTCCAAGTGCGGGTTCTCTCTTTGAATGGAGATGGGTGATCTACCGAGTAGGTGGCTTTGTGTTTGTAACCACTAGTACCTCCACTGTTCTGGAAATACTTCTTACTTTTACAAATTCTTTGGAAGTGACCTGTTTAGTAACAGATGTAACACAGTTTTGTCATAGCTGGACACTGTCTTTGCTCACGAAGCTCTTTTTTGTCCACAGTGCTGACAATAACTTAGTGTTTAATATTTGCCCACCTGCTGTGTCGTGTAAGCTTGTCATGTGTCTGTCAAGTGTGTTTACATCTTGTGAAGGACCTTCTTTGGTGAGCAGTTCTTCTCATCTCAGGGTTTGTCAGCAATTGTTCCTAGTCTCTGTTTCCAGGATGATTTAGATAGCTTTTTCCAATGATAAATCTTCCTTGGACAATAAAAAAATCTGATTCAAAAAATACTACTCAAAAATTCTGCCAACCAGTCCATCCATTATGATTTCCTTTGCAAGGCTCCATTGTTTAACTCACAGGTTTAAACTGATCTATATAAGTTATTAATTAAATTGACTATATATTCACCTAGAAATTGAATTTTTCTATTAAAACTTCATCATTCAAAAATTCTATTTGTTTTAAGTAATTGTCAACAGCTTTAATAACAAAATATTTAAGTTTTTTTGTTGATTTATGGTCAGCTCTGGACCTACTGAATATAGTAGTGTGTTAACTTGTTCCATTTCTGGTTTTGGTATTCAATACACAAGTAATTCTGTATCTTAGGAACTGTTTTCTCCGGGAGTTCCCACGTAGGTTCTGTAAGCATCATCATTGTTCTTAAGTATTATGTCTTTTCCCATTCTTCCCTATTGTGTAGATTAAGCTTGTTACTCTGCAAGTATTTAAATATATACAGTTTTAATATTGTTTTAAATTTGATGTTTGCTAAGCTTGCCATCAGACATACTGTTTAATCACAAATTGCTGTAAAGATTGCTACGGTCTTTACAGCTTTTCCTTTAATTACTAGTCTTTGTTAATTCTGTGGTTGAACTGTACTAAATTCCATTTACTAGCTGTTCAATAGTTGTGACTTACCACTGTTTGGAAACCATTTTTCTTAAAGCACTTGTATTTGTAAAAATTGTTTAGAAGTTTAAAATTTTGCACTGTACCAACATGATACTAATAAAGTATTGAATATTCCACGCTTTTAAATTCTGATAAATACTTTTTCTACAATATTAGTGTAACCTTCCTGGCTTTAAGAATCAAAATGGAGGATCCCTGTCTTTTTTGAGGTGTTTTGGGATGTTTGTCTTTTTGAGCAATAGGATGTTTGTGCCTTTTTCTTCTTGTAGGATCAAGTCACACTTTCTCCCCAAATGCACCCCACCCAACAAAATGGTACGTTCACACTCCTTCCATATAATGACTTTGTAATGAAATTTATCTTGACTCTGAAACGCTTTATTGATCTTAAACTTCTTCTGCAATGGACTTATGATGTTTCAATTTGTTTCTGATATTCTTGACTTCGATATTAAGTTACGGCCCTATTTTAAATTTAGCAGATATGTCTTGTGATGCCTGTGTGTGACTGCAGTAATGGTTGGTTTACTGATAAGTACTCCCATTTTTGGTTTTCAACCTCCCAGCCTGGGCTTTGCACTATTCAGGTAAATTTTCTAATGTCTTCCATTAAGTGTCTAACTTACTGCTGTAGCTCCAAAAACCGAACACACCTCAGCTGATTCCTGACTCAGGATTATTCCCTCACAGCTTTTCCCGTGCTTTTATATCCCCCTAGGTCTGGCTGTCTTTTTTGCCTCAGACCACAGCTGCTAGCTGTTATTGCTTCCATGAGGTTTTGCTGACTGATATCTGTTTAAATGCTTCAAGCTGACAGATTAACTGTTCCTTTCTTAAAAGGTGTAAGCACTGAAAATAGAATTACTATTTCTCAGAATATTCTTTGTCTCATTTCCTTCCGATTCTTCAGGGTTCTTTTCACTGTGGGATCAATGTTGTGTACTTTGCACCACATCGATCACTGCTGTCACTGTGATATAACTGCAGTCTTCCTTTGCTGTCACCAATCCTTCAATAATCTACAGGGTGGTTAGTAGGTTGCGATGATGGATGAATCACTGGCAAGTCTGAATAAAAAGGCTCTTATCTCTAGTTAGAAAATAATGTTTATTACAATGTAATCTGTGTAGAGTTAATAAAATGTATAGATGGCAAGATGAGGAGCAGAAGACATGCCACCCTCCAACTACAACTGCCCAGACTACACAATACTTCAGCCAGGGTTTGTATTATTGACGACAGTCATGGAGTCATACAGCACAGAAACTGACTGTTCCGTCCAACTTGCCCATACCAACCAAGTTTCCTAAACTGAACTAGTCCCATTTTCCTGGGTTTGGCCTATATCCTTAAAAACCTTTCTTATTCATGTACCTGTCCAAATGTCTTTTAAATATTGTAATTGTACTCACCTCTACCACTTCCTCTGGGAGTTCATTCCAGATATAAGCCGTAACACTATTCAATGGAGATATATTCTCTGGTCTAGGGGCCTTCATTACAGCCTCCAATTTCTTATACGCTTTGTGTAGTCCCTTGCCATTGATTACCTGGCCCAATACACTAACGGAGTTTTTAAACTCCAGGATCCATTATTCAAAATATTATCCAGGTAAAACTGCACTTCTGGCAACCTACTTAATATTTGATTCATGGCTTTCCAGAAGAGATGTGATGACAAAAGGAAATCACTTGTAGTGGAACCAGTATCCTTTCTGCTACTATCATTGGCGGCAGCAGGGACTCCTTTGCAACCCCCCCATCTGTAGGTAGGCCTGCGACAGATCCATCTTTGAAAATTTCTTTCCTCCTAGGTTGACTATGACCATAAAGCCACCACAAATTGTGGCCGTGCTGTCAAGTTTTTAAGACTGGGACAATTGGTGTGGCCCTTTCACTGGTGGATACTGGACCCAAAGGTCCCAGGTTCACCAGCCCTTCCAGTTCTGCCTCCACTTTAGGCCATATGATGTACAGTATTGGACATGCCTTCAGGCTCCTCAGACGAGCTTCTGCTTCAACTGAAGTTTAATTTCTATTTCTTTCATTTCCTCCAAGGTTCCTCTGAGGACATCTTTTTACTTGACCAGGATCTTTTGCAAAGTCACATTTGAGTCAGCATTTATGAAACTTTTTGTCTTACTATGGTAGCAAAGATGACTATAGGGGGCACAGTCTCATAATTAGGGCCAGACCACTCAGGAGAGATGTTAGGAAGCACTTCTATACCCAAAGTTTTGAGTTTGCGTTTGATTTATTGTTGTCATATGTACAAAGATAATGGTGAAAACTGTTGTTTTGCATGCTATACAGGCAGATCATACAATACAAAGTGCATCCAGGTAGTAGAACAGATGCAGAATAGTGTTACAGCCGCAGTGAAAATACAATGAGGTGCAGATGTTTGAAACTCTCTTCCATAAACGGCAGTGGATAGTGGATAAGGTCTTAAATTTTCAATCTGAGGTAGATAATACTTCTGCTTAACAAAAAGTTAAGGGATATGAGTCAAAGGCAGGTATGTGGAGTTAGGCCACAGATCAATCATGAACTCATTAAATGGCAGAACAGGCTCGAGGGGCTGAATGGCCTACTCCTGTTCCTATGTTGCTGTGTTCTAATCGTTCCACATATTCCTATGACTAATTGTTGTAGGACTACAGAAATCACTTTGAAACCATTCACTGACAGTGTGAATTTCTGCTTTTCCCCATGATCTCACTGAATGGTGAAACAAACTTGAGGGGCTGAATTGCATATTCTGGTTCCTATTTTCCTCTGGCAAAATTCAGAGCATGCCTGACAGTGTGATTGCCATTGTCAAACATCATACTAAGCATAGACAGATCATATTGAGAAGCAGATGCACCCACTACTGATCTATGTACATAAAAACATTGTTAATAAAACTCTCTACTTGCAACATTTTCACAGAGTTACACAATTTAGATTTGATTCATTCATGAGGGGGTCCTACAATAAAACATTCAAGAACCAAATCACCATGCTAGAACAATGCCAATGGGTAAAATTCCCTAAGAACATTAAAGAGTTTTATAAGGTCTTGCCAGGTTCCTCAGCTTTGGTCTGTCAGGAAACCACAACCAAATGTGTGACTTCAAATTATGCATGGAGCCTTGCCTGTTAGGCTTAAGTGCACAACTTATTGCCACTGGTGCAGAAAGAGTCATACCAACAGAAATGCAAACTTTACTTTGTTAAAATTTTAACCTTTTCCATTTGTACAACAGTCAACTTGAAAAAAGTTAATAAACCATGCGACTCACTTGGAGAGATTTTGACAAACCTCCTGTACCTGTTAAACCGGTAAAAATAGCCACTGAAGAGCAACATTGTTTTGGGGTTTTATTATTTCCAATTAATAAACTGCTTATTTTATACATCCATCTGCTTAGGATTCAGATGATTTTATCCTCTATAACCTTAAAACAACTGATTTAAAAGTGAGACAACAAGGTGTAGAGCTGGATGAACACAACAGGCCAAGCAGCATCAGAGGAGCAGGAAAGCTGACGTTTCGGGCCTAGACCCTTCTTCAGAAATGGGGGAGGGGAAGAGGATTCTGAAATAAATAGGGAGCGAGGGGGAGGCAGATAGAAGATGGATAGAGGAGAAGATAGGTGGAGAGGAGACAGACAGGTCAAAAGAGGCGGGGATGGAGCCAGTAAAGGTGAGTGTAGGTGGGGAGTTAGGGAGGGGATAGGTCAGTCCAGGGAGGACGGACAGGTCAAGGAGGCGGGATGAGGCTAGTAGGTAGGAGATGGGGGTGGGGCTTGAGGTGGGAGGAGGGGATAGGTGGAAGGACAGGTTAGGGAGGCGGGTATGAGCTGGGCTGGTTTTGGGATGGACCGACCTATCCCCTCCCCAACTCCCCACGTACACTCACCTTTACTGGCTCCAGCCCTGCCTCCTTGACCTGTCTGTCTCCTCTCCACCTATCTTCTCCTCTATCCATCTTCTATCCGCCTCCCCATCTCTCCCTATTTATTTCAGAATCCCCTTCTCCTCCCCCATTTCTGAAGAAGGGTCTAGACCCGAAATGTCAGCTTTCCTGCTCGGCCTGCTGTGTTCATCCAGCTCTAATCCTAGTTGTCTCACATTCTCCAGCATCTGCAGTTCCCACTATCTCTGCATGGATTTAAAAAAGTGTATTTTTTTCAAATGTTAAAATTGAATATAAAGGTATTACATTTGGACATTTTTCCAAATCTACAGCATTGTGCAAACTAGAAATCAAAATATTGTTTTAGAACTTCAATATTTAAAATATATATTGTTTTCCATTCACTTTTTATTCATAAACATTTTCACCTTAGCCCATTTTGAGGGTCAAGAGTGCGCCACCTCCAGATGTTAACAGGTAACTGCAGTTTATTTCTTTGGCAAAAATCACTATCAAATTTCTGAAA
Source organism: Rhincodon typus (assembly GCF_021869965.1). NCBI lineage: Eukaryota > Metazoa > Chordata > Chondrichthyes > Orectolobiformes > Rhincodontidae > Rhincodon > Rhincodon typus. Next base: position 25,790,965 of record NC_063347.1, read on the forward strand.
GGAATCGGCACTGCATCTCCTGCCTTTTCAGATCTTGTATATACATAACAATTCCCTCTCTCCTGTTCAAACAATATCACAGTAAAGATGTCCAATAAAGAGGTTCTGCTGAGGCAATATGAGCAGCTCGTGACAAAGTTTTTGAAGGACGAAAAGGTAATCATCTCCAGGTAAGTACCTGAGCCACAATCATACTGTCGAGGACAAATAAGATCACAGAATTGATCACATGGCTCCAAGACGGAAAAGCCAAGAACAGCACAGCACCTTTCTAAACCAAAAAACCACTTGCTTCTGCACAGTCTGAATCCATCTATTCCCTACTTATTCATATCAGTCAAGATTCCTCTTAAATATTGTTACCATATTTACCTCTAGCACCACCTCTGGCAGTGCATTTCAGGCATCTACCAGCTGCTCTTAAAAAAACTGCCTCATCTCCTTTAAACTTACCCCCTTTTACCTTAAACCCATGTCCCCTAGTGACTGACATTTCTACCATGGGGGAAAAAACTCTGACTATCCATGCCTCTCAATTATGTTATCTTTGTGTCATAAGCAAATTTGACAACTATACTTTCCTTCCCTTCATTCAAATTAGCTATACAAATTGGAAACAACAATGATGTCCCAGCATCAATCCCTATAGCACACATCTTGCCAAACTTAAAGACGAATTTTTGTCTACATTCTGCTTCCTGTTAGTCAGCCAATCGTCTACACATGTCAATATGCTACTCCTACACCATGAGCTTGTATTTCCTACTGACCTATGATGTGGCACCTTATCAAATGTCTTCTGGAAATCTAACTACAGGACATCTACCAATCCCACTTTATTCATAGGATGCATTACCACCTGAAGAGAACTCCAAAAGATTGATCAAGCTTTCCCTTTTTTAAAAATCACATTGCCTCTGCCTGATTGCCTTGAAATTTTTCTCAGTGCCCTGCTATAATTTCTTTAGTAGCAGCTTCGGACATCTTCCCTATGACAGATGTCAAGTTTGGCAGGCTGTAGTTTCCTGCTTCCTGTCTTTTTGAATAAAAAAGTTATATTCATTATCTTCCAATTTAATGGAGACCATTACTCAATCAATTGAGATTTGGACATTAAACCAATGCATCAACTATCTCACTTGCCACTTCTTTCAATACCCAGAATGAAATCCACAAGGACCTAGGCACTCAACAACCTGCAGCTCCAACAACTTCCTCAGTTCTACTTTTCTGGTGTTTGTGATTTCCACGAGTTACACCCTCATTTCTGTGTCCCAATTTATTGCTGCATCTGCATTGATATGCATCCTCTACATCAAAAATATTGTCAACTCATCTGCTATTTCCTTAAATTTTAATTATTAATTCTCATTTATCACTTTCTATATAATTAATGCTCACTTTGTTAATCCTTCTTTAAAAATATTTATGAAAACTCTTACTATCTGCTTTCATATTTCTGTTTAGCTTCCCCTGTACATTAATTTTTCCCTCTTAATTTTTTGGTCTCTTTTTTTTCCACTTTTTTATATTCCATCCAATCTTCTGACTTGCCACCAGTTTTTACACAATCATATGTTTTTCTTCTTTTAGTTTGATACTACGTTTAACATTTCCAGTCAACAGTAGATAGACAGTTCATCCCGTGGAATTGTTCTTACTCGTTGGAATGTATTCATTCTGCATATTCTGAAATATCCCCTTCAGCATCTGCCATTGCACTCTGTTGACCTAAGTCGTCAATTCACTTTAATCAGGTCTGCTTTCATGCCCCCATAATTGCTCACTCTTAAGATTAAAATAGTCTGAGATCCACACTTCTCCTATAAACTACACTTGAAATTCAATCATATTATGGTCACTGTTACCTAGGGGCACTTTCAAAATGAGATCATTCATTAACCCTACCTCTTTGCACAATGCCAGATCTAATATAGCCTACCCTCTGGTTGACTCCATGACATAAGAAACTGTCCAAACATATTTTATGAACTCTTCATCTAGGCTACATTCAGCCATCTGACTTTTCTAGTCAACACTGCACTAGGGCAGATCACAAAACAGTTCTTTACAGCGCTGTCTGATGGGAGGATTCAGGAGAAGTTACTTGGAGTGCTATTTGACCTGCTTGTGCAGTGCATAAACCTAGTCTATGCACAGACAATAAGCAGTGTTTTCAAGGGGGTGAGTAACAACAGCTTTGACATCTGGGATGATTTTTAGCTTTGACTTAAATAAATTAAGACTGTGTGAATAATATTTCCTTGGGTCTGATTGGGAATATGAAAAGGATAGTGCAAGATTGATTTGTAACATTTGAAATAAGCAAAGTAAATGAATGAGAAATTGAACTGTATGCATTATGGTATTGCAAATTTTAATCTTGTAATTTTAAGGTGAGGCCTCTTCTGAAATACTGTGTCTAGTTCTGGTTGCCCAGTTATAGGAAGGATATTATTAGGCTGGAGAGGGTTCAGAAGAGATTTACCAGGATGTTGGTCGATATGGAAGGTTTGAGTTATAAAGAAAAGGCTGGATAGGCTGGGAATTTTTCCACTGGAGCTTAGGAGGTTGAGAGGTGACCTGATAGAAATTTATAAAGTAAAGTAAAGTATTGAGGGGTATAGATAGAGTTAATGGTAATTGTCTTTTCCCCAGGATGGGAGATGTCAAGATTAGGGACACATTTTTAAGGAGAGAGATTTAAAGATGACACGAGGAGCAAATTTCTTTTTAAACGCAGACAGCATGTGAATGAACTTCCTGAGGAATTGGTGGACGCGGGTACAGATACAACATTTAAAAGACACTTTGATAAGTACATGAACAGGAAAGGATTGGAGGAATAAGGGCCAGGAGAAGACAGGGGGACTAGTTTAATTTGGGATTATGGTCAGCACGGACTGGTTGGACTGAAGGGTCTGCTTCCGTGCTGTATTACTCTATGTAGATTAAAATCTCTCATGATTATCACCGTGCCTTTCTGACAAGCTCACTTTCTTTTTGTTTGTTTATGCCGCACTACCATGAGATTTCTGTTAGGGCACTGCAAAAATTCTCCAAGGCTCCTCAGACAGCACTTTCCAAACTCATAACCACTACTTAGAAGGATGAGGGATGAGGGCAGCAGGAACACCACCACCTGCAAGTTCTCTTCCAAGTCACTCACCATCCTGACTTGGAAACATGTCACCATTGCTGAAGAGTCACTGGATTAAAATCCTGCAGTGTATGGACTTCAGCAGTTCAAGGCGGCAGCTCACCTCCACCCCTTCAAGGGATGGGTAATAAGTGCTGGCCCATCCTGTGGTGCCTATGTCCCACGCAGTTCTCCTCTAAGCTGTATGGCTGCCAGTTGACTGCCAATATTGATGTCTGGTGGGCTGTGCGTGTGCGTGATGAACATTTTTCCAGGCCATTTCAGAATCACTTTGCTGTAGGTCTGGAGTCGCATGAAGGCCAGTGCTGGTTAGGACAGCAGATTTTCTTCCCTGAATGTCAGTGAAGCAGCTAGGATTTAATGACAATCCTGTGGTCTTTTTTCAATCACAGTTAGTGAGACAAACATTCTTTTCAAGATTATTAATTCATAAAATTTAAGTTTTCCAGCAGCTTTGGTGGGTCATAAACTCTTGCCTCCACAGTATTATTTTGAAACCTCTGGATTAATAGATCACATACTCATAATGAAGCAGCCCCATCCAGCAGGTAGTGAAACCTCGCCACAAATTTCAAGTGTAACGAAGGTGCTTCACATTTAATATTTCTTGGAGGACCTGGGTTGGGGAAGATTGTGACAAGATTGATTTATTTTAAGTTGTATGGGAAAACCTGTAGCAGTTTCTTTAAAAAGAGTTCTTCGAAAGGTTATTGTGACCTTGAGTTTTTTTTAAACACAAGGCTTCCTGGAAATCATATGACTGTGATAATTGCTTGCTTTAGACCCAATGACTGGATGGAGAATGCTTCAGTATCTGGTCTTCAATTGGGAAACAAGATGACTTTCAGGAGGGTTGTCTTGCTATTCTTTTCAGAAAGATGAATGAAAACCCTCTGGTGAAGTTCAGGGTGAGACCTATTTGTTCTTTTGAAAAAGTAAGATCTCCATTTTGTGTTTCCAGATAAGCTGTCTGAAAGGCTTCAAAAGACAATCGTGTGCAATTTGTAACCTGACCACATGTATCACATCAGAGCAACACGTTCCAGAACATTCCACACTTTACCAATGGGTTATTCTTAAAGACAAAAAGGATAAAGGAGACCTTTTTTCTTTCAGAAAAATCAACCTCTGCACAGTGTTCCTCTTTCCCTAAAGTGTGTTTTGGAAATATTTAGAGTGTTAAGCAATTAAATTTTGATATTGCTGACTGTATGTTAAATCAGTTATTGCACATTCATTGGAGAAGTTTTGTTTTCACAATAAACCAATAATTGTGCTTAAGAAAACTCACGAATAATTCATTTTCATTTAAAACATGATAAAAGGAAGGTACTTAAATTAGCCATTGTGGTAGCTGAGAAAAGTCTTTTTATTTTTATGCTGCAACCCAAGGGGTAGGGAGACAAAAGCGTGGAACACTCCTACTGCCTCAGCTATAACATAAGACACATTCAGAACACATAATTGTCAGGCAATCACCTCCAACAAGATTATTTAAATCAGAGTCCTCCAGCACTTACCTCCTGGGGGATTTGTGGAGTGGGATTGGTCACCATTGGCCAGAAAGTGAACATAATTGCCATGGCTATAGAACATAGAACAGTACAGCACCAGAACAGGCCCTTCAGCCTACCATGTGTAGTGACCATGATGTCATTCTAATCTAATCCCATCTACCTGCACATAATCCATTTCCCTCTATTCGAAGTGGCTCAGCGCCAGGGACCCCGGTTCAATTCCACCCTCAGGTGACTGTGTGGAGTTTGCACATTTGCCCCGTGTCTGTGTGGGTTTCCTCCAGGTGTTTTGGTTTCCATAGTCCAAAGATGTGCAGGTTAGGTGGATTGGCCATGTTCAATTGCCCATAGGTGTCCAGGGATGTGAAAGCTAAGAGGATTAGCCATGGGAAATGCAGGGAGGTGGGTCTCAATGGAATGCTCTTCAGAGGGTCAACATGGGCTCAAATGGGCCAAATGCCCTACTTCCACACTGCAGCGATTCATGATTCTATGTTAATTTTTCTGTCTAAATGCCTTTTAAACATTGCTATCATCTCTACCTCTACCACCTACCCTAGCAGCATGTTCCAGGCACCTATCACCCTCTGTGTAAAAAAAGTACCACCTTCTTCAGACTTTCCCCTCTTTCTTTAAATGCATGCCCCTAATATTTGACATTTCCACCCTGGCAAAAGATTGACTATCGAACCTATCCATCCCTCTCATAATTTTATACACTTTTATCAGGTTGCCTCTTAGCCTCCGACGCGCGAGCAAAAACAATCCACATTTGTCAAACCTAATATATTCCATTCCAAGCGAAATCCTGGCAAACCTCTTGAACTCTCTCCAAAGCCTCCACATCTATCCTGCAGTGCAGCAACCAGATTTGCATATAATACTCTAAATGTGGCCTATCTAAACTCATATACAGCTACAACATAACTTATCATCAATTTTTATACTCAATGTCCTGCCCAATGAAGGCAAACATGCCATACACCTTTGTTACCACCTTAGCCACTTGTGTTGCCACTTTCAGGGAGCTATGGACTTGCACCCTAAGATCCCCCTGTATACGAATCCTCCTGAGGATCCTGCCATTTACTATGTACTTTCTTCTTGCATTTGACCTCCCAAAATGCATCACCTCACACTTATCTTGGTTAAACTCCATCTGCCATTTCTCTGCCCAACATTCCAAATGATTTATATCCTGCGGTATCCTATGACAACCTTCCTCACTATCCACAACTGTTCCAATTTTTTATGTTATAGAACGAGTCATAGAATCCCTACAGTATGGATTGTCTGCAAACATTACTATATATAAAATTCGTATGCACTGGTGATCATCTTCCAGGATTTTATAGACTCTGGAACCATCCCTGCATATTGGAGGGTAGCTGATGTCACTCCAATATTCAAAAAGGAAGGCAGAGAGAAAACAGGGAATTACAGACCAGTAAGCCTAACATCTGTAGTGGGGAAACTTCATGAATCCATTATCAAAGACTTTACATCGGAGCATTTAGACAGCAGTGTCAGGATCAGATAGAGTCAGCATAGGTTTATGAAGGGGAAATCATGCTTGATAAAATCTGTTGGAATTCTATGAAGCTGTAACTAGTAGAATTGACAAGGGGAGCCAGTCGATGTGATATATTTGGACTTTCAGAAAGCGTTTGACAAAGTCCCGCACAAGAGATTACTGTACACGATTAAAGCGCAGGGATTGGGGGAAGTGTATTGAGATGGATAGAAAACTGGTTGGCAGAGACGAAACAAAGAGTAGGAATTAATGGGTCCTTTTCAAAATGGCAGGCAGTAACTAATGGGGTACCACAGGGATCGGTGCTGGGACCCCAGCTATTCACAACATATATTAATGATTTGGATGAAGGAATAAAATATAACATCTCCAAGTTTGCAGATGATATCAAGTCAGGTGACAGGGTGGACTGCGACAAGGACGCAAAAATCCTTCAGCATGATCCGGACAGTTTGGGTAAATGGGCGAATCAGTGGAAAATGCAGTATAATTTGGATAAACGGGAGGTTATTCACTTTGGAAGCAAAAACAAGAAGGCAAATTACTTCCTGAATGTCTGCAAGTTGGGAAGAGGGTAGTGTGCAGCAGGACTTAGGTGTCCTTGTGCACCTGTTGCTAAAGGTAAGCATGCAGGTGCAGCAGGTGGTAAAGAAGGTAAATGGTATGTTGGGCTTCAGTGCGAGAGGTTTCAAGTATAAGAGCAGGGATGTGTTGTTGCAGTTATATAGGGACTTGGTGAGGCCACAGCTAGAATACCATGCATAATTTTGATCACCTTTTCTGAGGAAGGATGCTTTTGCTCTCGAGGGAGTGCAGTGAAGGTTTACCAGGCTGATTCTGGGGATGGCAGGACTAGCATATGGAGGAAAGGTTGACTAGGTTAGGATTGTTTTTGCTGAAGTTCAGATGAATGAGGGGGGTGGGGGGAATCTCATAGAGACTATAAAATTCTAACAGGACCAGACAGGGTAGATGCAGGGAGAATGTTTCTGATGATGGGTGCATCCAGAACCAGGGGTCACAGTCTGAGGATCTGGCATAGACCATTTAGGATGGAGATGAGGAGACATTTCTTCACCCAAAGAGTGGTGAGCCTGTGGAATTCACTACCACAGGAAGTAGTTGATGCCAAAACATTGAATGTATCCAAGAGGCAGATAGATATACCATTTGGGGCAAATGGGATCAAAAGGTTATGGGGAGAAAGCAGGATCAGGCTATTGAATTGGACGATCAGTCATGATCGTGATGAATGGTGGAGCAGGCTCAAAGGTCGAACGGCCTCCTCCTGCTCCTATCTTCTATGTTTCTACATTTCTATGTAATTACAAACAACGGTTCCCAGCACTGATCCTTGCTGAACATCACTGATCACAGATCTCCAGTCAGAAAAACTCCTCTCCACAACTACTCGCTGTCTCCAATGACCAAGACAATTTTGTATCCAATTTACTAATTTACCATGAATCCCATTTGGCTTATTCTTCTGGACCAGCATATCATGCAGGATCTTGTCAAATGCTTGAGTAAAATGCACATAGACAACATTCACTGCCCTACCCTCAATCATCATTGGCGAAGAGATAATAAGCTCAAACAAATTTGAGACACAAGACCTCCACTTCACTAGTCCATAAGTCCATTCTTCTCCAAATATAAGTAAATCCTGTCTCCAAGAATCTTCTCCAATAATTTCCCTATCACTGATGTAAGGCTCACCGGTCTATAATTTCCTGGATTATCCCAGTAGCTTTCCTTAAACAAAGGAACAATATTTGTTATTTTACAGTCGTCTGGGACTAAAGATCTCCGTCAACGCCAACCAATCTGCTTGCTTGCCTCCTTCAGTATCCTGTGATAGATCCCTTCAGGCCCTGGGCACTTATCTACCTTGGTGTTTTCCAACACCATCTCCTCCTTAATATCGACATGCCCTAGATTATCAATGTACCCTTCCCTAATCTTACCATCCTCCATCAAAACAGAGAAGAGATTGGTTATTTTGCAGCAAGTACTTTCACTTCCTGACTCCTCAAAATTTCTCAAAAACCTATGAGGCAAAAGATAGCATTTGCAGCGCAATCCTTCATCCTTCCTGGCTGGAGACAGCTTCACAGCATTTAAGAAGTTCAACAGTGAGAATAAAACTGTCCTCTCACTGTGCTAAATAGGCAGGGACTGTGCAAGTGTTCAAGCATCTGCTACTATGAGAATACGGTTACATACAGGATGTCACACAATGGTGATTCATCCACTAAATTGCAGTACTGAGATATATGAACTTATACCACATTAATAATATGCTACAATTACTGAAGGGATGATAGAAAGAACATCTGTTGACTAGGAATGAAGATGTAGCTGGCTCAATATCTCATTTTCCATATTCATGTTGTCCACCTATACTTGCAGGCCATGCTAAGATACACAAAATGATCAACTGGATAGCTAATTGGAGGCTGCCGACACCCACTCCTACCACAGAGCAATAAAAGGTGATGCTTTTAGAAGAGGAGAAAGAAAATGGTGTGTGGGCAGTTGTGAACAGGACTTTGGGACAGATTTAATGCTTGTTTTTCCAAGTTTGGTAAAGTTGCTCTTTCCTTGTCTCCCTTGCAAATAATGGGCTTTTTTAAAAATAAACCAGCACAGTCTACACAGCACTATACCACAGTTATCTAAACATTCATACAAATGTTCCTGTAAAATATCACACTTCCAAAAAGGAGTATTTGCAGTTGAATTGAAATTCAGAGCTTCAGTGATGGATTAGTTTTTGGCTGAATCACTAACACTCTAGTGTACAGCGACTGCAACGTATCACCCAGGGATGACAAACACTCCTCAATTCACATTATTCAGCACATACCAAATACTTAGGTTTGCTGTATTTATAAATGCAGCACACAGTTAGCAAGTCCAACTTGTCAACTAAAATCAAGTTTATTGTGACTGGGGCCTTAGGAAAGTTTACAATAAGCAGTTTCATCTTTTCTCCCTAAGAGACTGTTAATGCAAATAGACTTCAAAATATTTAGAACAGTAGTCAAGTTAATGAGAATACAAAGTTGTGGAGAAACTCAGTGGATCTGGCAGCCTCTATGAAGAGTTAACACTGGATTCTGAAGAATTCATATCAGACTCGACATGTTAACTATTTCTTCCTCCTCAGATATACTGAGTTTCTGCAGAATTTTCTGGTTTTACTTCAGATTTCCAGCAGAGTTTCGCTTTTATTGCAGTAAGAATAGAAATGGGCACACCAGAAATGCTACTATCAAGAGAAATTGTTTATTGTTATGATACAAAGTTTATTCCTACAAAGTAGGTAGTGTTCGGGCTCTGTGCCCAGACGCTCCTGCTCACCTGACCGGCCACATTCTTCTTTGTTCTTTATTTTTGTTTTGTTTCTTCATTTCTCTTTTGTATCAAAGTTCAGCTTTTCTGCGGCTGCAGCAGAGGAAAGTGTTTGAGAGGGCCGGCAGCAGCATGGTGGATCCGGATGCCTGTCCCTCGTGGCCGCTGCTTCACCATCGGTGGGTCTGGTCTATTCTTCTTGGCGGTGGTGCAGCGGTTCCATTCCTCTTGGCTATGGTGGAAATGTGGTAGATTCCTGGCTACAGCAGCAGCATCCCATAGCAATTTAAGAAACCCAGGAGTCGTGGAGGAAACAAAAGGTGAACTTTGTCTCAATTATTTCTTTTCATAATTTCTGAAATTAAAATGTTGAATAATGGCAATTTACATACACTGTATTTTCATTACTACAAGTAACAATAAATTGCTATTCATAGAATCCCTACAGTGTGGAAACAGGCCATTCAGCCCATCAAGTCAACACCAACCCTCCAAACAGCATCCCATCCAGACCCATTCCCCTACCCTTTCCCTGTAACCCTGCATTTCCCATGGCTAACACACTTAACCTACACATCCCTGAACACCATGGGCAATTTAGCATGGCCAATTCACATAGCCTGCTCATCTTTGGACTGTGGGAGGAATCCAGCGGAAACCCACAGACACAGGAAGAATGTGCAAACTCCACAGAGACAGACAGTAACCGGGTGAATTGAACCTGGGTCCCTGGCGCTGTGTGGCAGTAGTGCTAACCACTGTGCCACCTATTCTATGCTATTCTTCAGAATTAACATTATAGAAAATAATTGTCCTGGATATAAAATAAAACTGTGCTTAAAATTCTCAAAGTCTGATTTCAAACTAGTTGAATGCATTATTCTGGCCAAAGTATTCTGAAATACTTGCATTTATACATTATACGGAGCCTGTAATGGTCACCCTATAGTGAACAAAACATTGTCAAATATACTTATGATTCCTCTCATACAAGGTCATCGATGCAAAACATTAACTCTGCTTCTCCTTCTCTAGATGCTGCCTGATCTGAGAGTGATTCCAGGATTTTCTGTTTCTATTTCAGATTTCTTGGATCTAGAACATTTAGCTTATGTTTTATCACCACAATACTGATGATCTAATCAAATTATGTGCATGATTAAACTGTGTTCTGTCAACTAGTAAAATGCTACAAATTCTGGAAATACAACGCAGCTCATTCAGCATTTGGGAGGAGGCAGGACAGGCAAATGTCATGTTAAAAATGGGTCTGAAGATTCTCAAATCAAACTGTGTATTTGCAAAAGTATTACTTTCAGGTTTCCCATTAACTCAGTTATTCTTTTATCCAAAATGCTATAGTAGGATAATTGGTATAGTAGGATAATAAAATATATTTTATCCCATAGTCCCAATCGAAAAAGATCTCATTGAGATAGTTGTTTATGGTAAGCCTTTAAAAAGATTCATACAGCAAACAGCAAATGTTTGTGCAAATTAATAACTGCAGTAATAAATGGCACACAAATCACTGCAATCCAAAAAGAACTGTGATCTTGTCGCTCACTGCAACTACTCATCCCATAGCTCCATAGAAACCCCGAAGGAAATGCTGGTCATCATCCTCTTCTGCTGATAGCTATCCTTAGTTAATTTACTTTCTCACTGAAATCCTCGGATTTATTTTTTCTGGCTAAAGTCTGAGACCTATTAGATTAAATGTTACTATATTAAAATGTTACTGATGTCTGGAGTTCCTTTCAACTAAATAACTCCACATCATTAGTTCAAATGTCAACTTTGTTCCTCAATTTATTTAATTCATTTCCCTCACCACTGTCAAGCTTCAAACTCATCAACTTTACATCTTCATTTAACATGGTTTCCCCCCACCCTAACCTAATACAGACCTCTAATGCCCTCCTCTGGCCTCTGACTATACTTCATTTTTTTTTGATGTTACAACATTTTATTTGGCAATTCTAACAAATAACTCAATACCAGCAGAAGGTCCAAAAAATTTACATAAACCAGATGGGTAAAGATGCGGAACAGTGATAATCTCCCACCTCTCTCCACCCCCACCCCACCCTCCATTCTGCCAAGATTCAGATCTCAGGAAAGTGAATCAGTATTCCTTCACCAGTTTCCCAATGCCCAGCAGTGCAGGTAGTCTCATCCATCCTGAGATGCCTACTTTCACTTTAGTGCTGGTTTCTTCTGAAGGAACAGCCTTCTGTTAACCTGGCCTTTCCAACAGTGGGCTGGCAAAGTACAGTGGAGCAACCAACATACAACACAACAGTTTGCGCGCGGCTGAACACGAGTGATTTTGTAGCAACTGGGACATTTGACATCCATGAAGTAGGTAGTGAGGCTTTGCACCAAACATTTCTTTTAGTGTCTCCTCATCTCCTTCTCATGGATTTAGCAGATCTTTCACCAGAGGCATCTTAAGTGTGGAAGTGCTGGCATGGATCTTTTCTTTCACTTTCCCATTCTATTCTCAACCTAACTTTACAGACCTACCTCAACTTGGTTCAATCAATTCCTACTCCATCTTGACTGAGTGTACAAATTGGGTAATATTAGAAATAAGCATTTTAGAAGTTTCCCTGATAAGGATTTATGCTTTGTAATAGGATTAGAAATATTTCATAACTGCATAAATGGTGAAGATACAAATTTTCAATAGTAAAATATATAATTTGTTTGCTACATTTATACAGTAATTAAGACTTGGCACACAATGTTGGTGTTTACAGTGTCATTTAAAGACATGTTAAAATACTAAGACTTAACATATAGCTATTGCTCAAGCTATTACTTTTATTTATTTTAATCAGAGTCCAAAGTCAGGAAAAGTTTATTAGACACAAGATAACAGGGCTTTCATTGCTGTTCTGCCTCTTGGCACACTTATGCATTTATATTCACAAATGTCAAGCTAGAAGTAAGTTACAGTAACTGATGAAACACAATGCTGGCTGAAGAATATGTCTCTGTAACTAACTATTCAACGTCTGCAGTTAATTCCACCACATGATTTGGGAATGAAATTACATAAAACTGCTCCTTTGAGAGTCTCTTTGGACCATATCAGCATGCTCCGGGATGGGAAACTCATTTCTGAAATAAAGCATTCCAGCTACAATCAGAAGCACACAAATTACAGCTCCAAATTCTCACCTGTCTAAAGTTTGCAGGGTTCAATGTTTGGCATCCGAAATAAAATCCAGTCATTTGAAATAATATGCAAGAAAAAAATAACATTGGTTTCAATAAAGGATCTTTATGTTACAAAAGACAAGATCAGGTTATTGGGGTAAATGGAGCCTAATTTCTAAGGATATTATTTTAATATGCTAGCTTGGGAATAATTAGTTGGAATGTAATTAGGAATTAGAAGATAATGCATTTTGTTGCACAGAAGTAAAAGTATTGACAATTCTCTGCTAGAAATGTCCTTTCTTAAAAGCAGAAAAGCGATGATAGAAAACACAACCATGTCTAAGCACCACCCCTCCCCCTCCCTGCTCCAACCTCAAATTTAAAGAAATAACCAGAAGTTATCAGCTATTAACTTAGTGTAGTCACACAATGTATTGAGTTGTATAAATCTGTCTGCAATTACATCAAGTATATCCTTGAAAAGAGTTTGAGCTTGCCTGGACATCTGCCCCTATATAAATCGATCTTTATCAAAGTTGTGCAGTGCAATTAAACTCCATACAAGGCACAATAACGTCAAGTTTAACTGTCTTCCTTGGTCTACAGAAAAAAAAAGCATGAAATGCTTTTCCACTGAAACCTTCAAATGTTATAAATAGAACGTGCTGTGGCTAGTTCCTTTGATACAAGAAATACCCGAGGCCTAGCAGAGCTCATTTTTGAGCAACGCATCACATGGCCAGCCGTGTGATATCTTCTGTAAAAAGGGACTGAGAGTTGCATATAAACTATTAAATGTAAACATCTGTGAAGTGCATATTCAGTGGATAAATCTTACATTTTTGTGGAAGGCACTGGACTTCATACTTCCTGTGGCCAGTGTTGCTTTGTTGAGCATATACAATGAAGTACCTTTCTATATTGTAAGTGCATTATGTATATCTAAGAAAGTACAGATGAGAAAGCTTGTTTCTCCCTTCAAAAAAGTTCTTACTGATTGGAATTCATCATTGTCAAGTTGGTAGAACTTTTTTTCTTAAATCATTATAGCCACAGGTGATGTGCTGGGGGGTAGCTAATGTAGTGCCTTTATTTAAGACAAGCTGTATGGAGAAGCCTGGGAACTATAGACCTATGAACCTGATGTCAGTGGTAGGCTAGTTATTGGCAGTGATTCTGAAAGATAGGATTTAGATGCATTTGGAGAGGTAACGACCGATTAGGGATAGCCCGCATTGTTCGGTGCAAGAGAAACCGTGTCTCACAGACTTGATTGAGCAAGTGACCAAAGAGATTGATGTGGGCAAAGCAGTAGACTTTGTTTATATGGACTTTTGTAAAGCCTTTGACAAGGTTTCGCATGGTAGACAAATTAGTAAAGTTAGATCACAAGGAATTCAGGGTGAGTTTGTCAATTGGATACAAAATTACCTTAACGGTAGGAGACAGGGGGTGTTGAAGAGTTTTTTTTCAGACTGGAGGCCTGTGATCAGTGGTGTTCCACGGAGATCGACTTTTGTTTGTCATTGATGTAAACGATTTGGATGGGAATTTAGGAGGCATGGTTAGTGAGTTTGTAGATGACATCCAAATTGGTAGTTTGGTGGAAGTAAAGTAGGTTTTCTAAGATTACAAAGGGATCTTGATCAATTGGGTCAATGGGCTGAGAAATAAGCAGTTGTAGTTTAATTTGGATAAATCCAAGGTATTGCATTTTAGTAAAACAAACAAGAGTAGAACTTATACAATTAATAGTACGGCCCTGGGTAGTGTTGTAGTTCAGAAAGACCTCGGGGTTCATGTCCATAATTCTTTGAAATTTGCGTCAGAGGTAGACAGGGATTTAGTATGCTTGCCTTCATTGATCAGGTGTTTGAGTATCAGAGTTGCAACATCATGTTCAGGTTGTACAGGACAACGGTGAGGCTTGTTCTGGAATCCTGTATCAGTTCTGGTCAGTCTGCTATAGAAAAGATATTATTAAACTGGAGAGGGTTCAGAAAAGATTCACCAGGATGTTGCTGGGAATGGAGCATTGGAGTTCTAAAAATAGGTTGGGACTTTTTTCACTGGAGCATAGGAGGTTGAGGGGTGACCTGATAGAGATTTATAGAATAATGAGGGGCATAGATAAGGTGAATAGCAAGGGTCTTTTCTCTAGGGTAGAGGAGTTCAAAACTAGGGGGCAAATTTTTAAGGTGAGAGGAGAAAGTTTTAAAAAGGACATGAGGGGCAACTTTGTTTTTTTTACATAAAGTGATTCTTTTGTGGAATGAACTTCCAGAGAAAGTAGTGGTTGCAGGTATAGTTACAACATTTAAAAGACAGTTAGATAAGTACATGAATAGGAGAAGTTTGGAGGGATATGGGCACACAGCAAGTGGAACTAGTTTATTGTGGTTGGTTGGCTCGCCCGCCGAGCTGGTTTGTTGTTCCGCAGACATTTCATTACCCTGCTGGGTAACATTATCAGTGCAGCCTCCGATGAAGTGCTGTTATTTAAATTCTGGTGTCTGTTGATTATCTCACTTCCAGTTTTCCTTTGCAATGGAGTGGATATGGGGTCGAGCTCTATGTGTTTATTGATGGCTTTCTTAGTGGAGAACCAGGCCTCTAGGAATTCCCCTGATGATGTTACCCAGCGGGGTAATGAAACATCTGCGGAACAAAGAATCAGCTCAGCGTTCCAATCAACCACAACATCCACAATCCGAGCTACAAATCTACTCTAAAACCTTTGGAACTAGTTTAGTTTGGGAATATGGTCAGCATGGACTAGTTGGACTAAAGGCTCTGTTTCCATGCTGTATGACTATACTTTCTTGAATTACTAAATACTTTCTACTTGATCACCCATCTCCCCAAAAACAGACCCTGAATCTAAAATGCTCAGATTTTTCTCAGCCAATTGTAATTCTGGTCAGAACAGATGGCAAGTTTCAATGAGAACAAAATTCGTTGTTAGAGGATGGGAATGCTGTGGGGTTCCACATGTTGCCTCACTTGCTTCCCCCACCAACTACTGCTCATCTTGGCATTTTAACATGCCATGTGAAATCTCAAGGTGGTCTGCATTTCTCAGGCAAGAGAGATTGCCAGCTAACTTCAAGATATACAAACACGCAGCAACCAAGGAGTTAACATAAATTCAATAAAACAAATCCAATACTTTTTTAAAAAGCTTCCCTGGAGGGAAAACACTGCTAAAAAAGACCCTTTAAATAAAAGGAAAAAAGGGATGTAAAAATGAACAACTTATTCCAGAAATAAAGCCACTTCCTTTCCAGACTGGTGAACTGCAAACTCATAGTTAGCAAGCTCTAGCCATGTGATTTAGATGCTAGACTTCAATGATCAGAATATTTTATAGAAGTTAAGCATTTCAATTTTAGGACAGGCGGGTGTGCAAATAGCAATAGGCCATGTCCAATGCATAACAATGAAAATGGCATTTGTATAACATCTTTAACATAGAAAACATCCCAAGGGATGACAGCCTTGAACATTAAAAATAAATGCATAAACAACATGTCACAACAAAGCTAGGTCCATAAGTTGGATCTAAAATAAAGACAGTTGGAAGAAAGGAGGAGAATCAAAGGGGGGAGTTCTAAAATTGTCAACATGTGCCCTAGATAGCTGAATACACACCTGCCAATGGTGAGGTAAAGGGAGAAGGGATGAATAATAGATTAGTCAGACAAACAGGCAGAATTTTGGATGAGGTAAAATTTTGAGATGGTGCAAAGGGGAACTATTCAGGGGAGCATTGTGGGTGAAAGAGAGAAAGAGAGAGAAACATAGGCAGTAACTCTTGACCTCTTCTCAAAATAAAAGGACTTACAAATTTATGGTCCTTCTTTAAACATCTCCAGCCAATGTCACTTTTTGTTCCTATCCCAGGACTTAAGGTTTTGAGATTAGTCTTGAGATACAATTGCTATTTGTTTTCCTGCTCATGTCTAAACACAAATTCAGTACCAAAAGTTTCTTTCTCCTGCTTAATGGAACAGAATTGCCAGTTCTGAAGAAGGGTCACTGGAATTGAAACATTAACTCTGCCTTCTCTCCACAGTTGCTGCCACACTGCTGAGATTTTCCAGCAACTACTGATTTTGTTCCTGTTAGAATTGTAGATGTTTCTACGAGATATCCCCCCTCACTTTTCTGAACTCCAGCGAATACAATCCTAACCAACTCAATCTCTCCCCATACATCCCAGGAATCAATTTGTTAAATTTTCAGTGTGTTCCTTCTGCAGCAACAACGTGCTTCCTATGGGCAGTATGGCAGCTGAATGGTTAGCACTGCTGCTTCGGGTGCCAGTGACCCGGATTTGATCCCACCTTCAGGTGACGGTGGGGAGTTCACATATTCTTCCCATGTCTGTGTGGGTTTCCTCTGGGTGCTCCAGTTTCTTCCCACCGTCCAAAGATGTGCAGGTGGATTGGCCTTTGCTAAATTTCCCAAAATGTCCAGGCATGTGTAGGCTAGGTGGATTAGCCATGGGAAATGCAGAGTTACAGGGATGGGGTGGGGGATGGGGTTGGGTCTGGTGGGGATGCTGTTTGAGGGTTGGTAATGGACTCAATGGACCAAATGGCCTGCTTCCACAGTGTAAGGATTCTATGATTAAGACATGGAGACCAGAACTGTGCCCATTATTCCATGTGTGTCCTCATCAGCTCACTGTATAATTACAGTAAGACATCCTTTTTCCCGTACTCGAAGCCCCTCATTATGAAGGCCAACATATAGTTTGCTTTCTTTACTGTCTGCTGCACCTGTATACTTATTTTCAATAACTGGTCCACAAGAACACCCAGATCTCATTGAGCATTCCCCTGAACATACACTGGTGACAGACTTGAACCTGATGTCAGATACTAGAGAGATACAAGTTCAAGCAAAATTCCTCTATCTTCCCCAGGCGAATCATCAGTACTAGTCACTGGGATCATGACAAGGAAGAAGCAATCCTCAGCTGTTCAGCTGAGGAAGTGAACAGGTTGGCTTCACCAAAAATGTAAGCTCTATGTCTAAGTGAAAGTTTCCAACCTAATGAATAGGTTAAAGAAGGACCTAAACACTTCACAGATTTGCTAGCAGGTTGAGCGAGAAAAAAAAAAATCTGCCTACACAAATTGAGGATGTGGTGCATATTACTCCTTGGAACAAAGAATGTTTAAAGATCCAGAATACTGGGGAGAAAAAACATATCTGGTTAAAACAGGACAGCAATCTTTGATGAAAGAAATTTGTCAGATTATTGGCCCTTCACATATTACAATGGAGCAATTTCCTCTTTCAGGAGAATAGAAATCCTTTGCAATGTAAATGCAGATAATAAAAGTTCTTCCTGTTTAAAAGCACTTACAGACCTCACTCTGTCAAGAAGAGAATCAAAGTCAACAATCTTCAACCCAAAGATCTACCAGTCTTCCAAATCTGAAGAGAACGCATTCTGGGAGAATGCCGAAACCTCTAAAAATGCCTGAATTTTGAAATCAGAGACATGGGGGTTGGGACATGGTGTAATTATAAACATAATTACATGCATAAATCTATTGTGTTAATAATGGGAAAACTTAGGGGAGATGTTGCACAAGAGTGGAGAGATCTGTAAGGGTTATTCTTAGGTGTATATCAAGCGTCAACTACTTTACATGGACTAAGACAGGGGACTAGATTTTTTAAATTTCAAAGGTCTAAAATCTGTCATTGAAGTCTCCTTCATAGTCTCTACCAAAGTCTATGTCAATAAAACTGTGCCTGGCTGCTATTATGCAATAAACTACATTTTGTTTAAGATTCATTAGACTATAAGGTGGGTTTCCTCTGCCACATTAAACCTGTGGATCCCCAACAGAGAAGAAAATGTGGCAACTATTCTCTCTCTCTCTACATTACAAAATACTGCAATAATAATAATACCTCACAAGCTAACCTGTACAATGCTTACAATCACGTGACACAGTTTGTGTGAGCTTGTCTGACAGTCAGACTGAAACAAGAGATCAGCCCATGCCATGCCAACCTCCAGTCACTGATTGGATATTTCCTGTTTCAGATACCTGGCTAACTATCACCTAAGGCATGTTTTCTCATACTCCACTCTGCACGTAGCCTGCACGATCAATCTTTGACACGGTCCAATCTTCAGCAATTGATCAGACGACCACTGTCAAACAGCATATGTATGCCACATCTACCGCAGTCAGTTTACCTTTCACCCATTAGGGCATCCGCTTGTTTTGTCTGGAAGGAGGCTTATCTCCTGATTTTAATGAACATTGACCCCAGGCCAGTCTGCTCACAGCTGCACATATAGACCACTTCCATGCAGTTTTGATGTTGTCCAGTTGACCTTATGATATCTAAGCAGCACAACCCTGGGGTTAACTGCACTTTTGTCTTGCTGACGGTCACTGTTCAGTTTTTCTCCTGCTGATTTACAACATTTAATTTAAACTCACATATCCCTTCAGAAAATATGGAAGTCACCAACAGAATAATTGACTTTTCAATAGAGCAGGCTTCGTATGTTTTTTCTCAATTTGGCTGACCCAGCAGAGTTATACTGACTACCTACACCACAAATAGGACAGATCCAATCCAGCCAATTACCACAGCAGTCTGTTGTCAAAGAGATGGAAGGTGTCACCAGCAATCAGGCAACTCTTACTCAGCAAAAATCTGCACATTGACACTTAGTTTGGGTTCTTCCAGGATCATTCAGCTCAAACCTTATTAAAGACTTAGTCCAAACAAAAAGGGCTCAAACTCTAGAGGTAAGGAGAGGGTGACTATCCTCGACATCAGTGGAGCACTTAACCAAATGTGCCATCGAAAAGTCTTCACAAAATTGGGATCAAAGGTAAATCAGAGAGTGAAAACTCTCCACTAGTTGTAACAAACCAAGCACAAAAGGATCCAAATGTGGTGTTGGAAGTCAGTTCATCTACAACACATCACTGTAGGAGTTCCTCAGCATAGTGCCATGGGTCCACACCCCTACTTCAACTGCTTTATCAATGATCTTTCCTCTAAAATAAGGTTAGATATGGGGATTTTCACAACCACTTCTACCTCTGCAGATACTGAAGCTGTCAATGTCTTCATGTAGCAAGACTTGTTCAGTTTCAAGCGGCACGGTGGCACAGTGGTTAGCACTGCTGCCTCACAGTACCAGGGACCCGAGTTCGATTCCAGCCTCGGGCGACTGTCTGTGTGGAGTTTGCACATTCTCCCCATGTCTGCGTGGGTTTCCTCCGGGTGCTCCGGTTTCCTCCTACAGTCCAAAGATGTGCAGGTTAGGTGGATTGGTTGTGCTAAATTGCCTGAAGTGTTCAGGGAGGTGTAGATTAGGTGGGTTATAGGGGGCTGGGTCTGGGTGGGATGCTGTGAGGTTCGGTGTGGACTTGTTGGGCCGAAGGGCCTATTTCCACACTGTAGGGATTCTATGAAATTACAGAATCCCCATCGTGTGGAAGCAGACCATTCAGCCCATTGGGTCCACACTGAGCCTCCAAACAGCATTCTGCCCAGACCCACCCTTACGCTATATTTTCCATGGCTAATTAACCTCACCTGCACATCCCTGGACACAATAGGCAATTTAATATGGCCAAACCACCTAACCTGCACATGTTGGACTATGGAATGAAACCAGAGCACCCAGCAGAAACCTACACAAACATGGGGAGAATGTGCAAACTCCACACAGACAATTGCCCAAGAGTGGAATCGAACCCGAGTCCCTGGCACTGTTAAACAGTGCTAACATTGAGCCACCATTTAATCAGATAAATGAGTGGTAGCATTTACACCATAAGTGGCAGGCAACGACCAGTTTCTATGAGACTTAAGCTGAACATCTGTTTGAATGGTCAATGGCATTACCATCACTGAATCTCCCATGATCAATATACTGGACATTAACATTTACAACAAAATTAACTGAACTAGCCACTTACTTAATGTGTCTGCCAGAACAGATCGAAGGTTGAGGTTCTGCAGTAAGTCACTTCCTGATCTCTGAAAGCCTGAGTAAAATCTACAAGAAATGGGTCAGTAACATGATAGAATACTCGCCATTGCCTGGCTGAATGCAGCTCTGACAACACTCTAGATGTTCAACACTATTCAGGAGAAAACAGCATTGCATCTTCCACCTTTGATATTCACTTCCTTCACAATGCCAGCAGCGTCTACCATCTAGAAAGTGCAATTTGCTAAGGATCCTTTCCTCAGCACCTTCCAAGCTTACAACCTTTACCACCTAGAAGGACAAAGACAGCAGTTGCATGAAAACAGCACTATTTATAAAGTTCTCCTTCAAATCTCACACTATCTTGGCTCAGAGCTATATTCGCATACCACCTCTGAGTCAGAAAATGGCTCGCCTCCAGATTCTCAAGGCTAATTAGGGGTGGGCAACACCTTACCAGTAGCATTCTCATCCTAAGAACAACTGGAAAAGATTTAAAATAACATAATTCAGGATGTTACATCTTTTTCAATTGTATGATATATTTGCCTATTTCATGTGACCTTCAACATCTTTATTTAAGATTTTACTTCACAGTCTCAAACTATCTCAAGTGTCGGAGCTGCAACCAGTTTTTCCTTCTCAAACATTTCAGAACAGTTGTCCAGAGCTGTTAATCACAAGCGTGCTTTCTGAGTTTGTGTTGTGTTTCACAGAGTTGCCCACATGGAGTCTGTCCATCAACTGGATATGAAAGGTAAAAGTTTTGTCCTTTCTTCCTTCTTTTACCCCTTACACATGAATTGCAAAGAAATGGAATTGAATTCTTCTTGACTTCAAATTAATAAAGAGGTAACATTAGCATCCGTGAGAAGAAATATTTGGGTAGAGAAACACAAGTATTCATGATTTCTTTGTTTATAAGAATGTAATGGTACTATAAATATGGTTCAAAATCTCTCAAATCATTGAAACAAATAACTTTTGTTTATAGAATTTCTGCTTAATCAAGAATGCATAAACATACATTTACTAGAATTTCTATTTCTGTGGTCCTGACACTTGATGGCGAAAACCCAGCTCATGATTTTCCAACAATGTTTCAAGTAGCTTATGATGATGTGGGAGGTAATAGCCAAGACTCAAATCAGCTTGTGGGGAGGGCGGCGGGGGGTTGTATCCAAAGCAATTGGATTACATTTGCCTTATTTCCCATTCTTCACAATGATGTTAGACATTGATTACAATCCCTGCCCTCCATACATCCACACTCAGATCCCAAAAGCACAACAGTTCAACAATTTAAAATGGTGTCTTGTTCCCCTATTGTTCCTAAACACACAACTTCCAATGTTTCCAGGTGCCAGAGCCATTCCCTACGTGATCCCAGATCCCGGTTTGGCAGTCCTACAATTTCTTTCTCCAGTGCCTTAACGTTGTTAGCAAATTCCACAACTCCAACCCCCACCAAAAACGGACCCAAGCTATGGTGATTAATACAGGACTATAACCCAAAAATGACAAATCTGAAACGCACCATGGCAGTTTCAGAATTAGAATTCAGTTTTTTTTTCCCCCTGTAGAAACGGTCACAAATCATCTAGAAAACATCGACTGGTTCACTAAGGTCCACAAGGAACGGAAACATTCTCAGGCAGCTTTCTCTGTGATTTCAGCCCCACACTAAATAACATAACTGAGCAAGTTGCTCCGTTAGATCGGAACTTCCTTGGGAAGCTAGGGTTGTAATAAATGCTTTGTTAGCAACCCCCAGATGCAGAGGATGATTAAACAGTTATACTGCTCTGAATTGTTCACTGTGTTTCCGTGCCCACAGATGCTGCCAGACCTGAAGATTTCTCTAGTACGTTGTTTTTATTTCAAATGCCCAGCATTCCTCTTTTCTTTGATTGTTCTTACAAAAACCCTGCGTTATGGTAACACCGCAGGCGACACGTTAAAGTGACTTCATGTCCCCCCGCAGGTACAAAATACAATTCTGAATTACTTATGTGCAAACTACAAACGTAATTACCACTTGGCAAAACTATAGTTACGTTCTTGATAATCAGATGTCAAAATGAAGCTTTAACTAACAAAATTAACAACAAAACGGATTAAAACTTGGATTTATTTAATCAGACCAACCCAAAAGACATCATGTTAAAAGAACATATACGTTAGGTATGATGAATTAAAACAGCACCATACAGTGGTGCTCGCTCCTAATATTGGCGGAAGTAATAAATCAACCTCTATACTCCAACACATTATTCGAAGTTGTGACAGATAACACTTTAGTTCGAATGAAAACAATAAAACTTATGCAAAACTTTTCATTCTTCGGCTTTCCTATGAAACACAAGTGCTGGGAGTTTTCAGTGAAGACTCACAAGCCGAGGAGCTGCCCCAGCTGGCCAGCCTGCCACTGCGAGACTTACCGGTGCCTGTAGCTCTGCTCCACTCTCTCATGGTCCCGTTCACCGTGTCCCCCCCGGGGCGAGCCGCCTCCCTCTGGAGCCGGGGCTCCGTTACTGGGCTCACTCCGGCATCCAAGCCTTGGCAAAGTGCCGCTTTTCCGGCTCTGGTCAGCTGCATTCCCCCCCTTGCTCCTCTACTGACACTTCCCACTCTCCAGACTGCAGCACACTCTCTGTCCCTATTCCGTTTATTCTTGGCTCCCTCCGATCCCTGTCACTCTGTCTGGGAGCTGCTCAGAGAAGTCGCTGGGCTCATGCACGCGCTGGGATGCTCGTGCGCGTGGGGCTCATCCCAAGGCGCGCACCTGACAAGCGGTACCGAAGCAGACTTCCCCTCGCAGGCTTTTGCAAGAAGCAACGAAACCCTCCTGTTGGTTTTTGACAAAAAAGTTTTAACTGTTTAATAATAATGAAGCGGTGAATAATATTTTTATTTATAAATAAATTACAGTTTACTACCCTACCCACCCCCATTACCCAAGAAGTTTTCTTTTCCCGGGCATTGAGATGAACCACATTTGTCTTTATATGCGACTGTTTCCAGTTTCCAACCACACATCCATACTGTCACTCAGACTTCCTACTTCCATCCTCACAATTCACCTGGTCTCACTCCTATCTCCACTAATCTACTCACCCTTGTTACCCCTTGGCTTGACGCTTCCAACTTCTCCCTGACAGTCCTCCCAGCTCCAGCCCTCCATGGTCTTAGGTTTGTCCACAACTTGCAGTCCCTCTGTTAATTCTCAGCAAGAGCTACTCAACCATCTGCCCTGTGCTCACTGACCTACCTTGGCTCTCAGTTAAGCATATCTTGATTTTAATCAGGGTGATCTAGGTAGTGACCCATATTTTAACAGTCCTGGGATGTCTTTTGTCCCCTATCACTAGCCCATGGGAGATTCTGCCTGGCAGTTTCCTCTTGCCTTGGTGTCTTTGTTACTTGTATGTGAGCATATGCACTGCAGCTGTCCTCCACCCCCAAAGCTATGGGCAGTAAAACTATCCCCTGATTTCACACTCTGCCTCCTTCAGAGTAAATTCATTTAGCCGGGATATGCAGTCTGACAAGGGCAACACAGGCGAATACTGTTCCCACATTGCTCAGCGGCATGTGCTTAGATTGTTGTTGTAATCTCTGCAAGTCACCCTAGTTCTCTTACAGGATCACAATATTTGCATCATGCATGTCCAGGGTTACTGCCCTCTTCCTCCATCAGAGAGAGAATTGCACGCAGATGTTGCTGGAGTTCTAACCGGTTCTCTGTGCTTGATGACTAGGTGATATAGCCTCCAGAGCCTTGCATATGGCAAGTGAGTCAATAGGTTTGCTAAGCTGTGGGTTCAATCTCCAGCTGTGCCATGACAGGCAGATTTTTTAAAATGGAGCCTAGAGCTTCTTTGGTTACCATAGTCTCCATAGAGTACACTTTGAGGTAATAGTTCACCAGCCCTTTAAATGTTTATTGCAGTTGATGATGGCTT
This sequence comes from Rhincodon typus, assembly GCF_021869965.1. NCBI lineage: Eukaryota > Metazoa > Chordata > Chondrichthyes > Orectolobiformes > Rhincodontidae > Rhincodon > Rhincodon typus. The sequence continues at coordinate 25,815,659 of NC_063347.1, forward strand.
CCTCTGTCTTTGTTACCAACTGAGCTTTTTTTTCCACTGATGGGCCTGAAAGGTGCCATATAAATATGTGATATTACTGTAAAGAAAAGATGGTGATGCTGGTGGGCCCCAGCCTTTATGCTCTGATGTGCTTTACAGTCCATACCGGTTGGAGTTTTACAGAATAAAAAGAAAAGCACAAATTGACACTACTGGCCAATGTTTCCAAAGTGATTTCTGTAGTCATGCAACAGTTAGTCATGGGAGTACTTTGAAAGATTAGAACACATAGAAGCAGTAGGAGGCCATTCAGCCCCTCAAGCCTGTTCTGCCATTCAATGTGATCATAGTTAATCTGTGGCCCAACTCCATATACCTGCCTTTGACCCATATCCTTGAAACCTTTGCTTAACTAAAACTTATCTTTCTCAGATTTAAAATTAACAACTGATCCAGCATCCACTGCCTTTTGTGGAAGAGACTTCCAAACATCTATTCCCCATTGTGTGTTGAAGTGCTTCCTCACATCTCTCCTGAATGGTCTGGTTCTAATTCTCAGACTGTGTCCCTTGTTCGAGAGTCCCCAAACAGTGCAAATAGATTATATTTCTCCACCCTGATTTTTCCTATTAACATTTTGATCAAATTCAGATTTTAGAGAAAACAAGCCTAATTTTTACAATACATTCATTTGCTCTTAAAAGCATAGAAAAGAGTAGAAACAAAGAAAATAGGAGCAGGAGTACACTATTCATCCCTCAGAGTCTGCTCTACAAGTCGTTATGATCATGCTGATCATGCTGATCATCCAACTCAATAGCCTATTCCTGCTTTTCCCCCATATCCATGGACCCTTTACCACCAGGTACTATTATCCTACTCCTTCTTGAAATCATACAATGTTGTTTTGAATTGAAATATCCAAGACCTGTCATCCAAGTGCTGGATTTACCAGCACTTTTCAGATTCTGGTGTAGACCCTTGCTCTCTCTCACTTCAAGCCCACGATTAACTACTGGTATTTGCAAGCTTATATTACTGCATGCTTGAGTTTTATATACATCCTCCACATATTGTGGAGTGTGTATTACCATGCCAGGAAGCCATACATTGACTACTTTTTCAAAACTGCAGATAGGTAGCTCTGCACAAAGTCTCATTATCACATCATACGAAGCCCTAGGAACAATTGCTACATCAATTCATTTTAACTTTAAATTAGGCTAAAAATATTGAATCCTCATCACTTACCTGCTGTTTGAATAATTGAGTAGAATCAAGTTATGCAACAAATCTTTCTTAAATCCATCCTCTCTGTACAGCATAAATGTAAGTCTTGTAGCAATGTGTATATGTCTCTGAGTCAGAGTTTCAAGTTCAAGCCTCAATCCAAGGGAAAGTGTATTCATAATTTGGCCAAAATCTTTCCAATACACCTACATCAGGCAGTGTGATTGCAAGACCGTCCAGGCTGGACATTGTTGATGTAGAGTCACATCTCTCAAGCAATAGCCTCTGGTAATAGGCTACCAACCTCCAGGCTAGCAAACTAGATATGGAACAAGACCTAAGTACATTCTTTCTCTGCTTCATGTCCCAGCAGGCTTGGGAATGATATAAAGGTAGGCCATAACGGCAAGCCAGGCCTTAAAAATGTACAAAAGTAGAATATGTTAAAACAATGGTCCCTGTTTTGCTAAGACTAATTTGTGCAGTACTTACTCCATGTCTCCTCATGTGATAGGCTTCCAGTCATGTCTAGATCAGGGATGTGGTAGGGTCTGCTTGCAGGTAGTTCTGCTGGAACCACCAGAAAACAGGTTATTAGTGAGTAGGTGCCATTTGATGGCAGGAATTGCACAGTTTAGATTTATTCTGCATTTTGTGAATTGGAACATACTAAGGTAATATTCGACCTCGTCAGGTAGATGTCAGTGTCTTAGTTGGGCTCCAATAACTTTGCTGGTAGAAACTAGGAGATCTTCTGTGTAGCAATTGTTAGTGAATGTGCCAACATCATACCTTGCAGTTTTTTAAACTGAATTCTTATGAAAGGTTATTGATCTGAAATATTGACATTGTTTCTCTTTCCACAGAAACGCCTTGACTGCTGAACATTTCCAGACTTTTCTGTTTTCATTCCAGGTTTCCCGCATCTGTAGTGCTTAACTTCTAAACAATACAGGATCCATCAGAGCATATGCCAATGATTCTGACTTGTATGTTGTCAATTTTAATGTTGGCTTTCCTTCACCTGTGAACTGTTAACAATGCTACACATTCTCATCATTATCTGATAATGACGGTCATTACAGCTTTCATGTTCAGGTGAAACTGCCTTTTTCAATTTGTTAGTGATCAAAGCTTGAATTTTGTTCTGGTCGTGTTGATAGTTTCTACTGGCATGAGTAGCGGGTATAGGCAAGAATTAGTAATAGTGTCTTCTCCTTGATACCTAGGATATTGGACATAAGAGAGACTGGTTTAAAAAAATCTGCAAAAACAAAATACATATTATCACTTACGTAATGTTTTATTACCTAAACAGAGCATTCCAGAGTACTAACTTAGTCCTTTGTACTTGTTAGGGTTTTCCTCTGTAGACTTTCATGGGTAAATCTTCACAGGAAATACATGATATACACAATATGCAAAGTTGATAGATACATTATACTTAAAAATCAACGGATTTATCTAAATTAGACTTAGACACCATGGAGATTAAGCTTTGTTGAAGATTGTTCCTGACTTCAATTGTTTGTGGGAAAAAGGAGTTAGCAAAGGCAACACATTAAAATGTGTACAGTTGTAGTTGTTCATTATGAACTCTTCGAGCTCGGCCGTTTCTGGGTTTGATATACTGCTTAGAATTATTTAATTGTCCATTCAAAATTTAATAGAGGCATGTCAATCTAAGGGCCTTCCTTCAGTTCTGGAAACTGTGCTAGCCTTGAGATGAAGCCACTGCTGGTATGTAAGCAAATGCATCCAAAATATTCATATCACAGTATCAGTGAGATTTTTAAACTAGTTATTGTACTTTTGGTAGTCTTGATTGAGGAAGAAAATAATGTCTACTACAACATTGTTTATGTCAATCTAATAGATAGCCATGCCCTTGGTTTAATATCTTACTCGAAAGACACAACAGTGTTCCCAAATGACTGTACTGAAAAGTCAGTCTCTGCTCTGTGTTTTCAATCTGGGAGTGGAGCATGAATCCAACATGAGCCCAAATTTCAATTCAGGGCAATTTTTTCACACAGGACTTTGCTCATTAGAAGCAACTTCTGAGAGAGCTGTGGAGTTTAGTCTGTTTGCATGGTTGTCTGAGAGATGCCAGAGGCAAAAACCTGCACTGCATTATAAAAAAAACTTGAAGCTGTATTGGTATTGCCATACAAAGAATGGTGGCTCATTGGTTAGCACTGCTGCCTCGCAGCACCAGGAATCCAGGTTTGATACCAGACTTGGGCGACTGTGCGGAGTTTGCACATTCTCCCCATGTTTGCGTGGGTTTCTGCCAGGTACTCAGGTTTCCACTCACATTCCAAAGATATGCAGGTTAGGTGGACCGGCCATGGTAAATTGCCCCGTGGTGTCCAGGGATGTGCAAGCAAGGTGGATTAGCGATGGTAAATACCAGGATTGGGCAGGATGCTAGGTCTGGGTTGGATGCTCTTGGGAGAGTTGGTGCAGACTCAGTGGGCCAAAAAGCCTCCTTCTGCAGTGTAGCGATTCTAGGATTCTAAGAGTTGGAAAGGGTGGTGGGTGGGGGTGGGGAGTTGGTGAAGCAGGGTGTGGGTGGTGGAATGAGTTGAATAACATGTAATCAATTGGCATGAACAAGAGCCAATGGCCTCAATCTGTGCTGTAAATGTTTCAATGTTTCGATTTTTATGTATTGTTTCAGTTCCTAAAAGGTTAAAACTGTTGGAACAAATATCTAATTCAAGTCTTCAAGCATGAGTGCACGATGCATAAATGCATGATTTAAGCGTGCATGATTTTTTATTGCTGTCCAAAGTCACAAATAAACTGCCCACTTTCAGCTCCTGGCAAAGATATATTGTTCCCTTAATAAATTGTATTGTTCATACTAATTATTATTTTTATTACAGTTGGTTATAAAAATAACATTAAGCAAAATATTGTTTTATTATCTTTTAATGTGTGTCAAAAATACATTAGAATTTATAAAGAGAACATAAAATAACTCTGACAAAATGTTAATATGCAATATGTCACTGACATATATGAAAATGTTAGGCAGAAACACCTTTTCATATATAGGACTCAAAAGTAATCAGCTATTCTTAGGCAAAAACTGATGATTCTTGACATTTCCTTCTCTTGGTTTATAACCCTAGTTTGCTTTAGATGAGAACTTGATTTCTTCTTGGATATTCAGTACAAGATAAGACAAGAACTAATAGCAAAATAAAAAATAAAAATTCAGGGAAGAAGATTGCAGTGGGATCTTAGATTGAGTATTCTTTAGTGATTTCCAAAAATAATGAATTCTATTCATGCACTACTGAGATTTGCAAAGATTCCAAATACTCAGAGCAAGTAAAAGCAATAATAGCTTACTAATACAGAAACAAAGTCAGTTTTCAAAGCTAATGATTATTGTGTAGTTTATCCCAATATATACCACAGTGTGCTGAAGAATACATGCACAATAAATGAAATAGTCTATATAATCATGATGCCACACTTTATCAGGATATACTATATTGTTTGTGGTCCCAGGTGTTCTGAGTCTATGTTGTATTAAAAGAGACTGCAGTCAATTGGTACACAAGCTAAAACATTGTGCACAGGAGGTCATCTACACTGGTAAATTCACAAAAACCTTATCCTAATGATCCAGAGTGCCTACACCACTTAAATCTATACACCAGAGTCTGACAGAAGGCCACTACATCCATCCCCCGAGACATCGAGCTATCAAAAGACCAATCATTAGAATGTGACATTCTCTATTCTTCTGCTGTTGTTCCAAAATAGGTAATTTCACAGCTGACGAAGGAACAATAAGATTAAGGGAATTCATTAATGTAGTGCTGGTTTGTGCTACAACACTCTATAATATAAATACATAATGGAATAGCGTTCAAAAGCAAGGAAAATATGGTAGACCTTTAGAACTGATCAAACCCCAGTTGGTGTAATGTGTCCCATTCTGGGCACTACAGTTTAGAAAGGATGTCAAAGCCTTGAAAAGGGTGCAGTTGAGATTTACTAGTCTGGTATTGTGGATAAGCGACTTCATTGATTGGGGTGAGGAGTTAACACAATTGGTAAAACAAAAATCCAGGGGGAAATGATAACTTTTTTTATGCAACAGATTATGATGAAAGGATGACGGAAGCAGGTTTGATGGCAACCTTCAAAAGTCAATTAGATATATACCTGAAAATATGAAATTTGAAGTCCTAGTAGAGTGAGCATGAGATTGGGACTGATTGAATGGCTCTTTCAAAGAGCTAACATAGCCACAATGGAATGGATGTCCTCATTTAGAACTTATAATGATAATATTCTGTCTGCTACCCCATGAAAACACCTAAACTTTACCAATTCATAATGGAATCAATTTTAACAAGTCTAATAACAAGATTAATACTCTTCTTTTGTCTGTAACAGATTGATGTTTGAATGAGGCTGTTGCCATAGCAAAAATATTATTCAATATTGATTCTTTAAGTTCATTACATCCTACCGTCAAGTTAGCTTTTTTTCATCACTGATCCTCAGACATTAACTTTGAAATCTTTCATATTGTGTCTTCTGTTTACAACTAGGACATGTTTCTTCTGATCTCTGCCATGCTATGTACCTTGAAATCCCTCTGTGTCCAGAAATGTGCACATTTTGATAACCACAGTGAGGCAATTACTTCATTCTCCCATATTTTTTCCTTCATTTTGACCATACCTTCCTGTTTCTTTGCCATGATATTAGTTATTCATGCTATTTCTCTTTTTTCTCTTCCTGCCTCAGGGAAAATCAAACATCCAAAAATAAATAGTGCAGGAAATCCACTCTTTGCTCATATGTGAGATTTAATTGCATTAATATTGATAGTAATCAATAATGAGTTTGACAATGAAGACATATAAAAAACCTTCAGAACCAATATTCAAATCTTTACCTGTACGTAATATATTCAATCATGTGGCTCCCCACAGTATGCTTAAATTTGAAATAATAAGAGAGTTTACTGAATACTCAAAGCTAGTAAACATCCTCAGGTATATTATTAAATTTTCAAAAGTTTTATTCTCTAAGATTTATCCAGCATAAAATAATTATATTCTCATTCATAACACCTTGGCCTCACATATCGTATAAGGTTAATTATTTCTCTAAAGTGTATAATCTTTGTTCCCTTTTACCATGTCATTTTTTTTAAAATACTGCTTTAGGCAATTTCATGTTGGGTTCCAGTTTACTGCCTTTTTCATAAATTCAGTTTTTGCATTAATCTGCTGAGACTACAATAAGTACTTATGATGAACTCAGCAACCATCTACTACAAGCCATAATGTTGCTTCAAGATAGAAACTGACCTTCTACTTGAAAATGCAGCATAACTCATAGGCTGCAAAAAGGCAGCATCAGACTCCAAGCCATCTGTTCCACCAAGAAAGGATTATAGGAAGTGACTACAGGGTTTGCTTAAGGCAGAACAGCTGTTGCCAGGACAAAAGCAATGAATAAGCAATACAGCAAAACCAGAGGAGAAAAAAAATCAAAAAATAAATTTACAGGTACCGAGTTTTCCAAACTAGCAAATCACACAAACAAATGAAGCAAATTAATTATGTGTATATATAAACACTTAACTCAGTATCTCACAGAAATTTATTGGGTTGCTTTTGTAAAATTTGTGTGGTAATATGAGTTTGAATAAATATTTTGCTACCATAATTTGACACACATTAGATTGCAATGAAGTCATACAAACTTAAAAAAAATAGCTTTTGTTTCAAAGATTAGAAAATTCACCATGACAACAATTCATCCTCTTAAAAGAGTCATATTGATAAATTATACAAAAATTCCACTCTATATTTTTGTGTAACCATCACATTGCATCAGATCTTACTGGAAAATTAACAATGTGGTAATGACTCACAATTGTTTATGTGCATATCAGCCAACAAATTCAGAGTATTAGGGGACACCGTGTCAGTTGTAAATCTGTACAAGTCTAATCAATTTATCCTGCTTCATCCCTTGCCTCACACAAATGACACCTCATCCTTAGCCTTCCCATTCTCTTTAGAACTTGCTAGATTTTGAACATTAGTTATCCATTAAACTCAACAAAGAATGCTACGATTGAAGTTAACAAGGTGCAGCTTTTTAATTACATGATGCTTACCAACTTGCAGTGTCAGTCAACCCCTCTGACTCAGAAAAGAACTAAAAAAAAAATATTCATTTTCCCAAATGTTGTTAACTGCTGTTCAGAGTTTGTTTTCAGCTTTTCCCAGTTTACATGGCACACCACAATGCTGGTTGATCCAGTTAGTGTCAACCAATTTTTTTGGATTTGGCAGCTGGTTTTACAGTCAAATGCCTTTCTTGATGCTAATCTTCCCCATTTATCTGTGGCTGGTGGCAATGCATGGTTGACTAGGAAACTCTTCAACTCTTACTGCTTGCTAAAGGCAAGTTGGAAGGATTTGAAGGCTAATGATCAATCTGTTGGGCCACATTATGAATTCTTTTTCTCTCTTTCATTTCTTTTTCTTTACTAGGTTTGGCCTGAATTCCTGCACTTTATCTTTTTTTTTCTCAATCCCTAAATCTCTGTGGTTAAGGACATTTGATATTGATGCCATTGTTTACTAAGGCCCCAGAAGATCTGTTGCTTTTGCTACATTGTTATTAGCTTACATTTTTAGCAATTTAATATGCAAAATTCTTTTGAGCTGAATGGTATGAAAAAATATCTAATGGTGCCACCTGTGAAATACCCCGCTCCAAAAAAATTTCAGACAATTGTGTTTTTAATTTTCAGCAAAAATAACTGTTCATATTTTGAGTGTAATTTTCACCAGACTCAATTGTATCTGACTAGAGGTATTAATCCTATTATTCAGCATGAAATTACATTTTGTGAAAATTCAGACATATCAGTTTAATTCTGCAGGCCTCAGGGATTCAGTGCTAATACTATTTACCTAAAGGCTTTAGCATGAAAATTCATGGTCAAGAAATATTATAAGATTCACTGTTTTGTGGACAGAGATGTTCCATGTTCACCCAAAAGGAATATTGTGTTACCAAGTTCACATTTTATTTGCTGAAATTTGTGGTGTCAATTGTTTAATGACCCTCAAGTAATGAACAATATGACTCAATGGGTTCAAGATATAAAGAATCCATTGTATACAGCATTTTGCTGTGATAATTCTTGCATCTAGCTTGAGATAATTGTATTGCAGCTTGTGCATTTCAGCAAAGTTACTTCGAAACATTACAGGATTAAAAAGTCACCTACTCTGTAGCTTAATGTTGGGAAGGTGAAGATTTTCACACAGTGAAACGTTGCAAATTGAGTGCATCAGGTTCACTATCACATAACTATCACACTAACACATAAGCAATTTATATTTTGGAAAAATAATTCTCAAAAATATTTACGTGAATACAATAGATAATTGTTTCTCCAGAAAAAAAGTTTTTCTCACCAGTTGCTGCGGAATTAAATGTGGTTTTACTGATATACGCTTTGGTATTATGTGAAACTAGAGAGACCCACAAAATATTTGTGGTTAAATTAGTATCTTTCTTGCAATAGTACTTCTTCAAATACAGGATTCCCAGTTACTTTTTCACTAAGACTTTAACAGAAACAAAAAAATTCTCACTCTGGAGAGAGCTACATAAAGGTGTCCATGTGCGAAAACAAGCCTAAGAATACATATACAAACTTTGTCAAGGAGTCTTGTGATTTGTTAATAGTCACAGGATGTTAGTGTCTAATTATGAACTGTTTTCTCCTGGCTTGAAAGGCAAGTTTACATCTGATGGTCTCAATTCAAGGAAAAAAAACACTCCATTTCCTTGAAATCTGTCTGTTATAATTTCAGCTTCTATCATGAAAGCAAACAGCTTCCTAACTACCAATCATATTCTATGACAAAGTAATTATTCAGGATTCAAATTTCATGGCAATATTGTAGGTGCTCCATCAGACTCTGAATTTGTGGAATGCCATATCGTGGAATTGGCTTGTGTCAGCTTTGAAGGGTATAGGTCAGAAGTTACACAAAACAAGGTTGACTTCACCTAACGAAGGAGTAGCATTCCCAAAAGCTTGTGATTTCAAATAAACCTGTTGGACCACTACCTGGCATCATGTGACTTCTGACCTTGTCTACCCCAGTCCAACACCAGCTCCTCCGCATCTTGGAAGTTATAGACTGTTATCATCATCTTCAACAATGGGTATTCTTTAAACTAACCTGACAGATTTTCTACATCTACTTCATTCAAGTCAAGATTCAGTGAATCTTGATTTTCAGCAAAAAGAATAACTTTTGAACAAATTCTATTAAATAATTGTCTCCGCCATTTTGGCACACATGACTAGCACCATCATGTCATCCAATACTCCCATGTCATCCATTTTGTGCATGCCTTTCCATCCTTCCCAACCCTCTCTTACTCATCACATCCTGTCTCGCCAAGCCCATTCCTCCAATTAATCTCATCCCATCCTCATGCATGCAGTCTACCCAGCCATGAAAGCATAGCTTTTGGCTTTCAATACCTTCTTTTTATTTCCACCAACCTTGATATGCCACTGCCACTGGTACCAACCACTGGCAGTCACGTAAGAGCACATTCTCCAGTTCTGTGTGCATCCCACATGGCACTGCAAGTAGCAGGCACTGTTGACCAAATAAACCTACCATGGACACAGTCCTTAAACTGAAAATTGAAAACAGCCTGGAAAGACTGACACTGAGTTTTCTTATTGTAAATGGTCCTCTATAGCTTTTGACATTCCACTTGATTGTGAAGTCTGTAGACAATTTTGTAAGGGAGATTCTAACTTTGTTCCAATTGCTGATTTATTCTCATTCAGATTCCATGTTACTATTCATGCATTGTTTTGCAACATTTTTGTTAGAAAAAGTTTTGGCATTAGTTTACTGGAAGCATAAACCAAATACATTTGAAAAAATCCAACCTGCATTGCAAGTTAGTTATCAAATGAGAATGCTTCCTACCACATTCACAGACACTATAGTTACTTTAGATATATATTACAAATATACTCTTTTATGTTTATGATAATCCCTGTAATCATATCCATAATTTAGTATTTTGGCAGGAATTCCATCTGCACAGACTTTATTGGCTCACAGATGTCTGATGGCCTTTTCAACCTCATTTCCGTCTAGGGTTGTACTGAGATGCTGATGGGTAGCATACCATGGGACATAGTCAAGGACACTCAAGTTGAGTACTGAGTCTTGGTTGAGGAGATCTTCAAAGTGCTCCTTTCAATGAGCACTTACTGCCTCTCTGTCTGTAATGAGTGCCAGAAGACCGTAAGACAATTAGATACAGAAGCAGAATGAGACCATGCGACCCACAGAGTCTGCTCTGCCATTTGATCATGGCTAATATGTTTCTCAATCCCATTCTCCTGTCTTCTCTCCATTACCCTTGATTCCCTTACTAATCAAGAACCTATTTATTTCTGTTTTTAAAACTCTCAATGACTTAGCCTTCACAGACTTCTGTGGCATTAGTTCTACTTATTCACCACCCTCTGGCTGAAGAAATTCCTCCTCATATCAGTTCTAAAGGGTCGTCCCTTCACTCAGAGTCTATGCTTTCAGTTCCTAGTCTCTCCTACTAGTGAAAACATCTTCTCCATGTCCACTCTACCCAGGCCTCTCAGTATTCTGTAAGTTTGAATGAGGTCCCTCTCATACTTCTAAACTCCATTGAGTACACATCCAGAGTCCTCAACTGTTCTTCTTATGACAAGCCATTCATCCCTGGGATCATTCTTGTAAACCTCCTCTGGATCCCCTCCAAGGCCAGCAGATACTTTATTGGATACAGGGCCCAAAACTGCTCACAATACTCTAAATGTGTAAATGGGCTGATGAGAGCATTTTACAGCCTCAGCAGTACATCCCTGCTTTTATAATCTAGCCCTCTCAAAATGAATGCTAACATTACCTTTGCCTTCCTAACTGCTAACTGAACCTGCATGTTAACCTTAAGAGAATCCTGAACTAGGACTCCTAAGTCCCTTTGAATTTCATATTTCTGAAGCTTTCCCCATTTTGGAAATAGTCTATGTCTTTATCTTTCGTACCAAAATGCATAACCTCACACTCTTCCACACTGTATTCCATCTGCCACTTCTGTGCTCATTCTCCTAGCCTGTCCAAGTCCTCTTGCAGTCTCCCTGCCTCCTCAACACTACCTATTTTTACGTTATTTGCAAATTTAGCCACACTGCCCTCATTTTCTTTATCTAGATTGTTAATGTGTAACTGCAGTGTATAACCACACTGTTCTTAACTCTCACTGGGTTAAGTCCTTGGGTGTTTGGGCCATTGATGATCTTGACTGTGCATAAGAATCCATCCACTTCATGGCTGTCAGCGAGTTGCTGTATTTCTCACATATTGTCCATCCACCACTTGTTCTTCAGGTCAAAAATTTGTTTTGAAAGTTGGCCTTCATTTGATGTGTTTTCTTTCCTTCAAGTATTGGTTGTGTTTTCAATTCAGGAATGCCTTCTGCTTGCAATTCAGAAGCTCTTAGATCTCCTTGTCATTCTTATCAAAACAATCATGTGTTTCCTAGTGGAGAAACATAGAAAATAGGAGTAAGAGTAGACCATTTAGAGATTGCTCTACAATTCATTATGATCATGACTGATCATCCAACTCAATAGCCTGTTCCAGGGATCAACTTGTTTCCTTTTGGGACATGGGAAAATGCCTGATCAAGGCTGGAGTAGAATTCCTAATTTGGCCTCATCTGTTGTTTCTTGGATTCCCTCTTTTTTTACCTTCTGTGCAGGTTCTGAGGTTGTGCACAGCAGTGGTTTCTGAAACTGGAAGTCAATTCTGGGACAGGCGTGCTCGGACCCTCCAGTGCAGCAGAATGGATGCACAGTACAGGCCTTCAGCATAGTGGAATGGCTGCACAGTTTACAGGGAACACTGGTTGGGACAAACACACTGATGACTGTTGTATATTGCTCCTGGGTACGGGTTGGCCTAAAAGTCTTGCCAAGTTCATTTACCCCACAAGGGGCTCACGGAGATGGTCAACCAGCTCGTTTTTACAGTGATGCCAACCCCCTGTCATGTCTCACTAAGGGCAGCAATGTCACAGTCACAGAACTACAGTTCCTAGATTATGATGTTCAGGTCTGTCACTGTTAGAGATGATGTGAAGGTGCCGGTGTTGGACTGGGGTGGACAAAGTCAGAAGTCACACGACACCAGGTTATTGTCCACCAGGTTTATTTGGAATCCCACGAGTCTTAGGTGTGCAGCCCCTCACTGCACCTGATGAAGGGGCTGTGCTCCAAAAGCTTGTGGGATTCCAAATAAAGCTGTTGGACTATAACCTAGTGTCATGTGACTTCTGACTTCGCTGCTAGAAATGTTCTCAAGCATTCTGATGTTCCATGTCCGGACATTTATTTTGAGGAGCGGGGTGATACCTGTGTGGGAGTTCTTTTAAAAAGTGCCATTGCACACTAACTCACAGTGCTAGCAGAGGAAAGCCATGTCCAATGGTAGGAATCCAAGACAAGTGCAGACCAGGCTCTGCTGCATGGACAGGGACTAAGACACTCACACATTGTTGCTCCTAACCTTGACCTCCGACCCCCTCCCCTCCCTCCCCCCCCACCCCACCCCCCCCCCCCCACCTCCCCATACCATTGTGTGAGGGGAGTGATCTGTCTGCTTGTGGGTCAGCAGCAAAGCAGAGAAGGTGCTAACAATCAAACAACCCCTGTCAGATTAGCAAAGATACATTGCTTCCACAGCAGCAGACTGATAGCTAATCATCAGCTCTTATGTCACTTTTTATGCCACTTTTTAAATTCCTAATGTCACATTTCATCCAGCGGGAATATCAAGTTAAAAAAAAATTGCAATACTAAGAAATGAACACACTAGTTGTACCAGAGCCTGTTCTGAGATATAAAAAGTTGAGTCCACACCAGCCCTCTGAAGAGCATCCCACCTAGACCCACTCCTCCATTTTCCAAGACTAATCCACTTAACCTGCACATCCCCAGACACTATGGGCAATTTAGCATTGCCAATACAACTAACTTGTACATCTTTGGACGGAAACTCCTGCAGACATGGGGAGAATATGCAAATGTTACACAGATAGTCACCTGAGACTGGAATTGAACCCGGGTTCCTGGTGCTGTGAGGCAGCAGTGCTAACCACTGAGCCACACTGCCTCATACATAACTTAACTTCCCTCATGTAGAAGAAAGACAATGTGCTGGGAAATCTCAAAGATGCTGTAATTATGACCATCTTGCAGAAATAAAACTGATTAGGTAGTTACAGAGGGGTGTCCCTGTTGTCCACCACATTGAAAATAATTGCCAACACTCTCCTCATTAACCCCTTTCTAGTGGCTGAACAGCTCCTACTAGGGTCACAATCCAGAGACACAATGACATGATGTTCACAGCAAAACAAATCCAAGGAAAATGCAGAGAGTAGCAGCAGCATCTACGTGGGGCCTTTGTGGAAATCACAAATATGCAGCATCCTCAAATTTGGTTATTTGTAGAGTTTCATTTCTGTTCCCCAACTGTGGAATGATGGCATGCAAGCTGTAATCCTCACAACAGGTTCTCCTCAAAGCCAATATGTGAGAAAACTGGGATCAAACAAAGATGTGCAATCACACAAATGCTCTTTTCCATCTTCCTCATTACAACATTCAATCCCAGATCTGAGAAGCTTCCCACTTCTTAATGGAGCTAATCTCCTGTATAGTTCAAAAACTGTTCAACCTATGTCAACTCCAGTCCAGAACTAAGACCACTCAATCTTTGTATTGAGCTGCTGTACGATGACGATACTTGTGTATGTGCAACCAGAGGTCCATGAGATTAAGTCTTCAACTGAACATTCAGGAAAACAAAGGTCCTCCAAAAGCCTGCTACCACGGTGTATTTCAGCCCCTGACAATCAAGATCCATGGTGAACTGCCGAACAATGTGGATAAATTCCCATATTTAGGCACTTCCTTTCAGTGAGTGCAGCCGCCTACAATGAAGCTCAACATCACCTCCAGTGTGTCAGTGCAGCTTTCGACCATCTGAGGAATGGAGTATTTGATGTCAAACACCTCAAACCCAATGCTGCTGTGTTATCTGCCGTCCTGTATGCGTTGGAAACATGGACAATGTACAACAGACACCACAAATCTGTTGAACAAAATCTACAATGATGTCTCTGTAAAATACTGCAAATCAACTGGCAGGATAAACGCTCCAATGTTATTGTCTTCCCTGAGATCAGGTCACATCCCCAGTATCTTGGCACTGGTTCCAGTAAATCAGCTGCATTCAGTGGGTCACATCATCTGCATGCCTGGTATAAGACTTCCAAAACAAGCTCTCAACATTTGTCACAATATCCTCACTGACTGGTGGGAATCTCTAACCCTAGGTCACCCAATGTGGAGAAAAAGAATATGAAAAGAACTTTACCATTTTGAGTGTCTCCAACAGACCGATATAGAGGCCAAGCACATAAAACAGAAGGAGGATGCAAAAACCCAAGCATCTCAACCATCTCATCTCAACCAGCCACCACAGCAAACACCACTTGCCCCTCCTGTGACAGGGCAAGTTGATCCTAGTATTGGACTGTTTATTCAGCTCAGAACCCAGTGAAAGAAAGGTATGGTCGATCCCAAGGGACTGCTGAACAAGAATCACGCACACAACCAGAGAAGTAAGAGTTTTCTCCAGCGTCACATGTTAGAGTTTTAAAACTTGATAATTCCACAACAGAATCATCCCCTGATCAGATGCTTATAAACTTTTATGTTTCTATTAACATCTTTAACATCCTAATATAATTCTAATTCAAGTATAAAATTTGTTTTGATGGATTCTTTGAATAAAATTGCTTAGATTTAACTCTCATGGCTGTATTTGTGGAATGCTACACTGCAATCTAAGGGATCTAAAATCCTCCTACAACTGTGGGTCTCTCAGATTTGGTGCAAAATATAGCATTTAGTGGCAGGTCAGCAGTCCATTCCAGAAGAACTCTTAATCCATTTACACTAATTAAACCAGGAACAGATCCTTCACTGAAGAAATGCTTTAAACTGAACTATTCTGTCATGGGCACTGTGCTATGAAACTGTAACACAAGCTGATGAATCAGATACTCTCTAATCCTTTGAGCATTGCTCTTGCAGTTAATGATGTCACTCAATGCCTTCCAGCTACGAAACAAACTCCGAGCAACACTCCAGAGGCAGAATGAAAGGCAAGACGTTAGAGCAGACATGAAATTCTCAGACAGATTGTCAACAAGTGACTGTTGTAGCATTTTTTTGTTCTGTCCTAGGCCTAAGGAACAGAATCTCATTTTCCACTCAGGCACTTTGCATCCGTCAGGACTCAACATTGAGTTCAACAACTTCAGACCATGAACTCCGTCTTGAACTGACATCCTTACCTGGTCTGGACTACATGTGACTCCAGACCCACAGCAATGTGGTTGACTCTTAGCTGCCTTCTGGGATGGGCAATAAATATTGGCCTAGCCAGCGACACCCGCAACCTACGAATGAATTTTTTAAAAATTGATTACCCTCTACCTCCCCTAATCTCAGTGTCTTGCCTGCATGGGTTGGCTTCCACCACACATTTTGGCTATTTACACTTACCATTAAAACTTACAGTTTATTTACACCTCTTATCTATTAATATTAGCCCTTCATTTGGCTTTTGCTTTAGGTACCTTTCCATTAGATCGTAGGATGTAGGAACAGAAATAGGCCATTTGGCCTATCAAGTATGATCTGCTATTTTATAAATCATGATTGATCTGATAATCCTCAATTCCTGTATTCTGCCTTTTCCCCATAATCCTTGGTTCCTTTACTGATTAAAGAATCTTCATGACCCAAACTCTATAGCCCTTTGTGGTAAAGAATTCCACAAATTCACTGTTGTCTGAGTGAACATAAATTCTTCCCCATCTCTGACTTAAATGGGCAATTTCCTTACTCTAAAATTATGCCGTCTGGTCCAAGATTTTTCCAAAAGAAGAAATAACCTCCTTGCATTGACTCTGTCAAGCCCCCGAAGAATTTTCATGTTTCAATAAGGTCACCTCTCATTTTTTAAAATTCCATTGAGTACTGGCCCTACACAACCTCTCATAATAAAGTACTTCCATATCCACAGTTAACCTGATGATCCCTCTCTGGACTGCTTCCAATGCCAGTATATATTTCCTTAGATAAAAAACCAAAATTGTTCACAGTACTCTACCTTGGTTTAACTAATGCCTTGTTTTATCAAGACTTCCCTATTTTTATATTTTATTCCCATTGAAATGAAGACTGACATTCCATTTACTTTCCATATTATCTGCTGACCTTGTGTGCTAGCTTTAGGCCTTTGTCTGATGCCAGAATCACAGCTATGTGGTCAACCTTTAAGTGTGCTCTGACAAATTAGGGAAGAGCAAGAAATGCTGGCTTAGCCAGTGATGCTCATGCCCTGCAACTGCATTAAAAAAATGCAGAAAGACATCAAATCCCTTGGTGCTGCAATTTTCTGCATTTAAATAACACGCAGTTCCTTTATTCTTCCTGCCAATATCCACAGCCTCACATTTTCCCACATTATATTCCATCTGCAAAATTTTTGTACACTCACTTAATCTGTCTATATCCCTCAATTGGCATTCACTTTCTCACCCATTTTTGTGTAATCCACAAATTAGGTAATAGTACATTCACTTTCCTCATCCAAGTCATTAATACATATTGTAAATAATTGTGGCCTCAATACTGATCTCTGTGGCACTCCATTAGTTTCAGTTTGCCATCTTGAAAATGCCCCCCGATTTCAATTCCCTGTGTTCTTTCAGTTAGCTAAATCTCTCCATGCTAATATACTCTCAAAACCATGGGCTCTTAGGCTTGTTACTTTTCCAACACCTTTCAGTTCTGAACAGGAGTTATTTTGGACTTGAAAATCTAGGGAGATTATGGCTGAATGATATTGTCACAGAAACCTAGATAATACCTTGGGGACCTTGGTTCAAATCTTGCCATAGATGACAGTGGAATTTGAGTTCAATAAAAATCTGGGATTAAGAGTTTAATGATGACCATGAAATGATTCAAGGAAAAACTCAGCTGCTTTACTAACGTCCTTCAGGAGAAAGAAATCTGCTGTCCTTACTTGGTCTGGCCTACTTGTGACTCCAGACCCACAGCAATGTGGCTGACTCTCAACTGCCTAATGGGTAGTTAGGGATGGGCAGTAAAAACTGGCCTGGCCAGTGATGTCTATATCCCATGATGAATAAAACAATCACTACTCTGTTGCAGGCTAAAGCTACCAAGGCCCTCAGCTCTGCAATTAGTTCCCTCAACCTCTCTACCCCAATTTAATCATTTAAGACATTGCTTAAAACCCACACAATTCATCTAAAATTTCCTTAGCAACATTCCCTTTAAGTTGTGCAGCAAGCCACCCTAAGGGTCTGCAC
The DNA here is from genome assembly GCF_021869965.1 of Rhincodon typus. NCBI lineage: Eukaryota > Metazoa > Chordata > Chondrichthyes > Orectolobiformes > Rhincodontidae > Rhincodon > Rhincodon typus. The sequence continues at coordinate 25,833,437 of NC_063347.1, forward strand.
ACAGTGATCGATGCACTGATACCATCTGCATCATTGACTCCGGTACCAGGAGTCACTGTTGCATACAGACCTTGGGAAAAATAAAATTAGTGAGATACAGTTCCTTCAGCATCTCAAGTCAAATTTTGTTCAAGAACACTTCCTAAAATTAATGTGTAATGTTTAATTGTATTCTGGGAGCTGCCAGGCAGTTTCCTGTTACTGCTACATGCCCATCTCTGAAAAACGTGCCAGGACGCAGATGCATATCAGGAAGCTAGGCTAATGATTTTTAGAACAAATTTCTCAGCTGTCTCCCCAAAAACTTTTCTCCAAAACCAACTCCATGGGGCTGGGAATATTCTGCTCCTAGAGTCAACCAAACCATCAGACTTCACTGTTGTGTAATGTATCGGTAAATCTATAGTCTTGGCATATATTCCATCGAGATTAAATTGCAGTAACCAAAGCAACATTAAATCTGTATCAGCTACTTACAGTCATTCACTGGCAAATGTAGTCAGAAGCATAATTCAAACTGACAACCTCCTTCAAAACCCTTACCATTCGCACGCTATGTAATTTCACCCTGATGACCTCAAATATTAATAACTTCTACCTTCAGGCTCAACTGTTCTAGCCCAGGGTAGAAAAATAATTTTGAAGTGCATAGTATACCTCCTCCACCCAATGATTCATATCTGAGCTGCTCTGAACTGTCGCCTGGAGATCTTAACACCACTGTGACCACATCTATAACAATTAGCCTTTTTCTTTACAACAGCATCATTGCCCAATAAAACAAATTGTGGGTAGAAACAAAAACAAAGTTGCTGGAAAAGCTCAGCAGGTCTGGCAGCATTGTGAAGGAGAAAACAGAGTTAACGTTTCCGGTCCGGTGACTCTTCCTCAAAACTGTTGGTGCCTGGGAAAACATCAGTTTATGTGGAGAAAATAGGGACGTGGGTGGGGTAGGGAGTAAATGATAGGATAGAGCCCGAAGAGAGAGAAAGACAGTTGGACAGACAAAGGAGTTGCTAATGATCAGGCTGGGAGGGTGAAGAGTTGTTAATGGGGACTGTTAGTGACTAACAACAGGGGGTGTGTAATGGCAGGCTATGCGGTAACAAAGTCTGGTGTGTGGGGTGGGGGGCTGGGACACGGGAGAGCTTAGGCCCTAAAATTATTGAACTCAATATTGAGTCCGGAGGGCTGTAGGGTCCCCAAGCAGAAAATGAGGTGTTGTTCCTCCAGCTTGCATTGGGCTTCACTGGAACACTGTAGCAAGCCAGAGACAGAGATGTTGGCCAGGGAGCAGGGTGGTGCGTTGAAGTGGCAGGCAACAGGTAGTTCACGGTCTTTTTTGCGAGTAGAACGTAAATGTTCTGCAAAGTGGTTGCCAAGTCTACGCTTCGTTTCCCCAATGTAGAGGAGACCACATTGTGAGCAGCGAATGCAGTAGACTAGATTCTGGGAAGTGCAGGTGAAGTGTTGCTTCACCTGGAAGGTATGTTTGGGCCCTTGGATACTGGGGAGGGAGGAGGTAAATGGTCAGGTGTTGCACCTTCGCCGGTTACAGGGGAAGGTGCCGTAGGGCTGTGGGAAGGTGTTGGGGTGAAGGAAGTGTGGACCGGGGTGTCCCGGAGGGAACGGTCCCTGCGGAAGGCAGACAAGGGAGGGGAGGGGCATGTGTGTCTGGTGGTGGCATCTTGCTGGAGGTGGCGGAAATGGCGTCTGATGATCTTCTGGATGAGGATGCTGGTGGGATGGTAGGTAAGGATAAGGGGAACCCTATCACTGTTGCGGCAGGGAAGAGAAGGGGTGAGGGCGGAAGTGCGGGAGATGGGTCGGACCTGGTTGAGGGCCCTGTCGACAACGGAGCTGGGGAAACCTCGGTTGAGGAAGAAGGTGGACATTTCGGAGGCTCCCTTGTCGAAGTTGGCCTCATCTGAACATATGCGACGGAGACGGAGGAACTGAGAGAATGGGATGGATTCTTTACAGGAAGTGGGGTGTGAGGATGTATAGTCCAGGTAGCTGTGGGAGTCCCAGCCTGATCATTAGCAACTCCTTTGTCTGTCCAACTGTCTTTCTCTCTCTTTGGGCTCTATCCTATCGTTTACTCCCTACCACACCAACCTCCCTATTTTCTACAAATAAACTGACGTTTTCCCAGGCACCATCAGTTTTGAGGAAGGGTCACTGGACCTGAAACGTTAACTCTGTTTTCTCCTTCACAGATGCTGCCAGACCTGCTGAGCTTTTCCAGCAACTTTGTTTTTGTTCCTGATTTACAGCATCCGCAGTTCTTTTGGTTTTTAGATTGTGGGTAGAATTTGACAGCTCTCAAAAATGGCCAGTGAGATCTTAATGTGTAATTAATCCACAGCCAATCGTTCAAACGTAGTCAGCATATTAGCTTCATGCTGCCTGTAAATATACCTGATAGTAACATAATCCAGTACTAGTGTCTGGGTGCATCAGCAGGAGACCTTGATTTGCTTAAGGCTACAGCTAGGCTACACCAGATAAAGCAAAGGTGCATTATGACTGCAGCTGGCATTGGGTACAGTTTGTGAAAGACAGTCTGTGAAGTAAGAAGAGCAAATAACAGCACAACAGGGCACAGAGTGTGCTCTAAGGTTCTCTGATGCTCCACTAGAAATACCCCACTGGGGTAGCATGCTGGAAATAAAATCACACTATTCCCGGAATCATCACAAAAGTTAAAAGCTTTTTCAGTATGTACACAAAATTTCCCAATTTAACTTATTTTCAGATCCAAGTTAATAGAAAATATGGACCTGATTTCTGTACTTAACAAGAGTTACTATTTATTACAAGTAATTAGATTCTAGCTACATGTAGACAGTTATAAACCATCAGCTTATAGCACTACAAGTTAAAACTCTAATGGTGTAGCCTAGCTCTAGCCCTGACCAGCCAAACCAAGGTCTCCTGCTGATGCATCCAGATACTAGTACTAAATTGCATGTGACAATTGTGCGTATTCACAGGCAGCATGAAGCTAATATGCTGACTACATTTGAACGATTGGCTGTGGATTAATTACACGTTAAGATCCCACTGGCCATTTTTGAGAGCTGTCAAATGCTACCCACAATTTATTTTATTGGGCAATGATGCTGTTGTAAAGAAAAAGGCTAATTGTTGTAGCTGTGGTCACAGTGGTGTTAAGATCTCCAGGCAACAGTTCAGAGCAGCTCAGATATGAATCATTGGCTGGAGGAGGTATACTGTGCACCTCAAAATTGTTTTTTATGCTGGCCTAGAACTTATAAACACTCCCTTACACGTGCACACATTGACAGACAAAAAAAATAGGCAAGGAAAGATAGATTATAAGAAGACAAAAACTGGGAAGGCAGTTTGGTGGTTGCTGAGATGATCCTTATGCTAGTCACAATGCCACTTTTCAGTAGTCTGCCTCCGGATGTTTCCACAGGTTTACAAGAGACACATGTGGCTCATTAGGTCACAGCTGACAACAATTGCTGAAAGAAAGGTGAAAGGCTTTCTTCAGGATTAAAGGGAACTTTGACTGCAGAGAACAGAGATATAGCTTTTGTGCTGTGGAAATCAAATCACTTCTCTCTATATCTTGTACAAGCCCCAAACTAGTCAGTTACCTGAGAACCAATCACACAGTTGTTGGAAGGCAGAAGGCTTTTGTCATTACTAAGTGATCACTATTCCATTGACTAACCAACTTCTTGTTGCCACACAGCTGCATCTGTACACAATTCCCCACACCCTCCCCAACCCAGCTCCAGTTCATCTACAATTCAAACTTCAAACCGCTGTTTACATGGTGCTTATCTTAAGTACCATGTTTCTTGCCTTTCAAATTATGCAACAATTCTTTAAAAGGTTTTAAAATTTCTTTCTCATTTTACCCCATAATTTTAAAAAGCACAAAAATAAAAAGACTCAGTCTTCGCACTTTACAAAGGCAGAGACCAGTCAGCTGTGGTTGGCAATGCTGGGTGTTATGGACATGTGGGAAAGGCAAATTGAAAGCTTTCATTTTTCTCACTATTTGTCCAAAAGCAAAGATGTTTTAATTTCTTTATCTCTGTTGGAACGGACTAGGATATGTTTCACTCAAACCTCTGTGGCCTAATTTTTAATGTGATCTTCAACAAAGTCTCTTTCGCATTAAACCAGAAGATGGTTTTATTCATTAGTTTAAATCCAGGGATGATTGTTACAACACACATACACAAGCACACACACATGTCTGCACACAGACACAAACACAGACATGCACATATACACACACACACAGACATGCACACACATGCACAAACACACATAAACACGCATGAGCACACAAACATACACATACATACACACAAACATGCACACACACACAAACTCATATGCGTGTGCATACCCACACACACAAGCACACTAGAAAGAAAAAAGAGCTTATAAGCATAACTAAAAAATGCCAAGAAATGGATATAAATTCACAAAATTGCCAGAGTAGTGTCCAATGATGGTTCTCTTTCTTTCCTCTAGGAAGTCAGATTCAAGTGGGTATAACTAGTCAAAGCAAGGAATGCAGCTTTGGTATGTTACTGAGCTAATATGTGGTATCTAGAATGCCATATACATGAAGTCCATGGCACCTTCCCCATGGAGAAGCTTGTGATCTTGACAAAGCTGGCTGCCCATTCCACCTCTCCTTTTCAACAGGGAATTAAATATATTCTGCTCTCCTATTTTGAGTATGAACCTATGGATAGCAAATTAGATGTTCTAAGTCTTTCTTGCTACAGTCTGAATGGATCCCAATGCACAGAATGCTGCAAGTCTCATTGCTATTCAGGTTTTCAACTTTAACTGCAGTTACTAGATCAGGTAAGTAAAATTGCAGGCTAGTGTCGCTGATTGGCTATATTTATGCCTATTCCTAGTTGCCATTGAGAAACTGATAAACTGTTTTCTTGAACTGCTGCAGTCCATGTATTATAGGTGGATCCAAATGCCGGTAAGTAGGGAATTCCAGGATTTTGACCGAGTGACAGTGAAGGAATGATGATACATTTCCAAATCCAGAGAGTAAGTGGCTTGGAGGGGAACTTGTAGGTGATGGTGTTCTGAACTTGCTTGATAGCCATTTATTTAGTGTACTTTTATTTGGGAAAATATAATGGAGAATTTATTCCACATCTTCACTTCAGTTTAAGATCACGTCTGGGTATGCCACCAGGATTTCATTGGCAAGTACAAAAATCATTTTGTCAACATTCAAAGGTTTATTGGCAAAGAATGATTTTCTTCCAAAATTGCTGTCCAATTTTTATCCCTGTAAAAGTTCTTTATCATTTAAGTACCATTTCAGCTCCAGTGGCACAACTCAACAAGAGTTAAGAAAAAAAAGGCAAGCAAGGTTGAAATAAAGGGATAAGTAGATGCTGGGAGATGCAGTGAAAGAAAAGTGAAGACGAGATGTAGGGCAGGAGTAGGAGATTGAAGAAGCAGTGAGAAGATGGAGGACAGTGAAAGTTGGGGGAACAAAGGCTGTCGGGAGAAAATTGTCTTTCTCTCTCCAGGATTTGAAGTTTCCTCTCTACACAATGAGGGATTGGAGGAGTGTTCAGCCTCCTTGCTAGATTTTGATGCTAATTATGGAGGCAAGCGAAATTCTGAAATTTTTCACAACTCCAATGCTGGAGATCCATTGAGTTTCATGGAAGTTTTAAATATCAATATCTATGACAATAGGTGATTCTTTGGCTTTCACCTATCTAAAGTACTGTGAATGTCACCTCCTAGTGTATTTTGGATTGCATAGTTTCACAAAGCTTCACTATTTTAATGTAAGATATATTTTTATTCTAGTGACTTTGCATCTGCACAACTACCTAAGTTTCACTTCGAAAATAATGAAGCGACAATATAGTACTTATTATTTTTCACAGTGCACTGGAGAACATGTCAGGCACAGCACATTATCATTCGTCCATTGTTGCAACTGGAGACGAGAACTAAAGGGTAATTGGTTTTGCAGAATACCACCCTGCTTACAACTTGCATAAATGTGTAGTTCTCCACTCATTGAAATTATTGATGGAAGTGGTCCTTTTTTGATGTGAACACACTTTAAGAGTTTTTGGGAGAAATCCTGCACAGATACATTTACGTTATGTGAAATATTATTGACTTTATATTGCTGAAATATATGATGCTGACACTTTTCATCTTGCACTCATCGGAATAGAAGTGAGAATACCAACTTTCAAAGGGAACAATAACTTTTATTGCATGAGATAAAGGGTGCTGACTGATCAGCAAGTGGTTTCTAGTTGTTCAAGGCCTTGCCGTGGAGGAAGTGGCTGAGTGCCATTGTTCCCCACACTTCTATTTCATTAAAAAAGGTGTAATGTCAATGCCACTCAAGAAAGCTGTAGGCATTTGCCCAGCATCATGATATCATGGGAATCTGGACATGCTGCCATTTTCTGAATTTGTTTTGTTGAACTCAGGAACTTAGTAACTCATGCAGTGCAGTTCAGATTTAATGACACCGCATATGCCCAAGTAGATGGTGTTACCATGGGTTCCCCCTTTAAGCCCAGCTCTCACTTTAATTTTTGTCAAACTGGGACTCTTCTCTAGAAGTGAGAAGATTGGAATTTGACCTGATAGATGTCTTTAAGATTATGGAAGGGTTTTTTTTTTGTTTACAGAGAAGATATTTTCACTTCTGAGGAAGATCAAAACTAAGGACCATAAATATAAGATAATTACTAATGAATCCAATAGGTAAATCTAGAGAAATGGCTTTTCCCAGAGGACAATCAGAGTGTTGAATTTATTACTCCAATTTGAGGTAAATAACAGAAATCTACTTAAGAGAAGGATTGATAAACACATCATAGAGAATGGAATAGATTATACTGGTATGATCAGATGAATTAAAGTGGGAGAAGATTCATGCAGAGCATAAACAAACACTAATGTGAATATATTGGGCTGAGGGCATTGTCTTGTGCAGTATATTCAACATAATTCTATAAAACACAATCAGTAAATCCTTTTATTTCTCTAATAAAAGCAGAATATACTGGAGAAACTCAGCAGGTCTGGCAGCATTTGTGGAGAGAGAAACAGAATTAATGTTTCAACTTCACTATCACTTCTTGAAGAACAGTTATATACTTGAAATGTTAACTGAAGAAGTGATATTGACTTTGAAACATTAACTCTGTTCTCTCCACAAATGCTGTCAGACCTGCTGAGTTTCTCCAGCACTTTGTTTTTGTTTCATATTTCCAGCATTGCAGTATTTTGCTTTTATTCATTTTGTTTCTTTCTTGCTTGTGTACTTACCAAGCTTTCCTAACTTTAGCTTTGTTCAGTCGTTCATGGGATGTGGGTGTGGATAGCCTGGTCAGCATTTATTGCTCCAGAAAAGGTGGTGAGCTGCCTTCCTGAGCCACTGGGATCTTGGGACTCCCATTGTGTTAGGAAGGCGGTTCCAAGAATTTAATCAAGCAACAATAAAGGAATAATGATCTAGTTGCAAGCCAGGATAAAATATGAATTCTGATGTTTGGGCCTAGGACGTCTATAGAATATTTGTGTATTGTATATATTTTTCTAATCAACCTGTTCAGAGAAGTTTAATTTAGATAAATGTGAGGTGCTGCATTTTGAAAAGGCAAATCAGGGCAGGACTTATACAATTTATGATAAGGTTCTGGGGAGTGTTACTGAACAAAGAGACCTTTTGGTACAGGTTCATAGTTCCTTGAAAGTGGAGTCACAGGTAGATAGGATAGTGAAGAAGGTGTTTGGTATGCTTGCCTTTATTTGTCACAGCATTGAGTATCGGAGTTGGGAGGTCATGTTGAGACTGTACAGGACATTGGTTAGGCCACTTTTGGAATACTGCATGCAATTCTGGTCTACCTGCTATAGGAAGGATGCTGTGAAACTTGAACGTGTTTGGAAAAGATTTACAAGGATGTTACCAGGGCGGGATGGTTTGAGCTATACAGAGAGGCTGAATAGGCTGGAGCTATTTTCTCTTGAGTGTCGGACACTGAAGGTGATCTTACAGAGGTTTAAAAAATTATGAGGAGCATGGATAGGGTAAATAAACAAGGTCTTTTCCTCAGGGTAGGGGAGTCAAAAACTAGAGAGCATAAGTTTAAGGTGAGAGGGCAAAGATTTAAAAGGGACCTAAGGGGCAATTTTTTCACACAGATTGTAGTGCGTGTATGGAATGAGCTCCTAGAGAAGTAGTGGAGCTGGTGCAATTACAACATTTGAAAGGCATCTGGATGGGTACATGAATAGGAAGGGTTTAGACGGTTATGGGCCAAATGCTGACAAATGGGATTAGATTTATTTAGGATATCTGATCAGCATGCATGAATTGGACCAAAGGGTCTGTTTTTGTGTTGTACATATTTATGACTCTATGTCATTACACACTTTTAGGGCAGGTGGGACTTGAAGCTGGATCTCCTGGTCCAGAGTTAGGGACATTACCTCTGCAGGAGCTCTCTGTATATCAAATATTGAGAGTCCCAAATTCAACTCAATTAAAATGTTGTTATAGACAAATTTAAGTCACTTACAGTAAACCATGGCTTGTTTGCTACAATGCCACCTGCTGGTAATTCATCTGAATACCGATTGCTGTATTTTTCCTTCGCTCCATACAACATCACATTTACTGTCAATGTGGAGTGGGGATGATATCTGTCAAAATATATTACAAATAAGTATGCACCTGGCTTGAAATTTGTTTGCATACTCATTAAAATACTTTTTCAAATTTGGGACTCTAACTACAAATTGGTAAAATAAACTTCTTAAGCATTTTGAACAGAACAAAGTGAAGTTATTGAGGATTTATGATTTGCATGATTATTTTGGGCTTTCAAAAAAGTCACATGTCCTAGACAGATTGAAATTTGCCTCCTGAGATCATGTTTTCCGTTCTATATCAATTTCTTTTATTTCAGAGTATAGGCTCCACCAAAATGCCTCGAGGGTCTGTTGTCAACACTTATGCTTTGAGTAATCTCAGTCATTTCATTTTGGACAATGAACAATGTGTTGGTATAGATTTCTGAAGGACAAAAGTTGACTTCTTCTTAAATTTTACTGTTCTATCACCTTCTCCAATGTGGGAAAGACTGACCTTAAGTTATCAATATGAAGGATGCATAAATATAAATAAAAGTTACTTAAAAATTTGTAGAACAGATTTCAAAGTTAGAATGAAACAAAAATTTCAAATGGTACGTGTAACCAATATGTAATTTTAGCAACATGTGCCTCACAAGCTGATAGTAATCCATCTCTTCTAATTCATACCGCAAAATGTATGGTTTTAAAATAAAAAAAACCAAACACCAGCACGTCTCTACCTTCATCTTGGTGACATATTTGTGTAACTGACAAGGTTTACATTTTCAAATTTATTGTACATAAGCTTAGTGATGAAAAGTCTGGATTTGTACAGTATTATTGGGATGATTTACTTGTTTTGGGGAATGTTGGGTTGAATTTTTCCCAAATTGGCAGTCTCAATTTTGGGGTGTTGGATGGAGGGTTTCTGAAATATCTCCACAGCGGCCGGTATCCTGTCAACAAAGTCACCCACCTGCACAGCACTTCACACTGGTCTGGCTTCCTCAGAGTCAGCTCTCAGATTGAACAGAACCTCTGACACTTCTGTTTATATCTGTCAGCCAGGACTCCCTGATTGGACCGGTTTAACAAGCCCAATCAGGGAAATCATAATCTATGAGGTCCACTTGGCTGACCTTGTTACAATCACTGCAATTTCTCTCCATGAGCTCCAGTGATCTACCTCATCAAATTCTTCACTGCTCACCTTATTAAGTATGCGCCATACCTGTATGGCCTCGGTCTCATATTGTCTTGCTTGCACCAGCTATGGAAGTGCTCACTTCTGCCGGAACCTTTTAAGTTTCCTGGTGTCAGTGGCAAATTTCAAGTCCAGCTATGCACCAGGTCAAACAGCTCCAGCCAGGAAAGCCTTTCATAGGACACACAGTGGGTGGGAAACAAAAAGAGAAAAGCTTCTGAGGGCACTCAGGCAGTACAGACGACACTTCATTGTACTTCGAACATCACAGTCATAAATATATTGGCACTTTAAATTATCACCAGTCTAATCAACTGTCTTCGTAACTGCAGCTTCAGGAATGAAGCTACATAAATTACCTGTCCATTTCTTTCGTTCTCTTTCACTACAATGTAGCATAACATCTTGTTATTGTTGATTCTGAGAACGCCACGTTGGGAAACCCTCAAACAGTATTGAAGTTAACTTTTGTTAAACAACAGGAAAAGTGAAAAAAGACAAATAGCTGCATATACTTCTGGGACTAAACAGGATTGCTTCCCTTTTGAGCAACAACAAATTAACAGTCATTAACTGCTGATTTGACACAACTCAGATTTATTGGATCCAGGTTTCAATTAAGTCCTGCCTGGTTTCTTGCACCCAACGGTGCACCACTCCATCATGGTAAAGGTGATGTTCCTCCTGTTTATTGTCCTCATCTTCCTCCTTGGAAAACTGTTGCCACACTCCCAACCTTTTAGTGTCTGTAACATCCCTTCTTTGCCTCCTCCACTTATATAGAGTACAGCATTCAAGGATCATGCTCAGTGTACTGCAAGGCTCCCCATAAGGATCTCAGCATTGGAACCTCATATCCAGGAAGTCTATCGTCTGCTCCATGATGGTCCCAGTGGAAGAATGGTCTTCAATGTATTTCTGCTCAGCATCAGCCTCTGTCACAATCAGGGGGCTGCACAATGGAGTCATCAGCTATGTTTGCACAGGGTAGTTCCCTATCTCCCAGCATTCATCCTTGTAAGGCCCTTGAAATGTTGCAGGAACCTGAGAGGCATTACAGCAGCTCCCAGGGTACCTGGCATAGGTCTCCAAATGTGGTACTGATGACCACTGATGACGTGTACATTGATAGAATGGAATCCTTTTCTGTTGATGAGGTGAAGATATGGCTCTCTCAATAAAACATGTGGATAGTTTAAAGCACTCTGCTCCAGGTGGAAACCAGCTATGCTAGTAAAGCCTATTGCCCAGGCTGCAAAACTGACCTCGTCATGGGGAAATGAGATGAAGTGATGTGATCTGGCACATTGGTAAAAGCCTTGATACAGTTACAGATGAAGGACTGAGAGTTTCCATACAGATCCACAGTGGATCCTTGGAAGCAGCCAGCCATAACAAAATTTAATGCAGTTGTCACCTTTGTAGCCACCAGGAGAGGATATCCAGCTCCTCTTCGGGTCACAGGCCCTGCTTCAGATGAAATCATAATTCTGTGATAGTATCGTAGGACTTCCTCATTTGGTGGCAGCACTGGCCCTTGCTCATCTGGAGGAAATGATCACAAGGATCATAGACTCTAGTCCTCCTGTACCTCTTCCACATCCTGAGGAGACTTTCTGCTGCAATGTCTTCATGTGGAGGCTATTTGGCAGTTGCTGGAGCTTCCTGGTAGCCCTGGGCTTGCTGGCACATCTGTTCCTCCTCCATTTCTTTATGCCTTCATTATGTAGCTGCCAATGTGACAATAACCCCTTGTGTGGCTGGATCCATTGGTCACAGTTTCAATGAGCCTGGGAATTATCAGAAATAAAACAGCTCCTTTGTAAGGTAGACATAGTTAATCTTTTCTTATAACTTAACCCCGAAGTGCAGCTATCATTATCGTAAATTTATATTTTATCCCCTCCAAGGCCAACATATCCTTTCCAGGTGCCCAGATCTGCTCACAGTACTCCAGTTCTAACTGGGGTCTAACTGGAGTTTTGTATAACTGCAACATAACTTCTGCATCCTTATACTCTAGTTCTTTACATATTCCATTAGCTTTCTTGATTATTTTCTGCATTGAAGATCTATGAACCCAAACTCCCAAGTCTCTTTGGACATCCACTGTATTTAACCCCAAAACATCCAGAAAGTACCATAATCTATCCTTAGTCCAAAAGGATAACCTTACACTTGTTTACATTGAACTCCATCCGTTAGAGTTTTGTCCATTCACTTAATCTATCAAAATCCCTTTGTAATTTCTGCATTTATCCTTTCAATTCCACTAAGAATCTCGTATGTTTCAATAAGGTAGCCTCTCATTCTTCTAAATTCCAACGAGTACATGCTCAATCTACTCAACCTCTCATCATAAGACATTTCTTCCATGCCTGGTATCTTGTATCAATCAGGGTTAACCCTGTGAACCCGTTGGTGTACCTTCAATAGAGTCTATTCACTGCTTGTTCAGCACATCCTTCCACTCACTCTTGCTGTTTGGTAGGGGAACCCAGACATGGGGTGATAATCCTGGGCTAACTAAAAGAGTCTCAGCAAAGCCCACTAGAACAAAGAACAAAGAACAAAGAAAATTACAGCACAGGAACAGGCCCTTCGGCCCTCCAAACCTGCACCAACATGCTGCCTGTCACATCTAAAACCCCCTACCTTTCTGGGGGCCATATCTCTCTATTCCCATCCTATTCATGTATTTGTCAAGACGCCCTTTAAAAGTCACTTTCGTATCTGCTTCCACTACGTACCCTGGCAGTGAGTTCCAGGTACTCACCACCCTCTGTGTAAAAACCTTGCCTCATACATCACCTTTAAACCTTGCCCCTTGCACCTGAAACCCATGACCCCGGGTAACTGACTCTTCCACCCTGGGAAAAAGCTTCTGACTGTCCAGTCTGTCCATGCCCTTCATAATCTGGTAGACCTCTATCAGGTCCTCCCTCAACCTCCATCGTTCCAGTGAGAACAACCCAAGTTTCTCCAACCTCTCCTCATAGCTAATGTCCTCCATACCAGGCAACATCCTGGTAAATATTTTCTGTACCCTCTCCAAAGCCACCACATCCTTCTGGTAGTGTGGTGACCAGAATTGAACAGAATATCCCAAACGCAGCCGAACTAAAGTTCTATAAAGCCGCAACATTACCTGCCGATTTTTAACCTCAATGCCCCAGCCGATGAAGGCAAACATGCCATATGCCTTGTCGACTACCTTTTCCACCTGCATTGCCACTTTCAGTGACCTGCGTACCTGTACACCCAGATCCCTCTGCCTATCAGTACTCTTAACGGTTCTGCCATTTTCTGTATATTTTCCATCTGGATTAGATCTTCCAACATGCATTACCTCACATTTTTTCCGGATTAAACTCCATCTGCCATATCTCTGCCTAAGTCACCAACCGATCTATATCCTGCTGTATACTTTGATGGTCCTCATTGCTATCCACAATTCCACCAACCCTTGTGTCATCAGCAAACTTACTAATCAAGTGTTTGTTCTTAATTTTTTTCTTAATTTATTCATGGGATGTGGAAATCACTGACTAGGTTAAGATTTAAACTCCATCCCCAATTCTTCCAGGGGAGATGGTGATGAACTGCCTTCGTGAACTGCTGCAGTCCTTTGGGTGTAGGCACACCCACAGTGCTGTTAGGAAGACATTTCCAGGATGTTGACCCAGCGAGAAAGAACAAATGGTGTTTATAGTTCCAAGTCAGAATGTGACTTGCAGGAAAACTTGCAGATGGTGGTGATTCCATGAATCTTTCACTCTTGATGCTCTAGGTGGTACAGGTCACAGGTTTGGAAGGTGTTATCAAAGGAGCCTTGGTGACTACTGCAATATATCTTGTAGATGGTATACACTATTGTCAATGTGCATTGTTGGTGAATATTGTAGGTGGTGGATGTGTTGAAAGTCGAGTGGGTTGCTTTTTCCTGGATGGTGTCAATCTTGACTGTTGTTGGAGCTGCACCCATCCAGGCAACTGGGGAGTATTCCGTCACACTCCTGACTTATGCCTTGTAGATGTTGGACAGACTCTGGGGAGTCAGGAGATTAAGCTACTCACTCCTGTATTCCTAGCCTCTGACCTGCTCTTATAGCCACTGTATTTAATTTTCTTTTTCTTTATTCATTCATGGGATGAGGGCATCGCTGACCAGGCAGCATTTATTGCCCACCCCTAATTGCCCAGAGGGCACTTTAGAGTCAACCACATTGCTGTGGGTCAAGAGTCATACGTAGGCCTTCCCTAAAGGACATTAGCGAACCAGACGGGTTTTTCTGACAATCAACAATGGTTTCGTGGTCATCATTAGATTCTTAATTCCAGATATTTTATTAAATTCCAAGTCCACCATCTGCTGTGGCAGGATTTGAACCTGGGTCACCAGAACGTTATCTGGGTCTCTGGATTAACAGTCCAGCGATAATACCATTAGGCCATTGCCTCCCCTGATGGCTAGTCCAGTTCAGTTTCTGGTCAATAGTGACCACCAGGATGTTGATAGTAGGGGATTCAGTGATGGTAATACCATTGAATGTCAAAGGGCAATGGTTAGATTCTCTTTTATTGGAGATGGTCATTGCCTTGAATGTTTGAGGGGCAAATGTGCCACTTATCAGCCCAAGTCTGGATGCTGTTCAGATCTTGCTGCATACAGGCATGGACTAGTTCAGTAGCTGAAAGGTTGCATATAGTGCTGAACATTGTGCAATCATCAGCAAACATCCCCACCTCTGACCTTATGGTACAGGAAAGATCGTTGCTGGCACAACTGAAGATGTCAGATCTTGGACAACAAGACTGAGTAACTTCTGCAGTGATGTTCTGGAGCTGAGACGATCAACGTCCAACAACTACAACCACCTTCCTATGTACCAGGTATGACTCCAACCAGCAGAGAGTTTTCCCCTGATCCCCATTGATTCCAGTTTTGCTAATGCTCCTTGATGCCTCACTCATTCAAACATTGCATTGATGTCAAGGGCTGTCCCTCTCACCTAACCTCTACAATTCAATTCTTTTGTCTATGTTTGGACAAAGGCTGCAATGAGCCCGAGAGCCAAGTGGGCCCGGAGAAACCCAAACTGAGCATCAGTAAGCAGTTTATTCTTTTGCAAGGTTAGCTTGATAGTTCTGTTGATGACACCTTCCATCACTTTTCTGATGATTGAGAATGGACTGGTAGGATGTCTTTGGCTGGATTGGATTTATCCTGCTTTTTGCATACAGAACATCCTTGGGCAATTTTCCACAGTGTTGGGTAGATGCCAGTGTTGTAACTGTACTAGAACAGTTTGGCTAGGGGAGCAAAATGTTCTGGAGCACAAGTCTTCAGTAAAATTTGGAGAATGTTGTCAGAGTCCATAGCCTTTGCAATATCTGGTGCCTTCAACCATTTCTAGATATCAAGTGGAGTGAATCATATTGGCTGGAGTCTGGCACCTGTAATTCTGGGGGCCTCAGAATGTGGCCAAGAATGATCATCTTCTTGCACATCTGCCTAAAGACGTATCGAAATCCTTCAGCCTTGACTTTTGCACTGATGTGTTGAGGTCATCCATCATTAAAAGAGAGATATTAGCCTTCACTTCAATTGTTTAATTGTCTACCACAGTTCACAACTGGATGTGGCAGGACAGTAGAACCTAAACCTGATTTATTAAATGTGGGATTACTTAATCCTACCTATTGTAAGCTGCTTGTCGTCTGGCACACAAGTAGTCCTGTTTTGCAGCTTCACCAGGAGGTTGATACCTCCTTTACCGATTTGCCTGGTGCTCTGTCTGGTATGCCCTTAAACACTCTTTAATGAATTTGGGTTCATCTCTTAGCTTAATGGTAATGGTAGAGTGGTGGATATGGCATGCCATGTGGCTGCAGATAATGTTTGAGTACAATTCTGTTGCTACAGTACCTCATGGATGCCTGGTTTTAAGTTGCTTCATCTGTTCGATGTCTGTCCCATTTTCCATGCTGGTAGCAGTACACAATGTGATGAAATATACCCTCAATATGAAGACAGGAATTCATCTCCATAAAGATTTAGCATCGGTCACTCCTACCAACAGTGTCATGGTTAACTGTATCTGCGATTCGTAGGTTGGTGAGTAAAAAGCTTCAAATAGATTTTTCCCTCTTGTTCAGTCCCTCACCACCTTTCGCAGATGCAGTTTAGCAAAGATATGCTTTAGGACTTAACCAGCTCAGTCAGTAGTGATGCTACTAAGCTACTCTTGATGGTGGACATTAAGGTCCTACTCAGTGTACATTCTGTGCCCTTTCTGCGCTCAGTGCTTTTTCCAACTCATATTCAACATTGGGTGATGAGTGGTAAGGTTTCCTTACCTATGTACAAGTTGATAATGTCATGAGATTTACTGGAGCATGGTAGGATTCAAACTTATATCCCCAGAACATTAGCCTCAGTCTCTGGATACAAGTTCAGTGATATTACCACTATGACACTGGCTTCCCTTAAGAGTTCCCAATATGGAAATGGTCTCGCCAGTTGTAAGGGGTAAACTGATAAAATTCTATTCACAGTGTCTGTTTTGTCACAGTCCAGTTTTGCTGTTATTACTGTTCTTCACAGACACAACTTGCTTTCATTGACATCAAAAGTAGGCACATGATAAACATCGCTTACCAATGAACAATGCTGAATAAAAGTGCCATTCATCCATGCTATTGAGAAATACAAAAATACCTTTTCATAAAACTGATGTGCTTACCACATATAGCAATTTAAAATCAATCACACAAATCTTGGGGTTAGATGATCAAACCAAATTGTGAAGGGTTGTAATGTAAATTGAATCAATATATTTCCTTGCACCAAACTGCCATGGACTCAATGGCTTCTTTCTGTATTGTGAATTGTATGTATTTTATGAAACTCAGCCTGCTATTAATAGAAATTGTTTTGGAAATATGGAGGTCATTTTGTCACAGCTGTTCACAAATCAAAATTATGATATTAAGCTGGCTTTAAAATTAAACGCAGGTTAATACAAATAAGAAACATTTTAAAAGTTAACAGAATCTGCCCCATAATCAAAAATTGGTTCCTGAGTGTATAAGCATATACAAAAGGGATATCAGACTAATATTTGCATAACTAGATGATGTAAAGAGAGCTGGTTTAATCTTATTGTGCAATTTCTCTTTAAAATGAAAGCTCTTCTGCCGTACATTTATTTCAGAGTTACACCATTTGGTTTTATTATTACTTCAGATATTTGTGGAATTTGGAAATACTATTTTAGTTCCATCATATTATTTTCCATTAATCAGTATAACTTCTTTCTGTCCATAGATTTAAGATTGTGTTTATTTAATGACAATTCTAAATGGAACCATCCAGTTATCAGAAAAACTGACAGTATGTTCTGATGAGGATGATTGATCTAACTTTTGTTTCTTTCCTCTAAGCTGTGTGACACAGGCAAATCCACATCTATCATTGATCTCCGGTTTCCTACAAGCAGCAGTGTTGAGACTTAAAAGCATAAAAATAGGAAATAGGAACATTCAAAGGCCATTTAACTCCTCAACCCAGGTCTGCCATTCATGTTTGATCTTTTACCTCAATTCCACCTTCCCATCCAATCTCCGTATCCCTTGATCCCCTGAAAGGACAAAAAACTGTCTCTCTCTGCCTTAAATACACCCAATAATAGAATGTGCTGAAACCACAAGAGCTAAGAATTCCAAAGATTTTAAGTGGAGAAATTTCTCCTCATCTCAATCCTAAATAATCAATCTTGTATCCTTGCACTTTCCCACAATCCTAAGATAACACGGTTTAATGTAAGAGAAACATATTTGCCAAATTTTTAGTGTTTTTCAAGACTGTTACTAATAGAGTAGAAAAAGGGGATCTGGTCAATGTAATATACTTGGATTTTAAAAGAAAAATTAGTGAGGTATTACACAAAATACACAAGATAGGGGGTCATGGGGTTAGGTGTATTTTATTAGAATGGATAGAAGAAGCAGATGATTGAGAAAGTTTGAAAATTATGTAAACAATCTTGCTGGTAATGTAGAGCTAGTTGGGAATACAACCAATAAGAAGGGCACAAAGAGCTACAAATGGGTGTAGACAGATTAAATGAGTGGGAAACAAGATGGCACGTGGAGTAAAATATGGGGAAGTGTGAGGTTATTCACTTTTGATATAAGAATAGAAAACCAGACTTTTTAAAAACATGGAACTTAAATACAGACATTTAAAGAGACATACACATGGTCACACACTTAAATGTTCTTGTGTGACTTCGAAAATCCCAGATATTGGACATACCTTTTTCTCCTGGATCCAGTAAGTATATAACAGATTCTGCCATCGTTCCAATAGGTGCATTTGGGGGCCCAGCAATTGGACAACTTAGGCCCTGTTTTCTCCCTTAGAGTATTGTTGTCACTATCGTTGTTGAGCGTAATGTTTTGTGCCTTAACTCCAATACCCAATTTATAGATATGATGTGATCCCTAGTCACTCACTTTGCTTATTATGAGAGAGGTACTGAGATGTGGTGATTGAAAAGCAGCATATCCTCTTATAGGTGGAAGATGCTCCATAACTTTCATTTCTGATAGTGTTCTCAACTCCTGTTGTTATAAAAAGACTACAGCATATGTTAGAACTGTTTGGGTGAATATAAATTTATAAAAGTACATCTGTGTTATCTTAGAAGTTATTTTTCTCTCCTGCTCAATCCACCCAGGTGCCAGGGCCTTGCTGACTGGTAGGTCCTAGTGAGCTTGAAACGTTTGGCAGGCATCATCTGGGCGATGGGGGCATGGAGGCCTCTGGTCCACTTATAGTTTCCTGCACAGGTACAGGTTCACCATCCTCAGTTTCAACAGTTAGAGGCAATGAGGTCACTGACTGAGAGGATGTGGAAGGACAGGGCACCTCTGGAGTGCCCTGAGAAGAAGCTATTGAGGTGCCTGTTATTGGTGCCTACTGATACCATCATGTCTCCTTGGGGCATTTGGAGCGAGGCTAAGGTGCCTCATCCCCCTCTTGCTATGGCATTGATGCTGAGCACCCAGCTGTGGAGAAAACCAAGAGCTCAAATGCTGGAGCCAGCACAAAGGTGAGCATATGGATGGACTCCTCTGTTTTTTGCTCCAGTCAATTGAGGGTCTCAGACACACCTCCCTGATGTTTCTCTGCCTGTCTCTGCAGGTTGAGCATGTTACATATGACCAAGTCAGAGGCACAGCTTCTGCACAGGTCACAGGTAGTCCTCTGAGTGCCAGAGACCTCGACAGTCTCTTCTTCCACTGGATGTGGTAACATGTCAATGATGTGCCCACCAGATTGTGTGCTCAAGTCTACTCTAGCTAAGGTACCCAAAGTAGTGACAGTTTTCTTACTGATGGAGGAAGCATTTCTGGTGTAACCTGACTATTCAAGAGCTTCATCCCGGAGGTGGTGCTGGCATTGAGAGTTTGGGCTGTTTCCTCTCTCACTAGGCTTGCTGCTAGTACCTGCAGAAGACAAGAGGAGGAATTAGTTTAGAAGATGAAAAGTAATTTATGTGTTCATAAAATCCCTACAGTGTGGAACATAGCCATTCAGCCCAACTGGTCCACACCAACTCTTCAAACAGCATCCCATCCTGACTCACACCTCTACCCTATCTTATCCCTGTAACCCCTATGGCTAATCCACCGAACCTACACATACCCCGACACTATGGGCAATTTAGCATGGCCAATCCACCTAACCTGCACATCTTTGGACTGTGGGAGGAAACCCATTCAGACAGTTGCCCGAGGCTGGAATTGAACCTGGGTTCCTGGTGCTGTGAGACTCTTGTCTCCCATTTGTACAGAAACAGTCCCAGTCTTCTCCTGAGAGCTTTTATTACCCTTCCCTCTAAGTGGGGAGGGCGACTGAGAATTTTTTATATATAGTACCTCTCCACTGCTCTTGGGCATCTTCACATAGTTGTGTCCAGCTTTTTCTGCAATGAGATAAAGAAAAGGATTGAGTGACCCCCATGGGGATGGCCTAAAAGCCCTCCACTTCTTCCTCTCCCATAGGCCCAATGAGTCCCCGTCCACCAACACTCTCATTCGCTTGGCAGAATTGTCCTCACCCTCAACAATTTTTCCTTTGATTGCTCCCACTTTCTACAATCCAAAGGGTGGCCATGGGCACCCACATGGTCCCGAGCTATGCCTGCCTCTTTGTAGGATTCCTCTTCAACAACTACACTGGCACCATCCCTCACCTCCTTCTCTGATGCATTGATGACTGTATCAGTGCTATCTCATGTTTCCGTGAGGAGGTTGAACAGTTCATCAATTTCACCAACACTTTCCACCGTGCACTCAAATTCACCTGGACCATTTCTGACACGTCCCTCCCCTTCCTGGAGCTCTCCATCTCCATCTCCGGAAACTAACTCAGCACTAACATCAATTTCAAACCCACTGACTCCCACTGAATCACCTCAACTACACTTCCTCTCACCCACCCTCCTGCAAAAATGCTATCCCATACTTACAATTCCTCCACCTCCACTGCATCTGCTCTAGGACTTCCCAGGTATCCTCTCACTTTAGGGACTGTAGTTTCCCCTCCTCTGTAATTAAGGACACCCTCAACTGCATCTCTCCCATTTCTTGCGCTTCTGCCCTCACATCCTTTCCTCCCAACAACAATAATGAGAGTCCCCTTAGTCCTCACATACCACCCCACCAACCTCCAAATACAACGCATCATCCTCCAACACTTCTGCCACCTACAATCAGACCTCACCACCAAAAAGATATTTTTCTCCCCACCTCTGTCTGCTTTCCGCAGGGACTGTTCACTTCGTGACTCCCTCGTCCGCTCCACACTCACCACCAAACCCACCACACCTGGTACCTTTCCTGCAACTACAGGAGGTGCTACACCTGCCCTCCCACCACTGTCCGAAGTCCCAAACAATCCTTCCAAATCCGGCAGAGATTCACCTGCACTTCATCTAATCTCATCTACCGTATCTGTTGCTCCTGATGTCATCTCCTCTATACTGGGGAGACCAAATGCAGACTCAGCGACTGGTTCACAGAGCACCAGCACACTGCACGCACCAACCAACTCAACCTTCCAGTTGCCATCCACATTAACTTCCCCTCCCACTCTCAGGGTGATATGTCCACCCTTGGCCTCCTCCACTGTCAGAGTGAGGCCAAACGTAAACTGGAGGAACAACACCTCATATTTCACCTTGGGAGCTTACACCCCAATGGCCTGAATATTGACTTCACCAGCTTCAAAATCTCTCCTCTCCCAACCTGTGCATCTTCTGACTCACCTATCTGCTCCACCCTTCCCACTGACCAACCACAATAACCCTCTACCTGCATTCATCTATCTCCATTTTACCTACCCTCACCCCTACCCCAAACCCCTCCCTCTATTTATTTTTGAGCTCCCCTCCCCTCCCCAGTTTTGATGAAGGGCTTCGGCCTGAAACATTGACTTCCTTGCTCCTCAGATGCTGTCTGACCGCCAGTGCTTTTCCAGCTCCACATTTTTATTGACTCAAAGGATTGAGTGTGATGCCAGTGAGTGAGGTAGCACTTTGTGAACCTGCTTAATCAGGTGAGGTGGTGAGCTGTCCCTAGCGAGTAAAACGTGCAATGCCCAGGAAGGGTTAGCCGTTTGCGAGCTTGAAGGGACTGTGAGCCCTTGGTGCACATCATGGGTGTGATGCTGAGACTTGCAGGCTCTGACCATATGTGAAATGCCTGTGCAGTGGCAGAGTTAGATTGAGCGATGCACAGTGAGTGTGAGCTAGCAGAAAGAAGCTGGTGCCTCTTACCCTTGCACGGCACAAGAAATCATTGCATTTCTTGTAGCACTACAACCGAATGCATTTATGAAGGGCACTGGCCCAGAACTGTGCTGCTATTTTTGACCAGATTGGACATGTTTGATGGAATGCCTCCTGGTGCCATCCAGCAGGAAGACAATCTTTTTTCTGCCCCTTATTCAATCCAATAGTACGAGTAACATAGTGTCACTGAAACAAGGGGTGAGTCTGCTCTTTGCCATATGTGTGTTGAGTCAGATGAGGTAGAGGAGGTCCTTAACGAATACTTTGCTTCAGTATTCACCAGTGAGAGGGACCTTGACGTTTGTGAGGACAGCATGAAACAGGCAGATATGCTCGAACAGGTTGATGTTAGGATGGAGGGTGTGATAGAAATTTTGGAAAACATGAGGATAGATAAGTCCCTGGGCTAGACAGGATATACCCAAGGTTACTACGGAAAGCGAGGAAAGAGATTGCTGCCCCTTTGGCGATGATCTTTGCGTCCTCACTGTCCACTGGAGTAGTACCAGAAGATTGGAGGGTGGCAAATGTCATTCCCTTGTTCAAGAAAGGGAATAGGGATAATCCTGGAAATTACAGGCCGGTCAGTCTTACTTCTGTGGTGGGCAAATTATTGGAAAGGATTCTGAGAGATAGTATTTATGATTATTTGGAAAAGCATGGTTTGATTAGAAATAGTCAGCATGGTCACGCCTCACAAGCCTTATTGAATTCTTTCAGGATGTGACAAAACACATCGATGAAGGTAGAGCAGTAGATGTGGTGTATATGGATTTTAGCAAGGCATTTGATAAGGTTCCACATGGTAGGCTCATTCAGAAAGTAAGGAGGCATGGGATTCAAGGAAATTTGGCTGTCTGGATAAAAAAACTGGCTGTCCAATAGAAGTCAGAGGGTGGTAGTAGGTGGAAAGTATTCAGCCTGGAGCTCGGTGACCTGTGGTGTGCCGCAGGCATCTGTTCTGGGACCTCTGCTCTTTGTGATCTTTATAAATGATTGGATGAGGAAGTGGAAGGGTGGGTTAGTAAGTTTGCCGATGCTACGAAGGTTGATGGAGTTGTGGACAGCGTGGAGGACTGTTGTAGGTTGCAACAGGACATTGACAGGATGCAGAGCTGGGCAAAGCAGTGGCAGATGGAATTCAACCCAGAAAAGCGAGAAGTGATTCACTTTGGAAGGTCGAATTTGAATGCAGAATACAGGGTTAATGGCAGGATTCTCAGCAGTGTGGAGGAACAGAGGGATCTTGGGATCCACGTCGATAGATTCCTCAAAGTTGCTACCCAAGTTGATAGAGTTGTAAAGAAGGCGTATGGTGTGTTGGCTTTCATTGGAAGGGGAATTGAGTTTAAGAGCCGTGAGGTTATGCTGCAGCTCTATGAAACTCTGGTTAGACCACACTTGGAATATTGTGTTCAGTTCTGGTCTCCTCATTTTTGGAAAGATGTGGAAGCTTTAGAGAGGGTGTAGAGGAGATTTACCAGAATGCTGCCTGGACTGGAGGGCAGGTCTTATGAGGAAAGGTTGAGGGAGCCAGGGCTTTGTTCATTGGAGCGAAGAAGGATAAGAGGTGACTTGATAGAGGTGTACAAGATGATGAGAGGCATAGATAGAGTGGATAGTCAGAGACTTTTTCCCAGGGCGAAAATGACTATTACAAAGGGGCATAATTTTAAGGTGATTGGAGGAAGGTATAGGGGAGATATCACAGAGAGTGATATCTCTTTACACTCTCTTTACACAGAGAGTGGTGGGCGTGTGGAACGCGCTGCCGTCAGTGGTAGTAGAGTAAGATACTTTAGAGACTTTTAAGCGATTCTTGGATAGGCACATGGAAGATGGTATAATATAGGATATGCAGAGTAGATTGATCTTAGTAGGATAATAGGTCGGCACAACATCGTGGGCTGAAGGACCTGTACTGTGCTGTACTGTTCTATGTTCTATATATTTCTTCAGGGCTAGAGGCACAGGTTGAGTAGAAAACCCTGGTTTGCAGCAAGTGACGTGGCATCCAGCTGGCCTTTAAAATGGCCCAGAACCTATAAACCCAGAAGGTGCCACCAGGGGCCAGAACCTCCTTCTTGCTTGTCCAAGGCCCTCTCAAAACATCTTGCTTGCACATAATGAGGTGAAAATTGTACGAGATAACTTGGCCCAGGTGTTGGTGAATGTAATACTATCCAAGATGACTATATTCACATTTTTAACTCCAAAATGGAAAATCTCAGCCTTAATTCTTTTTAGTATGCAGTTACACCTCACTCCAATTAAAATGTACAATGTTCCATGTCCAATCAGCTACTTCACAAGAAACAAAGATTCAATTATAAAGTTTTCTTGAAGGAAAAGCAATTGTATTCCCCACTAACACCAGAGAAATAACAAAGACATTAAACACAAAGTTAAAAAGGGGACAGGGCCCAGATAAAAAGAAAAACAAGGAAATATGTTCTTCAAAGTCCTTGGGGTGTTAGATTTAAACCTGACATGATTGCAATGATTTAAGGATGTCCTGGATCAACAGCAGTTGTGAATATTGCAAATATCTTTGAGTCCTTGGTATTCAAATGTTTCTCCAATTTGCTTTGCCATCAGGAGTTGTCCTTCCTCAGAGTAGCGAGGTCAGACAGAGAGAGAGAGAGAGAGGGAGAGAAAGAGAGCCTTCTCCAGTTTCATCTACAAATCTATCTTCTCAGCTCTGCCAAAGCTATTGCTTGAAACGTGTGTATTCTTGCATCTGGGTTTATTGTGTCATAGCTCTATAATTGTCGAAAAGTTTGTTTTATCTCTGAAATATTAACTTATCATAAACATGAAAATCAAACAGGAGATGAAGGTTTGTTCATGCCTGGTTGCTTTCAGTCTCTTTTGATTAAAATGTTAATTTCTGATTAGGTGGTTCTTGTTATTGATAGTTTCACTAAGCTTGTTCAACCCATGGTCAGATAATTACTGTAGCTATTTCTAAGTAACTGTATTTTTCTTTTTTTGAAACCAACTGCCTCATCAATGACTTCCTCTCCATCATTCAGCCAGAGATGGGCATTTTCAATGAAAATTGCACAATGTTCAGGACCATTCACAACTCCTCAGATGCTGAAGCAGCCATATATAAATGCAGAAAGACCTGGACAAAATTCATGTTTCGACTGATAAGTAGGAAGTGATAAATGTGCCAGGCAATGACCATCTTCAGCAAGAGGGAATCTAATCCCTTGACATTCCACAGCATGACCCTGACTGAATTTTCCACTATCAACATACTGGGGCGACGATTGACCAGAAACTGAATTCAATGATCTGTATAAATAGAAAAATAGTTTAGGTGCTAGGAATTCTCTGGTAACCAACTCACCGTCTCCTCAATGCTTATCCACTGTCCTCAAAGCACACTGCAGGAGTGTGATTAAATGTTCTCCACCTTGCTGGATAAGTGCAACTCCAACAAGAATCAAAAAGCTTAACACCATCCAGGCAGGACAAACAGCTACTTGATTGGCACACCATCCAGCACCTTCCACACTCACTCCCTCCACCAACTACACACAGTGACAGCAGGATGTACCACCTATAAGAAGCACTGAAATAATTCTTTAACAGCGCCTTCCAAATCTATGACTTCTACCACAATGTAGAAGAGCAAAGAAAGAAGATACAGAGATACATGACCAACTGCAATTTCCCCTCTAACCCTCACAACTATACTGCCATTCCTTAACTGAGTTAAAATCCTGGACCTCCCTCCTGAACACCACTGTGGCTGTATCTCCACCACTGGACAGGAGTAGTTCAAGTACCAGATCACCATTATATCTTAAGGGCAATTAGGAACAGGAAATAAATACTGGCATAGCCCATGTCACCCATAACCTGTGAATGAATGGAAACAAAGACTCAGATATTCTGATGAACACCTCAATGGCTGCTCACATTCAACCCTTCCTAAAGTTGAGGCCATCCAAAATTCTGTTGTCCATATCTTAATTTGAGGGAAGTCCCATTCTCCTATCACCATTGTGTTCCCGGTTGAATGAAATTGTCCCAATAGGTGTCTTGGTTCCCCTCTTTCCAACTTTCTTAGTCTGTGGCAACAATAAGGTTATGTTCTTTTTAATATGAGACCATGCCTCCTTCCAATTAAGATATAGTTAACTAGGTGTCTGAAAACAATAAATGAGACAAGGTTTTCTTGTGATCTGGGGCAGCATGATGGCTCAGTGGTTAGCACTGCTGCCTCACAGCACCAGGGACCTGGGCTTGACTCCAACCTTGGGTGACTATCTGTCTGTGTGGAGTTTGCATATTTTCCCTGTGTCTGCATGGGTTTCCTTCAGGTGCTCCGGTTTCCTCCATCAGTCCAAAGATGTGTGGGTTATGGTGGATTGGCCATGGTAAATTGCCCAGAGTGTTTAGGAATGTGCAGGCTTGGTGGATAAGCCATGGAAAATGCAGGATTAGAGGGATAGGGTGGGGAGGGGATGGAATCTAGATGGGATGCTCTTTGGAAGATCAG
Organism: Rhincodon typus; assembly: GCF_021869965.1. NCBI lineage: Eukaryota > Metazoa > Chordata > Chondrichthyes > Orectolobiformes > Rhincodontidae > Rhincodon > Rhincodon typus. The sequence continues at coordinate 25,859,676 of NC_063347.1, forward strand.
TGCAGACTCAATGGGCTGAATGGCCTGCTTCCACACGGTAGGGATTCTATGAATAAAAGAAGAGCAATGTTATTATTTGCTGATACCAAGAAAAATAATAAACATACAAAATTCTGTATGCAAATACAGGTACAAAGTTTAAAAAAAGGGATAGTGTCTATTGCAGAAAGAAGAGTAAAGTAACCATATAGTTTGAATTTTTTATTGTATCCTTTGAGGTGTAATGCTTTAAACTGTGACCATAGCTGGTTAAGTGATGAAACGTCAATAGCAGCAAATATTTTAGCTGTCCCTCACATTTTTTGGTGCTAGGTTGTTGATTTTTTAATTAGTTGTGTTACTGGATACTTTTTCTTCTTGAGAGGTGGAAGAGCAATCCTTCTCCAGTTTGTTCCAGCCATAAATCAATTTGCCCTGCTCTGCCAAAAGCAGCTCCCTGAAATACAGTTGGCTTATGTAGGACAAGATGCAACTTCCCTGGTTGTCACTAGGCAATGTGCGCATAAGTACAACCAGACAAGTGCACACTCTGAGTAAACTTTAACCACTGGCACATCTTTACTATTTCTCATGAACCCTTTTGTCAGCACACTGGAATTTAACACGTTTCCAGGTGGAAAATCTTTCATTTGCCCCACAACTAATGTTTGTGAGTACCCAGTATCCTAGAGAATGCCTACTTCCATGTCAGGCAGTTTTAACAGTCAGTGGTCACCATTTCTTTGGACACAAAATCGTGACAGCTATCAACAGGCACTGACCATATTTAATGCTGCAGAACACCAGTCTTGTAGCCTGCACTTCTTTGAGGTACCCGAACCGACATATTCATTCACATGGCCTGGATTCCCCCTCAGGATGTATCCTATCTGCAGTCAGGATTGTTTCTTTTAATGGTTGGGAACAGTTTTGCTTTTCCTGTAAGGCTTTCCTTTTCTCTCTGACTTGTTTCAGAAGTAATTACATCTTCCTTATCGCTTGCTGTGATATGAAGGTTTCCAGACCCCAATCTGCCTAAGTTTCTAAGGGTCTGTATGTTAACTTGTAATTATCGGTCAGAATGGCTGCCTTTCTGAGCCCCGCTACCCTCTGCTCCTTGAAATTTCTGAAGATAAGCTTTCCACCAAAATTCATCACATACCCACCAACTCCAACAGTGACTTGGACTATACTTCCTCACACCCTTCTTCCTGCAAGCATTCTACTCCAATCTGCCAGTTTCTCTGTCTCTGTGATGTCACCTTTCACAATTCCGCCTCCAACATGTTCTCTTTTTTCTTCAACTGAACATTCCCCCACACCATGGTTGACAGGACGCTCAACCGTGTCTGACCCGTTACCCACACTCCTGCCCTCACCTCTTCCCCCCTCATCTCGAACAATTATAAGAATCACTTATCCTCATTTTCCATCCACCAGCCTCCGCAGACAAAGGATCATCCTCTACCATTTGTACCACCTCCAGCAGGTTGTCAGCCACCAGCAAACATATCTTTCCTTTCCTTCTTGTCAGCACTCCAGAGGAACCATTCCTGCTCTGTTACCAAGGTCCATTCCTCAATTCGCCATTCTTCAACTTCCCTTCAACCCCCACTTTGCAGAACATCTCTACTCTGTCCATTAGAATGATCTTTACCTTTCAGTTGCTTGCCTTTTCAATACCATATCTTGCTCTCATGCTAGAATTTCTATCCTAGGCCTACTGCCATGGTCCAGTGATGCCCAATGCAAGCGGGAGGAACAGAGCCTCATTTCCTGCTTTGGCACTTTACAGTTTTCAGGTCTCAATATTGAGTTCAACAACTTCAGAGTATGAATACCATCCTCCATTTTGTTAATATCCTCTTCCCCATTTTACCCATGGTGTGGAGATATAAGTGTTGGACTGGGGAGGACAAAGTCAGACGTCACACGATACCAGGTTATAGTCCAACAGGTTTATTTGAAATCACAAGCTCCTCTACTACCATCAGCACTCCCTTTGTGTTTTGCTCTGGACACCCATACACTCTGTTCCACTTGCTCCCTCTCCCTTTTGTGAGCAGCATAGATATTATCATTTGTCAGCTCTTTTCAGTTCTGAAGAGAAATTAGATTGTACTCAACATGTTAACTTTGTTTCTCCACAGTTGCTGCCAGACCTGCTGAGTTCCTTCAGCACTTACTGTTTTTATTTCAGATCTCCAACATCTGCAGTTAAGGTGAAGTGAAGTGAAGTTAAATGAAGTAAGTTAAAGTTGAAATTAAGTTAAATGAAGTCAGAAATAAATGTTATAACAAATGTATGTTTTATATTGAGTAAATAAAGCAGGATTTGTTTAATTAAATTCTGAGTCGGTTTCCTACTTTTTGTCTGTCACACAAGGGAAGAACACCTGGGTAAAAGATTTAAGCAATTCCTTTTCAGTCAACACCTGCGATTGCTATTTCTCTATTGGGATTACTGTTTTTTGCTTTCCTACTCTTGAACTGTTCCGACTTCTTGAACTGCTGCAGTTCTTGTACAGATGACACTACCATAAGTGTTAGGAAATTCTAACCTATTGAACCCAGTAACAGCAAAACAATAAATCTGTCATGATAATGTGACTTGACAAAGGGAATGTAAATAGAGTGGTTTTTGTTAATGTCAACAGCAGTGATCTCAGATATAATAAGAATTGTTTGAATAAGCTTGAAAATTTGCTGCAGTGTAGCACGTCTTACATATTCTGCAACCTCAGTACTTGTGGTAGAGGGGGTAAGGGTTCAGTGGCAAGGGAAACTATCAATCAGACTTCTTCCTGGTAGGTATAGAGTTCCAGCAGTCTTATGGAAACTGCATCCATCTAGTCAATTAGTAAATATTCAAAAATTTCAGACTTCAATATTATGAATGGTTAGCAAGGTCAGAAATGAACATCTGCTATGTTATTTTCTCTCTGATGATGATGTGGCTCATTTAATTAAGCCTCTGGCAACCCCCACATAACATTGATAGTGAGGGATTCAATGCTTGTGCGGTCATTAATGGTCACAGGATGGCATTTTCACGTTAGTAATGAACATTGTCTGCCAGCAACGTGGCACAACTCCTACTAAGTGTCAAGCGTGGATGTAATCTAAATAAAAAATAAAAGAACTGCAGAATCCATAAATCAGGAACAAAACAGAAATTACTGGAAAACCTAGTATGCCTGGCAGCATCTGTGAAGACAAATCAGAGTTAATGTTTCAGGTCGAGTAACCCTTCACTTCAGGTTACTTGACCTGAAACATTAACTCTGATTTCTCTCCACAGATGCTGCCAGACCTGCTGAGCTTTTTCAGCAATTTCTGTTTTTGTTGGGGATGAATCTAAGCTGTGCTGTAAAATGGCATGGATTCCTCCATTGTTTTAAAGTTATATATAGAGCTGAATGCTATAGGGTAATTGCTGAATTATGGCATACTAACAGATTAGATAATTGTTATTTTTAAAATTCTTTGATGGGATCGGATTGTCGCTGGCAAGGTGAGCATTTGTTGCCTGTCCCTTATTGCCTTTGAGAAAGTGGCATTTTTTGAACCCCTGCGGCCCAACTAATGTGAATCTGTTGACAGTAATGGTAGAGTGCTCCTGGCTTTTGATGGAACAATAGTAAAGGAATAACAATCTAACTCCATGTCAAGCTGCTGTGTGACTTGGAAGAGCAAATGCATGTGGGCCTGTGTCACAGATTGCTTCAACTACTGGAGACTTTCCCCATTTATCTCATTGTTTGCACACTTGTTCAAAAATCTGCTTTGATGATGGGGACAATTACTCTTACCTCTGCTCTTTCATTCAGCTCTATGCTGGGGTCAGGAGTCAAATTGATTTGGCAGAGCCCAAAACAATCCTCAGTATGCCTTGGGAGCTTACAGCCAAATGGCCTTAATATTGATTTCACCAGCTTCAAAATCCGTCCACCCCCAGCCTCATCACATGTCCTTCACCACCCACGCTCCTCGCCTCCCTGACCTGACCTAACCTGTCCATCTTCCTACTCACCTATCCACTCCACCCTTCCTACTGACCAATCACAATAACCTATATCTACATCTATCTATCTATCACCATCCCACCTACCCTTTCCCCCAGCCCCATCCCCCTCCTTCTATTTACTTCTGGGCTCCCCTCCACCTCCCCAGTCCTGCCAAAGGGTTTTGAAATGTTAACACTCCTGCTCCTTGGAAGCTGTCTGACCTGCTGTGCTGTTCCAGTTTCACATCTATTGACGCTGGCTTCCAGCATCTGCAGTCCTTACTGTCTCCAAGTCACTGATAACCAACACAGTGAATTCTCTTCTAAGGATGCCCACCTTGAAGAAGATTTTCTCCTCCCTCCGAAGAGAGCTCAGTGAGTCTCCTTCCCACTGCAACCACCCGGCTGTCTCCTCTTCCCTGAAGCTCTTTAACCACATTCTGAAGCAATCTCGCTACTACAGCTATGTCTCCTTCCTCAGTACCTGTCTATGCAGCCGGCTTATCCTCCATAGACTCCGAATAACTTTCAGACCTTCACAATTTGGACCCAACCATGTCAATTGTTATCTACAGTACCTCGAGAAATGATTCTCAGCTCCATGCTCTCTAACATGTGTTGAAAACTTCTCTCCCTGCAGTTGGTCTTGCTCCCAGACCTGCAGAGGACGTCTAGTGATCTTTGTCCTCAGAAGGATCCACACTCTCAACAAACGCTTTTTCTCGGCTCGACCAGACATCAAAGACTGTAAGTATGCCAAACTCTCCCATGCTTAATTCCAGACAGACCTCCTCAGCCATTCGGCATCCTAACCTCATCTCCAACCTTCGCTGGGATGAGCCCAGCGCCATTGACCACACGGGTGCTCCAACCACTCCTAAACATCGCATGACTGCTATTTCTGCTGACGTCAAAGACCACGTGACTGCCACTTCCACTGACGTAGAAGACCATGTGACTCCCGACCGGGCTACTTCCGCTTCCGCCCACATGACCGCTCCAGTGCGTGCACACACTCCTGAAAAAGTCTCCACCCCAGCTCCTGGCACCAGGTCTATACTCAGCCCCAGGCCCTGCTGAGTATTAACCATTCCCCCTTCATTCCCCTAGGCCCACACGTAAACAAATTCGCTCACATGTTGTCAAGCTCTTTTTCCGCCTCCATGCTTATTTCTTTGAACAGGATTATAACCCATCCCTTCTCCCGCCTCATGCAAATTCCATCCTCCTGCCCTCCTACCCTCCCTTGACTTTTTCATCTCTAACTGCCACCACGATATCAATCGCTTGGATCTCTCCACCCCCTTACTTACTGTAACTTCTCCCCATTGGAACACGCAGCCCTCTGCTCCAACCCCAACAATATGTTGGGGGGGGGGGGGGGGGCGGTAGCTGTACATCGCTGAGGCCAGACGCCAACTCTCTGACACCTCCTCCCACCATCCCCGCAATCATGACCCGACCGCTGATCACCAAGCCATCATCTCCCAGACCATCAACAACTTCATCACTTCGGAGGATCTACCGTCCACAGCCTCCAACCTGACAGTTCCCCGACCCGTATCGCTTGTTTCTGTCTCCTTCCCAAAATCCATAAACCCGACTGACCCGGTAGACCCATTGTCTCTGTCTGCTCCTGCCCCACCAAGTCCATCTCCTACTACCTTGACAATAAGGACAGAGTCCCCTTAGCCCTCAGGTACCATCCTACCATCCTCTAAACTCAATGCTCCATCCTCTGACTTCTCTGCCACCTACAATCAGATCCCACCACCAAAAAGATATTTCTGTCCCCACCCCTATCTGCTTTCCAAAGGGAGCATTCAATCTGCAATCCTCTCGTCAGCTCTACACTCCCCACCAACTTCTCCACCAGACCCAGTGCCTTTGCCTGTAACTGCAAGAGGTGCAACACCTCCCCCTACACCTCCATCCAAGGCCCCAAACAATCCTTCCAGATCTGGCAGATTCATCTGCACTTCATCCAATCTCATCTATTGTATCCTCCATATCAGGGAGACCAAACGCAGACTCAGGAACCAGTTCGCAGAGCATGTGCGCTGTGCATGCACCAAACACGACCTTCTGGTTGCCATCCATTTTAATATCCCCTCCCACTCCACTGGCAACATGTCCATCCTTGGTCTTCTCCACTTTCAGAATGAGGCCAAACATAAACTGGAGGAACAATACCTGATATTTAGCCTTAGGGGTTTACAGCCAATGGCCTGAATATTAACTTCACTAGCTCCAAAATCCTTCCACCCCCAGCGTTATCCCATGTCTAGCCCTCCCTCGCCTGACCAGACCTACCCTGTCCATCTTCCTACTAATTATTCACTCCACCCTTCCTACTGACCAATCACAATAACCTATACCTACATCCACCCATCACCATCCCACCTACCCTTCCCCCAACCCCACACCCCCTCCATCTATTTACTTCTGGGCTCCCCTCCCCCTCCCCAGTCCTGACGAAGGGTTTAGGCTCAAAACATCGACTTTCCTGCTCCTCGGATGCTGTCTGACCTGCTGTGCTTTTCCAGCTTCACATTTATTGACTCAGTGAGTCTCTTGATGAGTATGCAGTACTAATGGAACTAATTATATCTTTCATCTTTCGCTGCTGATTGGGAAGCGACTCCAGATAGTGGAGTTCTGAAGAAAAATAACACTGGACTCAAAACATTGACTTTGCTCCTCTCTCCACAGATGCTGCCAGGCCTATTGAGTTTCTCCAGGATTCTCTGTGCTTGTTATAGATAGTGGTAACTGAGTAAAAATTAACCTTATTTGAAGGGATCTGCGGTTCTGCTACCAGTATGCTCTTCTACTCTCCCCATTGAATGACAGTCAATTTCCAGCCTGATAGTGACGGAAAAGTGATGCCTGGCAAGTTGATTGTGATTATCTCAAATTCAGCTTATTCCCAATATTCATGGTGGACAACTTTGGATAGCTTATTCTGTCACCACAAAGAGTGGCCAGTGTCAGCTTTACAGATGGGCACTTCCACTATTTGCACTACAGACAGATATCTGCAAATAGTAGGTTGATAAAGGACAGCACCAAAGAATTATTTTCTCATATTGGTTCCCTAATCACCTGATGTGGGTCCATGACAAAGAAACACAGAAGTTACAACAGGAATCAAGCCCAGTAAGTGTATATTTGCTTCAGAAGAGCAAATAGTCCAACTATATTTACCTACCCTCAAACTCCTTTTTCTTCACAAACCTATTCATTCTAATGTTCAACATTGAGTTTCTTGTCATCATTCATCCTAGAACAGAATACCACAGCCTTAAGTCTATATTAAGAAATTCTCATCCCTCAATTCTAGATTTTTTTTACACTTGTAAATGTGACCCCTTGTTGTAGACCACTTAATTTATGGAAATGGTCTGCTGCAGCTTAGCCAGTTCAATCATTTCAGATTTATAAAACTATATTTCTGTGAATCTTTATTGTTCAATTTTAAAGCTATATGATCAGTTGTATTAAAATGGCAAAGGTGGGCACAGCCATAGGTGTCAGTTTCCAGACCTTGACTTGTTGTCCAACCCTAATTGAGCAATCAATTGTACTGGTGTTTGAAAGAAGTTACATCGATCAGGTCCCAGTTATTTTATCAGAATCATGTTTAGTTGTCAAGTTTTGATCAACTCAGAAGCCGAAGGACTGCCTGCTCAATGAGAGAAGAAAAATAGTACACCATTTGTTATCTCATCTGTTCTTGTTCCTTCAGGTGCCTTTAAACAATGATGCATTTAGATTGCATGACTGTTCTGCACAACACGACAAATGCAGGACCATTCTTCAGAAGGTAAGGCATCCAATTATTGTTAACATTTTCTTGGGGAATCTAGTGACTTGGGATGGTAATGAGTAACATGATTATGTTTGCTAGTAGTTGGTAATTTGGATAAAACAATTGACGACCAGGAGCAAAAGACAGTGTTGCGTGCCTATCCACTTCCAAATGTTTTTTCTTAAAAAAATGTCTAATTTCTGTTTTTTGTTGTTATTTTCTAATTAAATTTTAATGCAGTTTTCTCTTCCCCAATTCCATATTCTTCGATATGTTCCAGTAAACAACGTGATACCTGTCAAAGGCAATTATGTGCCAACAACATCAGATTTCAGATGTTAAACTAACAAGCCTGTAATTATCAAGAGTAATTCTATTGCAAATTTTTAAATAGAATATCATATTGACCACCTTCCAGTCAAATTAATTACTATACTCTGCAATATTCTTATCCCCTTAGCATCCTAGTTTAATTATGTTAAATTTTCTCATTATTCGTCACTATCACTCAGTCTCAACAAATCAATTGAGAAATTACCACTTCTCCAATCTCCTGACAGCCCTCTCCTTCTGGAACTGATGAATGTGGTCAACGTTCGTATTAGCAAGTCACTTCAAGGCATCAGGTTTTTTCAAACAGCCCGAATGGGATTGGCCAGCTCTCACCGATTAGGATCTCTGGGTTTTGGTTTATCAGTAACATTGGAAGATATTCTGTTCTCAACAGAGTTGGAAGCTTCAGTGAATTTCTCCCAGCTGCTACTCTCTCTGAATCGTCTCTTGATGCTTTTTCCTTCCTTTGCAGAACTGCATGTGAGAATCTGTCTGAGTTTTCCTTTTCTGTCAAGGGGTGTGTTTATGGAATGTTACTATATTGGAACAGTTAATTAGTAACAGTTACCGTATCTATTAAGTTTCCAATTAAGTTGCTCTAAATTCCTCTTTTAACTACAGTGTTTAAATAAATTGTTTTGCTTAACCTTGGGTAGTTTGACCAGTTGCATTGCATCTGGAACTGACACTTTACATTTACCTTTAAAAATAAGAAAAAGTTTGGGTCTAGGCTACCTTCTTAAAATATTCTGAGAGGGTTTGGATTGGTCCATAACAGTAATAATGATGCAATTAAGCCAATGTTACTAAGGGAAGATGGCAGTAGACAGATGGAGGTGTAGGACTGCAGACAAGCAATGCCACAGACTTGCAAGTGGGTGTTCTTTGTCGGTGTGGTTAAAAGGTCAAGGCTTATCAAGGGTGGCAAGGGTTTCTGTAGATTCTGGAAATGGGCCGAATGTGATGTCCTCTGTTGTCTTAATGGAAAACAATCCTAAACAAGAGTGAAAACAAGGAATTCCACTAACACAACTCATTGTTTCTCTCAGCATCACTTGTTCTGTGAAATTCCATCACAAACTTCACTTACCTTTCAATTTCAACTCATTATGTTGAAATGACTAGATAGCAGCTTTTGATTTTACTTCAATAATAATTCAAATTGGAGGCAAATATTTCAAATTAAGCTCTGGGGTCCCAAAACAAGACTGCAGTGGAGCAGCTGCACAGCTCCGTCCACTTTTTACATTTTTTTTCTTTAACTACCTTTTTTTCTTAGTTTAATCTACTGAGTTTGTGAGGTGCAAGTTTGTGCAGTGCGGAGGAGATCAAGCAAGCACGGGGAGGACGAGCCCAACGTGGCAACGAGAGAGAGAGATCCCTGACATCAATTGCAGTCATCTTGAGCTGCCATGAGAGCAGGAACATGCAACCTGATGCAGCCTGTGGCAGGAGTAAGCAGCTGCTCCCGAGTTGGAGGCAGCCCGAGGTGACCGGCAGCAAGAGCCAGAGCAGGCAGCCCAGGGCAGCCAGCGGTGAAAGCAGGAGCAGGCAGCGTAGTGTGGCCAGTGTTGAGGATGGGGTCTCATGCCTCAGGCAAGGGCCAATATTGGGAAAGCAGGACCTCAATGGTAACCTCATCTAGTGCAGGAATTGAACTGGTGTTGCTGGCGACACTCTGCATCACAGACCACCTATCCAGCTAATGGAGGGTGCTGAATGTACCACCTGGTGGAAGCAGGTTCAACTGAGGCATTCATGAGGGCATTTGGGTAAAAAACAGGGTGCAGGCTCAATGGTCTAAATAACTTTGTTCTCTGCCGTTACAATTCTGTGAACCAGAGGGATTTGAGGTAATTGGCAAAATAAGCAATGACGACATGAGGGGGATAAAAATCATTTTTACACAGTGAGTAGCTCAAACCTGTAATGTACTGTCTGACAGCATGACAGAGACAGATTCAATCAAGGCATCCAAAAGGGAATTGGATCATTATGCAAAATGGAAGAATGTGCAGGGTCATGGGAAGCAATGACTCTACATGAATTGCTCTTTTATAGAGGCTGCACAGACACACCAGGCTGAATGGTTGCCCTTCAATACTACAGCCATTCTGAGATTCCATGAAATTTAGTGACTTTCAAAATTAATCATCGTAAGAAAGTAGGCAATTTCTTATTTATTTAATACAAACACAAGAATAAACATCTCCAGACTCAATGTTTTAGTTGTAATCACATTTATTGACATAGCCAATAGGATTACCTTTACACAGATATAATCCTGGTACAAAAAACCTTTTGTCAGGTTTTATATGTTTGCAAGTCCAATGTTCAATATTTCCCAAAGTCTATCAAGCCTTTAGTTCCACACATTTTAAAAATCTTCAATTAATTGTATAAAAAAATCTGTGTAAAGGTCTCTAGGCTGGCACACATGCATATAACATTATGTTTAAGCCAACCTGCCACTAAGTGATAATGCACATAAGAAGTAATACAGTACTGTGAAAATTGCTTCAAATAAATACCCACATGAAATACATTTTTTAATGTTACTGAGATTATGATCAATACTGTAACAAAAAGGATAAGAATTACACCATTCTTCCAGCGAACAGAAAATATTTTTTGCAATAATGTAAAATTCATCATTTAAATTGCACTTAATTTAAAGTTACTTCTAAATTTGACCAATTTGTCAGAAGTTGTCCTCAACAAACCTCACCAGTTTATTCCATGGTTTATGGTTTGTTGATGCAGCATCTATTTTCTGTTTGCTGAACTTACACAATGATTATACAGCAGGTAAGGAAAGTTAATGTCTTAATGTTTTCACATCTGCTAACAATACCAGTTATTTGCAACCATCACCAAAGCTAAGATAACATGTGATACAGTCATCTGTACTGTAACCACAAATGTGTTAATACAATTTATTGTGTCTGTTAGGAGTCCAAACTCACTTGATTTGGTTCCCAAAATAGCATCCCCTGAATTTGCATGAATCTGCATTTCAGAAGTATCATCGAGATAGAAGAATTTCATACAATTTATTTGTAAAATTAAGACTACACTGGAAACTGTGTGCAAAAGGGGGGTTCTCAGTTGCACTTATTGCTTAATCCTTTCTTTTTGAAATCTGAATACTTTTTAGTTCACAAAAACATAATTGTAGGAACAAGCACACTGTTTAAAATCATCAAAGGCACTGCTGGCAGGATTAACAAAATGAAGGCATGGAAACAGAACACCCCACAACAAACAATCTTTTAGATTTTTCTTCTAGGTGTACCAAGTTTTGGCACAATAAAAAAAAGAAATAAGGAAACAATTCCAAAATGGAATTTATTTGGCGCCTTGTAAAAAATTCTATTAAGTCAATGATACTTGATATTTTTAAAACCCAGAAATCCTGGAATTTGTTGGTAATACTACTTTTCAAGTGCTTATTACCATTACCAGAAAAAAAAGTCAAGTTCTTTTCCTTGTTACATTGAGCTATTCCTAAGAATAATATACAAGAAAACCCCAGAATTGGATCACCCTGGATTTAGAAGTGGCAGTTAACATATGCAAAACAAAAATTCTAATGGAGAAAATGCTGAAGCACAAATTCCGGTGGTGTAAAAATATAATTTGAACACAGGTTAAAAATATAATTGACTCCTCTGCAGCATGCGGATGCAGAACTCTATCACACCAAGTAAAGACACGACCGGCAGAGTTATATCCACAAACTCCAGCATTTTCTACCTTTCTAATAATCAAAAAATATCAAAGTGCACAGGTATAACGTCTGATTAAAAACAACAAGTAACTGGGAAACATATATGAATATCATAACATCTCAAAATTGTGTATTATATCATAAAGCATAATGTTAATCAAATTATTGAAGATTTCTTCAACACTTGTGAGTTTCTCTTCCTGCAGCAGCCATTTTAATGTAATTTTGTTCATGTTTGCAACTTGCAGTGCAAAACAAACACAAGGCAGCAAATTATACTGCCTCTATTATTAATGTGGTTCAATAGTGTTCTCTTCACTATTAGGTCATTTTGTGCAACCGACTACCCTAGCTTTTTTTTTTTTAAAAACTGCACTCTTGGCTGGAAAGTCCTGTTCCAGGGACTTTTATCGCTGAAAAAGGGAAAATAAAAAAAAAAATTAGCCAAAACCCTTATTACAAATTACCACTTGCACAAGAAGCAATTCATGAAGAATGCATAGCACAAGGTTTGCTAGTCATATTAATCTGTTAATGCAAACTGTGGACTGTTAGTGATCAAAACTGACCATTTTGGATTACTGTGGAACATAAAGCATATAACATGCTGAGAACCATTTATAGGAAGTTGACCTCACAAGTATTGAGTGGCCTGTTATTGGCCATGCAAAGAGATCATTTATCACAGGAATTGGTTTACAAAGCCATTAGATAAGAGAGACATGCAGCTCATTATATGTAGACTTCTAAAAGCAGTAGCAAATGCAGCCAGAAGCCAAAAGGATAGACAGTCTGCTACAGAGGTAGGCATTATATGGATTTCATGTGCTGTGTCATAACAGCAATTAGATAATACCATATGTTATCAAATTTTGTTTTGTACTACTAAACGGAAATCACTGCATTATTAAAATGTTTCCTGAAATATGAAAGCAAATATGCCTGCTTCAAATATAGTAAAAATGTTTAAAGTCATATCTAAATGCTAGGTTAATTCAAACCACTGGTGCTTAACACTCAATGCAAAGATGATAATTACCAGTAGATCAAAGGCCTTCGAAAGACTGCGCAGCACACAACCAAGATGAATTTAACAAATACTTTGTATACATGATTTCAACAATGGCAAATTTCCGGTTCACTATCACAGGTTGTTTCAAACTTTTAAAATGTTCAACTCTTCAGTATCCTTGCTGTGTCATAAGTTATTACTTCGAAGAATAAAAATCTTTCAATCCTACTTTAAAGTAGGACTGAAAGCACTCAGACAGAACAATCATTTGTAATAATGCATTGAGTGTAGCTAAAAGAACAAACTTTGTTCTTTTATTTTGGTCTGTGAAGTCATACTCTAAATCAGTAGCCTAAATCAATTACTACAGAAACTGCTGTGCATTTAAAGAAAATATTAGGTCGCACAGCTGCTTCACAAGTTAACAAGTATTTAATACGAAAGGCTTTACTATAGAACTCGGTTTCTAAAACTGATAACTATTTCTTACTACCTTCACAACAACAGTGAGTAATACATAAATGCCAATATGTTTTAACTGGGAGCAGAACAGCTTTCAATTGCAGTCTTTTGATGCACTGTGGCCAGTTAAGTATACAAAATATTTTAACTTTATTCATTTAGAAATCTGGATCTACAATTTAAATTCATTTCTAACATGTAGTTATTTCATGGTAAATCTTTTTAAAGTGGGTAGGAGGAGATGAATAAAGTTTATTTAAAGAAGGTGGTGAAACATTTAAGCTTACATATCACAAGGTATGGATATTCCAAGTCATAATATGATACTTTTTTGGAACCAGAAGGTACGCAATGCCCGTAATTTTCATATTAAAACAAACCTCCCAGCTACTTGTATGCAATGTGGTGGTATTAAAAACACAAAGCTACTGGCAAAGAGAAATAGCAGGGTTCAAGGAGGGATTTTGCTTAGGCAAAGGAAATTTGTGACTGATAGCAGATATGTTTGATAACAGATTACCAAATTTGATGCAGCCTCAGTCCATTATGTGTGTTTCATTTTATGCTTATTTAAATTAACAGCATCAAAGTGCTTCAACTTCTATTAAGTTTTCCAACATGAATGCTAGAGGAGTTGTGAACAGCGAGGATGTTGTCAAAGGCGGCAGGATATAGTTGAAAAGTTGGGTGAGAAATGACAAATGGAACTCAAACCAGACAAGTGAGGTGATGCAGGCTGGAAGGTCAAATGCAAGAGGAAAGTATACAATAAATGGTAGGACACTTAGGAGAATTGGTATGCAGAGGGATCTCGGAGTGTAAATCCATACCTCCCTGAATGTGGCAACACACGTAGAAAAGGTGGTTAGGAAGCCGTATGGTATGCTTGCCTTCATTGGTCAGGGCACCGAGTTTAAAAGTTAAGCAAGTCATATTGCAGCAGTTTAACATTTTCGTTAGGCTACATTTGGAGTATTATGTGCAGTTCTGGTCACCGCACTATCGGAAGATTTTGGACAGGAGGCAAAAGAGATTTACCAGGATTTTGCCTAGATTGGAGTGTATGAGGTTTTACAAACTTGGATTGCTTTCACTCAAATCAGAGGCTCAGGGGTGACCTGATAGAAGTATGTAAAATTATGAGGAGCACGGATACAAGGGACATTGCTTTAAGGTGAAAGTTTGAAGGAGAGGTGCAAGGCAAGATTTCTTTTTAACGTCAGAGGGTGGTAGGCACCTTGAACATGTTGCCAGGGGAGGTGGCAGAGCAAATATAATAGCAACGTTTATGAGGCATTTAGGCAGACACACGAACAGGCAGGGAAGAGAGGGATACGAACTATGTGCAGGCAGATGGGATTGTTTAGAATAGCATCATGGTAGTGCAGCCATGGTGGGTCAAAGGCTTGTTCTTGTGCTGTACTGTTCTACGTAAATAATAGACACTGCTGCAGTCAGTTACTGTATTTGTTGAATTCAAAGCAAAATCTTATGAAATAAAAATTAACACATTCACTGCAAGTTTTGAAATTACTCATATTTAATAAGAGGACTTCCTCCATGTCCTATATTGTCACACAATGGAGAGTTCCACACTGCCTGTGCTCGAATAAATAAACATGGGAGACATTTTCAAATTCATAGCCTGCAAGCACCAGTGGCATGAACTAACACTGAAGCATTGTGTTGTGTTTTCAATACTGGAATACAGAGACAAAAATCAGTCTCTTGCTCAGGATATAATCTTCACACCTACTATACTTAAAACAGGTTCAAGAACAGTATTAGTAAATATAAAACTCCATAATCCTTTTCATTCTGAAAGAAATTACAATTATTCTCAAAGCATTTCTAAAACTGCTCATCATCTTGAGTATAATTTTGGTAAAACAAAATTGAAGTTTAAATGGAGTTGGGATGAATTTGCATATATCAATACTGTAAACATATGCAAAGCATACTGTTAAAGATAACCCTTTGTCTGGAAGATGAAGTGCAAACTAAACTGGTTGGAAAAAAAAACACATTTGTACTATACAGACTTCAGACGGTGGTGTTGGATCAAGCTGATAGAATGAATTGACAGCTCAGAAATACCACAGTTCCCATATATGTACAGGTATCACAATTAAGACCGTAAGTTACAAAATGTATATGCCACACTAATCCAGTTACTTCATCTCCATACAATTAACAATCCAATACAGATAAACATATTGCAATGCTAAGAAAACAGGGCATTAATACTGTGCTGCACACCAAAGCGTTACACCTATTTACTATCCAATCTCTTGTGAATCCCCTGTATATCACAATCAATCACAGCAGATTTTGTACTTCTCACTGCAATACATCTGGTTGCTGACAACTACTCCCTCTTGTCTGACAACACAAGAGCGAACATGACTTACACTGGGGTTGTTAGCTCTGGTTTTGGTCCACGACTTGGTTCGGCCACGCTTGGACTGTTCATGATCAAATTCTAAGTCCTCCAGCCGTTGAGTCAGTGCCAGTTTCTGCTGAATGGCCATGCGAAGAAGAGAGTTCAGAGTCTTCTTCTCATCCTCGGCAGCAGCAAGTTGACGCTGCATTTCATCGAGCTGATGTACATATTCATCGCATCTGAAATACAGAACCAATAATTGCTAATTTGCAAAAAAATTCTTTATTAAGGTATTATTTAACTCATTTTATCTGATTAGTTAATTCCATTGATATTTCATCTGTTCTAGGTCGGTCTGATCTGAAACTTATTGAAGCTCAGCAAGTAAATGATTGAAAAATCAATATTTAATACAATAAACTTAAAAAGGTAACAAAACAATTTAAACGTGATATAATTAGGATCACTTTTTTCTTCTAAGTAGAACAGAACCATATATGGAACTGGATGTACTTAAGATTGTAAGACGTATGCAGACCTGCACCTTTAACAGTCTATTTCAATATTTAAGCTATACATTTTACTACTATTGCCGTAAGCAATGAGATAGAACAACATGGCTTTCCTTAAGCATAAAGTATCCCAAAGACGAGCACAGCACAGAAGTAGAAGTCTGAACCAGGAAGAAAGTAACAATGGACAAAGTCATATGGTTATATTCTTATGATAAAATTTACAATGATGATCAGTGATGTAAGCAAGTGGAGATTGGAGACCTCCAGACAAGTTGAAAACAGGCTGCATTTAACTAAGCATCAGCATTCACACCAAACAGCATTGGAGACAACCAAAGACAAAATGTTGTGATGTTGAATAGTTATGGCAGTACCAAGAATAAAACAGTAAAACACAGTTCCAGTTCAGAGAGTCACCTGATGCATCTTATCCCAGTCAAACTCCACATATAAACAATGCCAGAGGAAAGTGTAAAGTTCCGAAACTTTCTTCAAAATTACAAAATTTGATTAGTCATTAAAGACTAGCAATTTTGTAATAGTACATTTAGGATTTTTGATTTGCAGCTGAGCTTCATAACTAACTTATATTTGATAAATTCTATATTGTGCAGCCAAGCTGACATCATAATAATGAGGAGCTAAAAATAAGTTTTTTTCCTTCTTGCATATTCTTCAGGAGTTGCCTCAATAATTCCAGTTAATGGAAGACAATATAGAAAATAACATTTAAGAGTCGAATTTCACTATCTTAAAAGCATAAATTCATTCTCCAAAAGGTTCAGTCATTTTTGTGCTATACAGGTAAGGAGGTCTTTTATTTAAACCCTGGTTTCCATTGATCTCACCTGAAGTAGCTGTCAAGGTGGCATAACTAGCATCAGTGATCCTGGGTTAGGGAGGGTAAATCATCAAGGGCCATTACTCACTATATAGTGATTTCTGCTGCAAATGCAAATACCTGGATAAGGACTGATTATGTGATTGGACTCCGTGACAACGCATTGTAAGTCAGCTCTGCTACAAAAGGAAGAAAATTGAAGGAAAAATGAGTAACTCCTAAAAATGCATTCCTCTCTCGCAGCCATTTTAGAATTCAGAATTTCCATATTTTCATTGAAAATTGCTTGTCTAATATTGGTCAAATTTGGGGGTAAAATTAAAGTGTGTTCTATGAAATAATAAACATAGGCCACATTGATTGATTTATTGAAAGAAACAGTATTCTATTAACACACAAATACTTGTAAACATAATACTTGAGGTGACCCCAGAAAAGGATGAAAACAGACTCGAGAAATAGAATGACTACTTTAGCAAGGAGGCAAAATGGTGACTGCAAGCACATGAGTTCTGCAATTAAACAGCAGAGGGTGCTAGAATATAAACTTCATAGCTCCCATACTGCTACAAAGCCAACATGCAGTCACTGAGTTAATTGCAACAGAAGTCTCAATAGCGTACACCTATTCATATCCTACCTGATTAATCTTTGCAGAGTTTAAAAATCTGAAGCATAATAATAAATTATGAATGATTAGAGAAGAAAATCTCACCATGGAATCAAAGATTTCAGCAAATAAGCTGTTCCTTCAATCCATTTTACCAGAGCTACCTCCACATTAAAGCTCCAAATTGTCCTGTACCATTTAATTTTTTTTCCCCCCCCCGTTAGTGTTTCTTAAATTCCTTCTTCAATTCTGAGGTCAACTCATCACTTGTTCAGAGAACAAACATCAGCAATAAAAATATTTTGTTCCTTTCATTTGCAGCAGTTTTTCAAAGACATTTGCTTTCATTATTACTGATCTATCAAATGAGAATTTAATCTCTATCAGTTAACCAATTCAAAGTCTGAACACTTATTTTGTTCTCACTTAAATTTTAAAACTCTGATTTATGGCCAGCATCCAGCACAATGTTGATGGATTCTACTAAAAGGACTGAGCAATAAAAAAGTAGGACTAAAGGAAGCAAAGTCAAAACAAAGAACATAATTTGGATCAGGAATAAACAAAACAATTCCTCAAAGCCTTCTCCACCATTCAACATTATGAATGACTCTTAGTTGCCTCTCTGCTTTCTTGCCAGCTGCCCACACTATTTGATTTACTGTGACCCCAAAAATCTGTCATTTCAGCAATAAAAATGTTCAAAGATGGTCCATTCCGAAGATTCATAGCCTTTTGTGTGAACAAATTCCTTTACATCTCAGTCCTTTAAAAGAGCAGAGATTGAAGATGTTCTGAAAGGGGTCAAAGCAGAATTAATAAATAAATAAATACATAAATAATCTTAACAGATTGTAATCTTGGATGGTTTCAAACATGAAGAATGGAACTTCAGTGGGAATCCGTGTGGGGTAAGGCAGAGTCAGAAAGAATCACCGAGGAAGAATATGTGAAAGTGAAATTTGGCAAACACTTTATCATACACAAGGAAGGAGATAGAAAGCAATGAAGGCGAACATGCCAGAAGATGAAAGCGGAAATCCCAGAGAGAACAACAGAACCTTTTCAAGGTGGTCATCTCAATACTGATTCCTGTTTAACCTTCACAGGTAGTTTGAGGGGTTTGAGAGATATGAGATGCAAAAATAAACAGAAAAAGGAGCTGTTTGCAGATGTCAATGAACTTATCCAACCTAAACTGGTATTCACTGCTTATGTTTCTGCTTTATACCAAGTTGACTATATCCAGACTTGTACTCAGCTTAAAGTTAATATATTTACCATACTGGTTAAATTGGTCCTGTATAAATTCAAACCGATTATAAATTGGCAAGACAGGTGGTGTCGTAGGAATTGTAGACAAGGATAAAGAATGAAAAATTAACAATTGAAAATATGAGGAGTGGGTTGGGAATCGATGCAGGATGCACTCATTTATATAGAGTGGAGGATAAAAAGCCATTGAGGACAGCACTGAACCTTCTACGAAACACAAGTACTTCTGATTTTAGAAAATCAAAACTAGAAAAAAAAATTTAAAAACTAACAATTTTAAGGGAAGAGTGGCAGGAAGAGAGGGAGAAGAGAAACGAGCAAAGGGAAGGTCTGCAAATAGGGTGGAAGGTGGGACATACATGTTGATGCAAGGCAAGAGGAAATAGCCGTGGGACAAGAAAAGAAACTGAAGATCCATCTGGACAGGAATAGTGGAATCATTGCCATCAGCTGTTGTCCCTAAGATAACAAGGTGTAGAGCTGGATGAACACAGCAGGCCAAGCAGCAGAGGAGCAGGAAGGCTGACGTTTCGGGCCTAGACCCTTCTTCAGAAATGGGGGAGGGGAAGGGGGTTCTGAAATAAATAGGGAGAGGGGGAGGCAGATAGAAGATGGATAAAGGAGAAGATGGATAAAGGAGAAGATAGGCGGAGAGGAGTCAGACAGGTCAAAGAGGCGGGGGTGGAGCCAGTAAAGGTGAGTGTAGGTGGGGAGGTAGGGAGGAGATAGGTCAGTCCAGGGAGGATGGACAGGTCAAGGGGATGGGATAAGGCTAGTAGGCAGGAGATGGGGGTGGGACTTGAGGTGGGAGGAAGGACAGGTTAGGGATGTGGGGACAAGCTGGGCTGGTTTTGGGACGCGGTTGGGTGAGGGGAGATTTTGAAGCTTGTGAAGTCCACATTGGGCTGCAGGGTTCCCAAGCGAAATATGAGGTGCTGTTCCTGCAACCTTTGGGTGGCATCATTGTGGCACTGCAGGAGGCCCAGGATGGACATGTCGTCTGAGGAATGGGAGGAGGAGTTGAAATGGTTCGCGACTGGGAGGTGCAGTTGTTTACTGCAAAGCGAGCGTAGGTATTCTGCAAAGTGGTCCCCAAGCCTCTGCTTGGTTTCCCCGATGTAGGAGGAGGCCATATCTGGAACAGCGGATACAGTATACCACATTAGCAGATGTGCAGGTGAACATCTGCTTGATGTGGAAGGTCTTCTTGGGGCCTGGGATGGGGTTGAGGGGGGGAGGTGTAGGGGCAGGTGTAGCACTTTCTGCGGTTGCAGGGAAAAGTGCCGGTTGTAGTGGGGCTGGAGGGGAGTGTGGAGCAGACAAGGGAGTCCCGGAGAGAGTGGTCCCTCCGGAAAGCAGATGAGGGTGGGAGGGAAAAATGTCTTCAGTGGTGGGGTCGGATTGCAGATGGCGGAAGTGTCGGAGGATGATGCGTTGGATCCGGAGGTTGGTGGGGTGGTACGTGGTGGGGAGGGGCGGGTGGGGAGTTAGAGTTGCAGTCCTTGAAAAACGAGGACATCTGAAACGTTCGGGAGTGGAATGCCTCATCCTGGGAGCAGATGCGGCAGAGGCAAAGGAATTGGGAGTAGGGGATGGCATTTCTGCAGGAAGGTGGGTGGGAGGAGGTGTATTCTAGGTAGCTGTGGGAGTCGGTGCGCTTGAAATGGATATCGGTTGCCAGAGATGGAAACAGAGAGGTCCAGGAAGGAGAGAGAGGTATCAGAGATGGTCCAGGTGAACTTAAGGTTGGGGTGGAAGGTGTTAGTGAAGTGGATGAACTGTTCGAGCTCCTCGTGGGAGCATGAGGCGGCGCCGATACAGCCATCAATGTAATGGAGGAAGAGGTGGGGTTTAGGGCCAGTGTAGCTACGGAAGAGGAATTGTTCCACGTAACCTACAAAGAGGCAGGCATAGCTTGGGCCCATGCGGATACCCATGGCCACCCCCTTTGTCTGTAGGAAGTGGGAGGAATTGAAAGAGAAGTTGTTAAGAGTGAGGACGAGTTCAGCTAAGCGGATGAGGGTGTCAGTGGAGCGAGACTGGTCGGGCCTGCGGGACAGGAAGAAGCAGAGGGCCTTTAGACCATCTGCATGGGGAATGCAGGCGTATAGGGACTAGACGTCCACGGTAAAGATGAGGTGTTGGGGACCAGGGAATTGGAAGTTTTGGAGGAGGTGGAGGGCGTGGGGTGGTGTCACGGACATAGGTGGGGAGTTGCTGGACCAAGGGGGAGAAAATGGAGTTGAGATAAGTAGAGATAAGTTTGGTGGAACAGGAGCAGGCAGAGACAATGGGTCAACCAGGGCAGTCAGGTTTTTGGATTTTAGGAAGGAGATAGAAGTGGGCGGTGCGGGGTTGGGGAACAATGAGGTTGAAGGCTGTGGGTGGGAGGTCACCTGAAGTGATGAGGTTGTGGATGGTTTGGGAGATGATGTTTTGGTGGTCGGGGGTGGGGTCATGCTCAAGGGGGCGGTAGGACGAGGTGTCAGAGAGCTGGCCTATGGCCTCGGCGATGTAGAGGTCAGTGCGCCATACTACAACTGCGCCGGTATCGCTGTTGTCCCTAAATTGGGAATAGTGGTTGTGACTTGAAATTGAACTCAATGTTGAATACAGAAGGCTGTAAAATGCCTAAGCAAATTTATACAGCGCAGAAAAAGTCCTTCGTCACTCATTGAATCTGCACCAACATAACTACCACTAAAAGTGTGCTAATCCCAATTTCCTGCACTTGTCCCACATCCTTTTATGTAATGATATTTGAAGTACTCATTCAAATATTTGTTGAAGGCTGTAATGTTTCCAGCCTCCACTACCCTCCCAGGCAGTGCGTTCCAGATTGCCACAACCTGAGTGAAAACATTTTTTCTGAAATCCCCTCTGAATCTCTTGCCCCTTATCCTAAAACTATGCCCTCTCATGATTGACCCCTCAACCAAGGAGAACAGCTGCTCTCATTCACCCTGTCTATACCTCTCAATCTTATGTACCTCTTTCATGTGCCCCCTCAGTCTTCTCTGCTCTAAGGAAAGCAAACCAAGCCTGTCTAGCTTCTCCTTACAACTCAATTTCTCCATCCCAGGCAACATTCTGGTGAATCTCCTCCCTACGCCTTCTCGTGCCATCACACCCTTCCTGTAGTGAGGTGATCAGAATTGCACACAGTACTCCAGCTGAGGCCTGACCAACACCTTGTACAACTCCAACATTACCTCCTTGCTCTTATACTCCATGCCACGGTTGATGAAAGCAAGTGTCCTATTTGCCTTCTTAACTATCTTATTCACATGCCCTGCCGACTTCAGGGATCTGTGAATAATTACCCCTAGAAAACTCTGTTCCTCTAAGCTAATCAGTGTCTTGCCATTCATTCAATATGCCCTCATCATGTTTCTTCTTCCAAAGTGCATCACCTCGTACTTATCAGGGTTAAATACCATCTGCCACTGGTCTGCCCATATGACCAACCCATCGAGATCTTCCTGTAAGCTACAACCATCTTCTTCACTATTAACTACTCTACCAATCTTGGTGTTGTCTACAAACCTGTTTATCATTCCTCCCCATATTGTTATCTATATCATTTATGCATATAACAAACTGCAAGGGCTCCAAGACTGATCCTTGTGGTACACTGCTTGACACTAGCTTCCAGTGTTCTATTACTAAGCCATTTTCTGATCCATCTTGCCAAGTTTCCCTCAATTTCATTTGTTTTAACCTTCTCAGTCAGTCAGACCTTGTCAAAAGCTTTGCTAAAATCCATATAAACCACATTAACTGAACTTCCTTAATCCACACAATATGATCACATTTTCAAAAAATACTAGCAAATTTGTTTGGTGTGATCTCCCTGCTGACTATCCCTAATTAACCCATGGTTTTCCAAATGGATATTAATTTCCTCCTTCAGAATTCTCTCCAATAGTTTCCTGACCACTGACATAAGACTCAGCTGTCTATAATTTCCTGGTTCATCTCTACCATCCCTCTTAAGAGGTAGAACCACATTTGCCATCCTCCAGTCCTCTGGCACTTCTCCTGTCGCCAGAGAGGAATTAAAAACCTGCGTCAGAGCCTCTGCAATTTCCGGCCTCACCACGCACAGCAGCCTGAATGCAATTCACCTGGGCCAGAGGATTTGTCTGTTTTTAAGCCGAACAGAGCCACCAATACTCCCCATTTTCTGCATCAAACTGTACAAGTTTCTTACAGTCCCTTCTCCTGAATTCCCTACCTACATTCTCCTTTTTCAGAGTGAAGACCGAAGAGAAGTATTCATTCAACGCCCTTCCAATATCCTGCGGCTTCACACACAGGTTGCTTCCTTGGTTCCCAATGGGCCCTCCTCTTTGCCTGGTTAACCTCTTCTCCTAAATGTATTTATAAAATGCCTTAGGATTCTCCCTAACCCTGTTTGCAAGTCCTTTCTCATGCCCCCTCTTTGCTCTTCTAATTGCCTTAAGTTCCCTCCTGTACTTCCTGTATTCCTCTTGGTCCAGAGATAAATTGCTCCATTTGGACTTGCTAAAAGCCCAGCTCCCTTTCTTTATCCAGTCCTGAATTGTGCTGGACTTCCAGGGCTCTCTGAATTTATTGCTTCTACATTTCCCTCTAAAGGGTACATGCTGGACTTGTACTCTCCCCAGCTTTTTGAACATCGCTCATTGCTCCGCTGTAGACTTACACAAGGAGCTGTTCCCAGTCTACTGTAATCAGATCCTGCTTTATTTTAATAAAATCTGCCTTCTCCCAATCGAATGCCGTCTTTTGCAGGCCATCTTTTCCCTTGTGCAGAACAAATTTGAACCGTACCGTGTCATGGCCATTATCAACTTAATGTTCCCCACTGCCACACTGAACGCTTGTCTGGCTTCTTTCTCCAGAACCAGATCCAGTACTGTGCCATCCCTTGTTGGGCCTTCCATGTATTGATACAAAAAACCTCATTGGACGCATTTTAAGACAAATGGTAAGCTTACATTGGAATAGTATAAAAGTCTAAAAGATGTGTGGTGGGCGTGGAGTCGAAATTAAAATGGTCAGCGTTGGGAAGTTTTAGGTCAAGATTGCTCAATGATCAGAGATGTTCTGCAAGTGGTCACTCAATCACTGATTCATTTCCCAGAACAGAGGATACCACATTATGAATACCCAATACAATAGATTAAACTGCAAGAATTACAAGTAAAACTGTTTCACCTTGAATAATTACTTGAGAATCTGAAGAGTTAGGAGGGAGGTAATAAAGTGCAAGTATTGAACATCATATGCTTTCGCAGGAAGTGCTGTGGAAAGGAGAACAGGGTGATGGAGAAGAAAATGGCATGTTAACAAAATGGATTCTCTGAAATTCTGAAAGGGATGGAGAGGTGTTTGATGGAAGTTGATCAGTTGAACGTGGTGGTAGAGACATAGAAACTGAAGACAAAAGAACCTTTCTGTTATTCTGAAAGGGAGAGGAATGGGAGAAGGTAGAACTCCAGGTAATGAGATGGACATAGTTGAGTATCCTGTTGAGCACGATGAAAGGGGATCCTTGGCTGAGCAAAAGAAATATATTGGGAATAACAGTTTGGAAGGTGGCATGAGATTATAGTTGCTTATGAATTCATGTTAATCACGTGTCCTCTAAATGGGAAGGTTTCTGCTCTTAGGTTCATAATTTCCTTATCAAGAACATTTCATCAATCCCATTTTTACGTCGCTGCAGTTTTTTTTTTTTAAAAACATCCAAACCAGTATCTCTGGCAGAAAGAAGTAATAGATTTTGAAGCCATGTACCACTTACTTTATTAAGCAATCTAGGCATCTTTCATAATGCTTAACTCTGACAAGGTACATTACGTTGGCAAAAGACATTTCTGAGGTTCCTGAATACCAAATGGATGACTATGAACTTGGTTTCATTAACTGGCATTTAGAATGTAATTCATCAACCTAACTAATCCAATTTGGTCAATCTACTTCTTATTTGCTGCATTACTAATCCTTAATCACATTTTCATACTGCCTACCACAAGAATGGTCAAATGATCAGGCATATTTCTAGATGATGAATGGAAATGAATATGTTGAATCTAGTTCAGAGCCCTGAAAAACTGTGCCCCGACCTGGGCCTAAAGTCAGATGCATGCCTCCACTTATGGAATTTCAGCCTGATATTTTAAAATTTGTATGGGATGTGGGTGCTACTGGAAAAGCATCCTCTATTGTCATCCCCAACTGTTTTGGAGAAGGTGGTGTGGTACCATTATTATACGACAGAACAGTTACACCTATAAAGAGGCAATAATTGTCCAATGCTCCAGAAACCCAATTTCTTCTTCACCGCCACGTACAACTTTGTTGAACACTTTTTTAATTACAAAATAGATCAAAAACTGTCTGAAATATCTATATTTAACATTCTGATCATTTCTTCAGTGGTGTTAAAGTTACGTCTGCTTTCTAATATCTGTCAAACTCTCTAGTCATAAAGCATATTATGTAAATTTTCAAAATGTTTACAGCGCTGAAAAACCCCAATCCGTCAAGTTTACATTTAATACGTAACTGCTTTTCTACTACCAAGTTCACAAATTTATAATCTTCAGTCTGACTTTCAAGAATGAAATGAGCTGAAACGTATTTGTAACTCACTGAAAGTCGTCCTGTGCTTTTGCGAAAATTTACCACAGTCCATGAAGCCCGTCTATGCACCTCTTCTACAATGGTTTTGCTTTTTTTTTTCCAATTATTTCATACAATTTATAAAGCTCACAACCTTTTTTAATAATATTTGGGGAAATGTGTACTGTATGCTTTGCATTTTAGCATAATTCAATGGCTACATTTGCAAGACTACAAAGATCCAATGAAACCTACCTGAAAAAGTCAAACATTTACTGAAGCAAAATTTTGGTTGGGGTGGGCTGTGGCAATGAAGAAAATGTCTTTCAAACTTGGTTAGATTTACTGTTAATTTTAGAGAATAGAAGACAAAGTCGAGCTTTTGGAGATGAGGAGGCATCATTGTTTTCCCCTTTTCTCGGAAGGAGTACAGTAGCATAAGTTAGAAACGGACTATGTCAATCAGCAATTATGCAGACAGGAGTTCAATGTGGCAAAACTGAAGGTAAATCACATTTTCAACCCAAGAAAGGCCAGGGAAAGGGTTTGGGGAAGATCTATAATAAGTATCTAAATAAAATGGAAAACACAGTTATTATTCAGCAGGTCTGACAACATCTGTGGGGGAGAAAAACAGGATTAATATTTCAGGTTGTCACAGATCTGAAAAGTTAGCCATTTCTCTCTGCAAAGAGGTGCTGTCAAATCCACTGAGTATTTCTAGAATTTTCTATTTTTAATTTCTGATTTCCAGTATCCACTGTTACTACAATTGTACACAGAATTGATGGAATTTGGTTTTTAGGAGGGATCATAGAAGCTGGATTTGTTCTCCTTAGAGCAGGGAAGATCCAAGCATGATGTAAGAGGTGTTCAAAATTTGACAGCACTTATCTTGAAAGGGAGAAACTGTTTCTATTGCAAGTTACCTAAAGAGGCACATGTAAAATAACTGGCAAGAACCAGAGGAGTGATAACAATCAAACGGCACTATCTAAAAGAGCAATGCAAGCACTTGATCATAGATTTTGAAGGGAAATATTATGGGATAACAATGGATCTTTATTGCAAGACAGTTAGAATACAAAGGGAGACAAAGTCATGTTCCAGTTATACAGAGCTGCAAAATGATTAGTTTGGAATGGAGATGTGGTAGAGACAGGTTCAACTCGGCTTTCAAGACAGCATTGGATGATTATTTACATAGATACAATGTGCAAAATTATGGGGAAAAGACAGAAAATCAGCGCTAAGTTAAAATACTGAAGGCTGGTGTAAATGCGATGGGCTGAAGCACCTCCTTCTGTACTGTAACTAATCTGTAAATGGCACAGCAGGCTCAAAAGGCTGAATGGTCTATTTCTACTCTTATTTCACATGTTTGTATAAGTAATGAGGTAGTATTAGCCACACGAGAGGTCAAAACAGGATAAATGCAAAACTAGGTAGCACTGTTTTAAAATTAGAGGTTGCCTTTAAGGACAGACATAATGAAATTTTTTCTTCCTAATAGGTTCAGCAACTGTGGAACTCTGACTCAGAAGATGGTGGGGATTGGGTCATTAAATAGTTTTAGAAAGATTGAGACAACAAGGTGCAGGGCTGGATGAACACAGCAGGCCAAGCAGCATCATAGGAGCAGAGAGGCTGACGTTTCGGGCCTAGACCCTTCATCAGAAAAGGGGGAGGGGAAGGGGGTTCCGAAATAAATAGGGAGAGAGTGGGAGGCGGATAGAAGAGGGATAGAGGAGAGGATAGGTGGAGAGGAAACAAACAGGTCGAAGAGGCGGGGATGGAGCCAGTAAAGGTGAGTGTAGGTAGGGAGTTAGGAAGGGGATAGGTCAGTCCAGGGAGGACGGACAGGTCAAGGGGGCGGGATGAGGTTGGTCGGTAGGAGATGGAGGTGCGGCTTGAGGTGGGAGGAGGGGATAGGTGGGAGGAAGAACAGCTTAGGGAGGCAGGGACGAGCTGGACTGGTTTTGGGATGCGGTAGGGGGAGGGGGGATTTTGAAACTTGTGAAATCCACATTGATACCATTGGGCTGCAGGGTTCTCAAGCGGAATATGAGTTGCTGTTCCTGCAACCTTCGGGTGGCATCGTTGTGGCACTGCAGGAGGCCCAGGATGGACATGTCATCTGAGGAATGGGAGGGGGAGTTGAAATGGTTCGCGACTGGGAGGTGCAGTTGTTTATTGCGAACCGAGCGTAGGTGTTCTGCAAAGCGGTCCCCGAGTCTCCGCTTGGTTTCCCTGATGTAGAGGTAACCACACCGGGTACAGCGGATGCAGTATACCACATTGGCTGATGTGCAGGTGAACATCTGCTTGATGTGGAAAGTCTTCTTGGGGCCTGGGATGGGGGTGAGGGAGGAGGTATGGGGGCAGGTGTAGCACTTCCTGCGGTTGCATGGAAAAGTGCCGGGTGTGGTGGAGCTGGAGGGGAGTGTGGAGCGGACAAGGGAGTCACGGAGAGTGTTGTCCCTCCGGAAAGCAGATAAGGGTGGGGAGAGAAAGATGTCTTTGGTGGTGGGGTCGGATTGCAGATGGCGGAAGTGTCGGAGGATGATGCGTCGGATCCGGAGGTTGGTGGGGTGGTACGTGAGGACGAGGGGGATTCTTTTTTGGTTCTTATTGCGTGGACGGGGTGTGAGGGATGAGGTGCGGGAGATGTGGGAGACACGGTTGAGGGCGTTCTTGACCACCGAGGAGGGAAAGTTACGGTCCTTGAAAAACAAGGACAACTGAGATGTACGGGAGTGGAATGCCTCATCCTGGGAGCAGATGCAGCGGAGGCGAAGGAATTGGGAATAGGGGATAGCATTTTTGCAGGAAGGTGGGTGGGAGGAGGAGTATTCTAGGTAGCTGTGGGAGTCGGAGGGCTTGAAATGAATATCGGTTTCTAGGTGGTTGCCCGATATGGAGACAGAGAGGTCCAAGAAGGGGAGAGAGGTGTTAGAGATGGTCCAGGTAAACTTAAGGTTGGGGTGGAAGGTGTTAGTGAAGTGTATGAACTGTTCGAGCTCCTCGTGGGAGCACGAGGTGGCGCCGATACAGTCATCAATGTAACGGAGGAAGAGGTGTGGTTTAGGGCCGGTGTAGGTACGGAAGAGGGATTGTTCCACGTAACCTACAAAGAGGCAGGCGTAGCTTGGGCCCATGTGGGTACCCATGGCTACCCCCTTTGTCTGTAGGAAATGGGAGGAATTGAAAGAGAAGTTGTTGAGTGTGAGGACGAGTTCGGCTAAGCGGATGAGGGTATCAGTGGAGGGGGACTGGTCGGGCCTGCGGGACAGGAAGAAGCGGAGGGCCTTAAGGCCATCTGCATGGGGAATGCAGGTGTAGAGGGACTGGACGTCCATGGTAAAGATGAGGTGTTGGAAGTTCTGGAGGAGGTGGAGGGCATGGGTGGTGTCACGGACATAGAAAGATTGATGTCTGTTTGGCAAGGAAATCAAAGATTATCTGGAATAGGTGGGAATAAGTCTTTTCCCCCACAATTAGCCATGATCATATTGATTGATGCAGTAGGTTTGAAAGGTTGCATGCCTGTTTCTGCTCCTAATTCCTATGCTTGTAGGTTACATGAAAATAGTTAGAGTCAAAAAAACTGCAGATGCTGGAATCCTACGTAGATAAACAGCAAGCCAGGCAGCATCTGGAGGAAAGGAGCAGTCGATGTTTTGGGTAATACCCTTCTACTGGACTGGATGTGGGGTAGGGGGAGCTGCAGAGAGCAGAGAACTCAAACACTTCCACTAACTGCAATTAGAGCCCACCACCCAGAACATCTTCCACTCCCGACTCCTCTCTGCCTTCCACAAGGACCATTCCCTTCGCCAATCCTTCGTTCACGCCACACTCCTCACCAACCACTCCAACTCACCCAGTACCTGCCCCTGTAACCGTAAAAGATGCAATACCTGTCCACACACCACCTCCCGCACCTCCATTCAGGGCCCTGAACAAACCTTCCAAGTGAGATAGAGCTTCACCCGTATCTCCTCCAAACTAGTTTATTGCGTCCGGTGCTCCCGATGTGGTCTTCTTTATGTCGGTGAGACTAAATGTAGACTAGGTGACCGTTTCGCTGAGCATCTTCGCCTAACCTCCTAATTACCGCCAATTTCAACTTCCCGCCCCAGTCCCCCTCCAACGTGCCCGTCCTCATCCTCCTCCAGTGTCGCACTGACTTGGAAAGCGAATTTGAAGAATACCACCTTATCTTCCACCTGGGCACCCTACAGCCCAGAGGACTCAACATGGAGTTCTCCAATTTCAAATTACCTTTCCACCCATCCCCCAGCTCCCTTTCCAGCCCCCACCTCCTCCCTTCCATTCCACCTTCTGACCCTATCTTCCAGCCACCAACCGGATTCATCCCTCCTGTCAACCAACCAGGTTGTACCTACTACTATTGCCCACCTATCACCACTATTCTGTCTCCACCCCTTTCCCCCTCTTTTTATCTGCAGCTCCCCATACCCCCACATCCAGTCCTGAAGGGTAATGCCAAAACGTTGACTGCTCCTTTCCTCCAGATGCTGCCTGGCTTGCTGTGTTCTTCCAGCCTCCTGTTTGTCTACCTTGTATGAACATAATTTGATTTGTTATACAACATGTCAGTAAAGAAGTAGGGAAGTTTCCCTAATCAATATCCATTTAGCACCATCAATAAAAAAAATTGATCATTATCAAATTGTTATTTGCTACATTACATATGTAATAGCAATTCAAAAGCCATTTATTGGCTGTCAGTGCACTTTGAAGCACTAAGATCATAAAAATTGTTATATAAATGCAAATCTTCCCCCTTTTATTGACTGAGAAAGATGCACATCAACTGGATTGCAATGTTCTAAAAAGGAACAGACTACGAAAAGAGACGTTAGAAGGAATTATGGAATGAAAATGAAAAACAAGATGGAGAAAGAGAAGGATGCCCATGCACCACCAAAAGGATGGGAGGGTGAATGAAGAGTGAAAGAAACGAGATAATGTTTTGGGAAAGGGAAGTCGAAAATACATTACCATTACAGTAGTGTGCTTAAGGCAGGTAATGATTCTTTCAATAGCCAATAATGAAAGTAGTAAGACACGCTATGTGGTGTCATAGATAACAAGGTGTAGAGCTGGATGAACACAGCAGGCCGAGCAGCATCAGAGGAGCAGGAAGGCTGACGTTTCGGGCCTAGACCCTTCTTCAGAAATGGGGGAGGGGAAGGGGGTTCTGAAATAAATAGGGAGAGAGGGGGAGGTGGATAGAAGATGCATAGAGAAGATAGTTGGAGAGGAAACATACAGGTCAAAGAGGCGGGGATGGAGCCAGTAAAGGTGAGTGTAGGTGGGGATAGGTCAGTCCAGGGAGGGAGGACGGACAGGTCAAGGGGGCCGGATGAGGTTAGTAGGTAGGAGATGGGGGTGGGGCTTGTGGTGGGAGGAGGGGATAGGTGGGAGGAAGGACAGGTTAGGGAGGTGGGGACGAGCTGGGCTGGTTTTGGGATGCGGTAGGGGGAGGGGAGATTTTGAAGCTTGTGAAGTCCACATTGATACCATTGGGCTGCAGGGTTCCCAAGCCGAATACGAGTTGCTGTTCTTGCAACCTTCGGGTAGCATCGTTGTGGCACTGCAGGAGGCCCAGGATGGACATGTTGTCTGAGGAACGGGAGGGGGAGTTGAAATGGTTCGCGACTGGGAGGTGCAGTTGTTTAGTCATAGTATGTTGTTCAACATACTGTAGTAATTAGTAGCAGAATCTACATCTTTACATAGAAGGTAGGAGCAGGAATGGGCCATTCAACTCGAGCTTGCTCCACTATATAATATGATCATGGCTGATCATCAAGCTCAATACCTTAATCCCGTTTCCCCAACTGATATCCCTTGATCCCTGTGGCCTCAAGGAGGTATATCTACTTCTTTCTTCAAAACACAATGTCTTGTTCTCAACCACTTTCTGTGATGGTGAATTCCAGAGGCTCACCACTCTCTGGGTAAAGAAATTTCTCTTTATTTTAGTCCCACTTATGCTTAAACTTTGACCCCTAGTTCTGGATTCCCCTACCACCAGGAACATCCTTCCTGCATCTAACCTGTCTCGTCACATTACAATTTATAGGTTTCTCTGAGATCCCCCCTCAATCTTCTAAATTCCAGTGAACACAATCCTAACCAACTCAACCTCTCCTCATACATCAGGTCAGCCCTGCCAACCCTAGAATCAATTTGGCATACCTTTGCTGCAGTTTGTCTGTAACAAGGAGATAAAAGAGACCAAAACCGTACATAATGTTCCAGGTGTGGTCTCACCAATGCCCTGTAATCGCAGCAAGACATCCTTGCTCCTGTACTTGTATCGTCTCGACACGATGCCCAACAAACAACTTACCTTCTTTACTACCTGCTGTGCCTGTGCACTTACTTTCAGCAACTGATGCATGAAAACACCCAGATCTCATTAACATTTCCCCTCTCAATTTACAGCCATTCAAATAATAATCTGCCTTCCTAATTTTACTACCAAAGCAGAGTACTGCATTTGCTATACATTTGCCCACTCAGCCTGTGCAAATCACACTGCTATATCTCTGGTCCTCACAGCTCAACCTTCCACCCAGTTTTGTCTCGTCTGCAAATTTTGAGTTCCCTCATCTAAATCATTCACAGATATTGTGAATAGCTGGGGTGCTAGTACTGATCCCTCGTACTGGTACCCCACTAGTCATTGCCTGCAATTCAGAATAAGACCCATTTATTCCTACTATTTGTTTCCTGTGTAAGCAATTATCTCAATAATTCATCAAAATCTCAATACAGTACCCCTAAACCAATGCACTTTAATTTTAGACATTAATCTCTAATGCGGGACTTTGAATCTTTGATTCATCTATATTAGACAATAATACAATCCGAGTTCTTCAGGTCACTGATTTTCACACAAACAAAATCAAATGTTGCAAAGTTGCAGTCTGCCCCCACCCCCAGTCTCAGACAGGAAATGTTTTCCCCTCTAAAAGGTGCTAACCAAAAGATGGACGCTGATTGATGAGTTCACTTTAGGAGAAGGCATCTGCTTACAATATCAAAATAAATGTCTAGTTTTTCCTTAGTGGAGTGAATAATTTAGTTATAGTTGTTACAATAGCCAAATTAATGAGATTACGATCTCTGGGACTGTCTCTATAATTTAGGGTAAAATGGAGAAACACGAAGCGCATTTTTTTGACCGGCTCAGAATTCCCACCTGACAAGCGTATGTGGCTTGATCTTTAGGAGGACAAGAGAGGTCCCAAGTCAAGAACTTTGTGAGAAGATGCCCAATGTTCACAGTAATAATAGGAACTCTGCGCTGACTGCAGGTAGACTGATAGTCTCATGAGGTATTAACAATGTCAGGATTTATAAGTTGACGTACTTAAAAATGCCTACTGAATTTCAAGACAGAATGGATTTGCGGTCGATAGGATAAGCTAATTAACATTCCTATCTTGATTGTAGGCCCACATACGATTCACTTTGCCATGGAATTGGGCTTGGAGAGCTGAAGAGTCAATAGAACGCCACTGAATTATTGGGCTACTAAAATTTCATTGAACATCACAAATCCAAGTCTGTCTGGAAGAATTTGAGAGGGAGAGAGAAGACCGAACAGGAGAAAAGGAAGCTAGTCTTGCACCTCAAGCAGGGAAAACGTGGATCCTATTGTTCATCACTCAGAATGCAGGTGGGAACCCTTGCACAGATTAAGCAAACCAAGTTCATAAGGACTTCAGTGCATTGTCTTGAGGATAGGTTGGAGGGGTTGGGCTTGCTTCCGCTGGAGATTAGAAGAGTGAGAAGTGACTTGATTGAAATATATAAAAGGTCCTGAAGTCTTGACAAAGTCAATATGGAAAGATGTTTCTTCTCATGGATCAGTCTAGAACTACGTGTTGTTGTTCCAAATTTAGGGTTCATCCTGTCAGGACAGAGGTGAAGAGAATTTTTTTTTTCCCCCCTTTGAAGATTGTGTGACTTTGGAACTTTCTGCCTCAACAGTCAGTGGAGGTAGAGATAGTAGGAACTGCAGATGCTGGAGAATCCGAGACAACAAGGTGCAGAGCTGGATGAACACAGCAGGCCAAGCAGCATCATAGGAGCAGAGAGGCTGACGTTTCGGGCCTAGACCCTTCATCAGAAAAGCTTTTCTGATGAAGGG
>NC_063347.1:25893838-25915765 GCF_021869965.1 Rhincodon typus
CGGGCCTAGACCCTTCATCAGAAAAGCTTTTCTGATGAAGGGTCTAGGCCCGAAACGTCAGCCTCTCTGCTCCTATGATGCTGCTTGGCCTGCTGTGTTCATCCAGCCCTGCACCTTGTTGAGTCAGTGGAGGTAGATTGGTTCCCTCGCCTAACAAGAATCTAAGATTATCTGAGGTAAATGCAAATGTGGAATTTGAAGCACAAACAGATCAGGCATAATTTCACCGAATAGTAAAGCAGACTATTCTGCCCCTATTTCATATGTTAGTATGTTTGCGCTAAAGTAGACTAGAATATTTGTTTAGCTTGATGAGAAAGGAGAAATCCCCAGTGCAATCCTCACATTGCAAGTCAGTTCTAGAATCAGGAATGACCTAGTTGGGAAAACAAAAAGGAAGCAGTCCATTGAGAGCAACACAATAGCTTTAAGCTGTTTACAGAAGAATGAAATGTCCACTTTATGGACAGACCTAAGCATAACTGTTGTCAGGGATTGTTGGCTCTATTCAAAATTACATGGATGAATCTTCTGTTATTGGAAGAAAAGGCTGCTTACTAAATAATGTTCATAAATATTGCATTTAATTAGTTTGTTTAGATGAAAGTCTTAGGCATTGAAATCTTGCATGATCCTTCCTGTCAGTTACTTCAAGTTCAAATATCTTTTTAAAAGTTATCAGTCTTTACAGAAATTCTAACATAATTGTATATTAAAAGAATTATTATATTTGACACCAAAGGTTTATTGTACCCCTTTTGTTTTTAAGGTAGTCCAACTCCAAACTAAGGTGTCCAAACATAGTTACAAATTCCCAATACAATTCCTGAAAAGGAAACAGAACAAATGAAAAACCTTCTGTACTTAACCAAAATTAAGAACATAATCTTTACCTTGTTGCAAACATGGCTCTCAAAGATGAGAAAGTAGCAGCATCTTCTTTTAAAGCCTTGAGTTCATTACGCAGCTTCAATATGGTCTCAGTGACCATAGCTTTCTCGATCTCATATTTACTTTTTAGATTTGTAAGGGCTACCTCAGCAGTCTAAAGGATAAATACAACTTTATAAAAATCATGCAAAAATATTAATTATTAAATTAAAAATGCAATGTAGAACTATAAACTATTTGCATTAATGGTGATAATTAAATTTGAGCTGTTGAAGGCATTGTAAAAATTGTGCACATGAACACCATTTCCATTACATGTAGATTTGGGATGATGGCTACATTAATTGAAGTGCACTTGAAAATAAGTTGGTGAACATTAATAGCTCACTGATTAAAGTTAAATTTGTTGATGATCCTACCAACTAGATATATATATAACTAAAGGTTTGATTAAGCCACAATTATTATTGAAGCGTGTGTACCTCATAGTTTGAAATGTTTCCTACCTGCTTGTTCGCTTTGAGTACTGTCCTCAGTGTTGCTATTTGCTCTCTCTTGGTACTTAACAAGGACTTCAGTTTCAAGATCTCATCCATAAATACTTCTTTGTCTTTGTCTGCCGCTGGCCCGAGTTCAGGTGATGCAGGACGCTGTTTGGATAGTTCTGTTGATCTATCAACTGCTTTTTGAAGGTGCTTGATTTGGTCTCGAATGACAGCAATCAGGTTGTAAATGTTCATTGGCTCTTTACGTGGATCACTGGAGTAAGACATTGGGGAGGGCAAAGGTGAACCAGATGATGATACAGTGTCTCCATTACCATTTTCAATTTTTCCCATCTCTCCTGGAAAAAGTCCCTTTGTCAGCAGAACTGGTGATCTTCTTTCTTTACCTTCTGGACTACTGCGAACACCTTTGCCTTCCTTGAAGTAATCCAGAATCACCCGGTTGGGTGTCTCATTGTTGCACATACAAACATGGTTGTACAGATTTGCCAATTCTTCACTGAAAGTGACCAGCTCATCTTGAGCAACAGTCAAGCTACCTTGGGTTCCTTCAGCTACCTCACTCACTTTCTTCAGTTCCTTTTCAAGACAGATTACCTGGTCCCGGTCCTGTTTATTAGTTTTTTCCAGTAGTGCAAGTTTTTCTGTCAATACTTGAATTTCACTTTCATTTCTTGCCTTCTCTTTCTCATATTTGTTCTCATTATCAGTGTACTTGGCCTTCAGATTTTTTAGTTCTTCCTTTAGTTCATTTACATCAGCTATCGCTACCTTGTACTTGCACTCCAGAATCTCAGGTCCATTTATGTCTACCTCATAGTAATCTCCATCTTCATGACTGTCTCGCTCTTTCTCATTATCAAGTGAAGTTTGTCGTTCTTTGCTAGCCTGCAGTTTCTTCATAGCACTGACATGCTCGGTGAGTCTGCTAACTTTTTCATGCTGTTCTGACAAAGCACCTCTTGCATGTTCTAACTGCTTTTGGGACTCTTGGAGAGTAGCAAGTAAGGTGGTCTTCTCCCTTTCTACCTAAAATGCACAGCAGTAATAAAGTTAAGAAATAATGAAAAAAACATTGCATTAATATCAGACTTATCACACCTCCAGGGCATCTCAAAGCACTTTACAACCTGAAATAATTTGAAGTGTAGTCACTGCCACAGTATAAGAAAATATGACGATCGAGTTGCGCACACCACTGTCCTATAATAGCAATGAAATAATGATTGGAAAAGCTGTATTTCAGTGAAGCTGGTAATGGATTAATATTAACTGAAGTGCGAGAGATCTCAGGCAAACCATTTACTAATTTCATCCATAAATATGGCATATTGAAAAAGAATTATTTATAAAATTATACAATTAGGCTCTGGGAAGTGGTCACAAAACAGTGAACTATAAAGCAGACTATTCAATATATGTCCTAATTGCCAAAACCACCTCTAGTCTAAAGTACTCATATTCCTACTTTGGTGGAAATCTATTATCAAGCACACTTGTACGTAGCTATGGATTTTGAGGGCTGACATTTTATTTCCAGGTCCCAAGTCTGCCATCACAATGAACTGAGAGTTGGAAACCCATTAATATTTGCAGTAATATCCAGAGGAGAACTGTGTAGGTAGCAGGTATTTAATTATCAGTTTATGGAAGTCCTGGCCGATTCAGAATAGCAGAGTGGTCCCAGGAAGTGGAAGGTTAAGGGGAGAATGCCAGCACAAATAGAATATCAGTCTCAATGTCAGAGGTAGGAGCTGTTACAATAGATAGGAGATGTTAAGGTCACCTCCATTTCAAGTTGCCAGCCACAAATTAGCTAAGCAAGACAATCAGGAGGGCTGGGTCCAGAAAGTTAGGGCCTTTAGGCATTGAAGGCAAAGCTCTCCATAGTAATAAACACTGCAGCAACAGTCGCTGATGTTTAGAGTGGCAGCTGCAGGTTTTGTTGACAATTCTAGCTGCATTGCAAACTGAGAGGCTTCATAATGGTCTCCTGACATGATTGGTAGCCTATCCTCTGAACTAAATATATAGTCATGGTCAGGAAATTACTCTTAAGCCATCTGGTGGCTTAATTACCCACCATGTTCAGATGGATGGCTGTGTACAAGACCTGACAACTCTCCAAAATTACGAGCAGTTAGGACCATATGAGACTTGGGAGCATGAAACCGTAACTTCACTTGCCTCCTCAGCCAAATTAAATTTCTGCAACATTAAATGATAAATCTCAGTGGGAAACAAAAATTGTGTTTGCTTCAATGGATCGTTCAGGTAAGCAGTTTTCTCTTTGTTAAAAGACATTTGCTTTAAAAGTACAGCAGCAACCCAATATCCAAAGCTTCAGAAGTCTGTTGCATTATTTTAGTTATATGATGCAACTTGATCTATAAAAAAAGCTTCTATTATTGGAGAGTTTTTCAATTCTTAAGATATACTTAAAATAGGATTAAGACTGCCTCTTGAACTGCATGCAAGTTTTTACTGCACCAAACTTTGAACAATGGTTTAAAATCTTTCAAGCCAGGTATAGCTTAAATGCAGCAGCTTTAAAATTTGAAACAGAACAGGGTCTACATAGATAGGGTCTATAAGATGTTTCAATAAACATTTATATCTAATGTTACTGCATTAATTCATCATGGTATCTGTACTGGTCCCCATCCACAGAGGAGGTAATGGTCTATAGGTATTATCACGAGACTATTAATTCAGAAACTCAGCTAATGTTCTGGGGATCCGGGTTCGAATCCTGCCACAGCAGATGGGATTACATTAAAATTTGGTTTCAATTAATAAAAATATCTGGAATTAAGAATCTATTGATGACCATGAAACCATAGCCGATTGTTGGAAAAACTCACCTGGTTCACTAAGGTCCCTCAGGGAAGGAAATCTGCCATCCTCACCCAATCTGGCCTACACGTGACTCCTGATCCACACCAATGTGGCTGACTCTCAATTGCCCTCTGAAATGGCCTAGCAAGCCACTCAGTTCAAAGGCAGCTAGGAACAGGCAATAAATGCTGGCCAGCCAGCGATGCCTGTGTCCCACAAGTGAATAAAAATAGTGCAATAATTTCAGCATGCTATAATACTGTTTATTTATGAATTTAAAGCAAATGGTTAAACTGAGTTCTCATTTAATATATGAAAATGTTTATGCCAAATATTGTTTTGGCTACACACAATTTTAAAATACAACATTACTATGCATCTTGAAAATATAACTATCCTAAATAGCACTTCTGATTAACAAAGTTGAAGGTAGTGATAAGTTACTTCTTAGCATCCTTACAAAAAGGAGAGAAGTATATAGCATAATATTGCACCACTTGCTGGATATTATAGCCTATTTTTTAGAAGGGCACCACAACGTCCTATTTCAGATCATTTAAATCTAGGTGATTTCTACCTAGATCTTAGATTTCACAATAATAGTTATATCATCAGGTGTTTGCACTGAAAACCAGCAAGTTCACATAAGAAATGGCAGGGAATCAGTGGGGACATCATCCAGATCATTTCTTTAATTATATAACTGAATCACTGGCTCAAGAACATAATGTGCAAAAACTTCACCATACTGCATTCTCAGTAGAAAAATCTCAAAGTGAGAAATAATGTAGAGATGGCAGAACAATGTAAATTAAATTATTATACTGTTAGTTAATACAATTATTATTGAATTGTGTTTTTAATGACTATTTAAGAAATATTGCAATACTCTGTGCAGCAAATACTCCTGCATGCATTTTAGGAATGTTGTTTTCAAAAAAACTGAAACAAACCAGCACAAATTATCTGGAAGAAAATGTATATAACTTGATCAATTTAAGGGTTGAATGTTTCAGAAAAGCCCTTTTGTCCAATTGTATAATTTTACTTTTCATCAAGTTTTATTTGAGCAAAAGAACTATGTAAATCAAGTTACATATGCCAATATATGAACATATATATGAACATATGAAGTAGAAGCAGGAAGAGGCCATTCAGGCCCGTGCGCTTGCTCCATCATTCAATAAGATCATGGCTAGTCTGATTGCTCCACTTTCCCATCCATCTCCAATAGGCTTTCTTTCCCTTGTTTATCAAGTATCCACTTACTCCTGTCTTAAAGACTGCACTTCCACGGTCTTTTGAGGAAGAGTTCTAAATTCAGAGGAATCATTTCTTCTTATCTGTTTTAAATCTGCAACCTCTTACTTTGAAAGTAATTGTTAATTCTAGATTCTCCCACAAGAGAAAACATACTTTGCACATCCACCAAGAAACACACCATTCCTTCAAGGTCATTGGGACAAAATCCCGTAACTCCATACCTAAGAACACTGTGGGTGCACGTACATCCCAAAGACTGCAGTGGTTCAAGCAGCAGCTCACCACCACCCTTCTCCAAGGCAATTAGGGATGCATGACAAATGTTGGCCTAGTTAACGATATTCACATCGCATGAATGAATGCTAGAGAACGGTCAAGACTCCTCAGGACCAAGTGTTTCAATCAAGCCGACACTTACTCTAAACTGCAGTAGATACAAGCCTACAAACATGGCCTTCTAAAAAACTTTCCTCAAAAGACAACTTGCCCAATCCAGATATTAGTCTGGTTTGAAGCAATTCAGAGATTCACTAATGTCCTCTTCAAGCTGCTTGGCTGGTCTGAGATTCTGTGCCCAGTTCCAGTGTCACTCTTGTCAATCAGAAAAGGACCCATTTTAAGTTGACCATGCTGGTTAGTTAGCCAATCTGTCTATGCTACTATGTTACTCCTTACACTACAAGCTCTTATTTTCCACAATAACCTTGGATGAGGCACATATCAAATGCTTTCTGGAAATCCAAACACTGATCATAGGCCTCTGAGGCACAGTGGTAGTGCCCTACCTGAGCCAGGAGACCCAAGTTCAAGTGCCAGAAATGTAATAACATCTCTGAACAGGTTGATTAGAAAATATCCCAACATATTGATCAAATGCCCTGTAAAAACAGTTTACGCTACTTCCTCAAAAATAATCCAACAGGGCAGTTAAATATAATCCTCATTCCTCAAAATAGTGTTGACTCTGCCTGAAGCCTTGAATTTTTATAACTGTCCTACTATAACATCTTTACTAACAGCTTCTAACATCTTCCTGAAGACAGATGTGAAGTTTCCTGCTTTGTCTCCTTTTTGTATTAGCAAGTTACATTCGTTATTTTCCAATGTAACGGAACTTTACCCGAATCTAGGGAATTTTGGAAAATTAACAGCAATGCATCAATGATCTCACTAGTCACTTATTTTCACACCCTAGGATGAAGTCAGTCGGGACTCAGGGCACTTGTTAGCCAGCAGCTCCAAATATTGCTTAAAGCATGCAGGATGCCTGTAGAAAACTGCTGAAAAGGAAACAGGAAACTAACAAAATGTTCACTTAAAGTCTGCTCTGTACATCGCTCAATTTATGTAAAAACAAACTATCAGTGAAACCATCCAACATCAACCATGGAGTAACCATTTTCTTGCCAGTATTTTACTAAATTGTTCAAAATATTACATAATAATTACAAATATAAAATAAGTTATAACACTAAATCTGATTAAATGATCATAAAGTGATACATAGGAAGTTCATAAAACTGCCAAACTCAGCATGTAACAATTAAAAAAAAAAACATATACCTGCATCAGCTGCTGTTTCAGTTTTTGAATTTCAGAAATATTCAGTTCACTTAGCAAATCGGACACCAAACTTGGTGCTGGCTTAAAGACATCATTTTTCTTAGGAGTGGGGAGCTTATTATCGCCATTCATTTTGCTGAGGCTGTTGTTTTCATAACCATTAACCATCTCATCATTGTTTGGCTCATTGCCATCATCGCTAAACTTCAATCCATCCAGAGATATATTCAATTGACTAGTATACATCGAATCATTGATATTCATATAGTGAGATAATTCTTTCCGCATATTGTTCTTCTGTTCACGCTCATTCTTCAACGTCTCCAGGGATTCCTCAAGTTGGCGTTCTGCTATTTCTTTCAGTCTGATGGCATCTTCTAATTGGCTGTTGAGGAATTCTGTATCTTCCTCAAGTCTTTTAATTTCATGTTTAAGACCTTCAAATTCAACCTGCATTGTAACAATGTAACAAAGTAACAATCTTAAATTTCTGAGCAGAGTGACATTCTATGTTCACTAGTAATCAAATTTATGGTTGAACTGAGCTCTCAGAAACTCTATCCATAAATATGTCGGTGTTTATCTGCACAACATGGGGTAAAGGAATATGCAAATTCAAAAACCTTTCATTTGTTTGAATAACTGGTTATTTCAAATAAAAAAAATCATGAATTGTGAATACAAGAACAAACGCACCTAGAAAATTTCTCCATTCCTGTAACAGCGAAGAACTTTTCGAATTATTGCTTTTTTAATATATATTTTCTAATGCTATGGTCAGGCACTGTGCAAGATGTGCCTTATTGTGAAGTAACAGATTCTCATTTCATGACTTGTGTAATTGAAGCAGTACTGTGCAATGTCAACATTGGACAAAGGTGAATACTTTCTGGTCTAGCATAGAAATACTTCCTACTTTTCAAAAGTTAAATGTTTAAGGACTGTACGAAGTACAGTTTTAGTCAAAGTCAATGCTCTGCTGATAAATACTGCATGAGTTTAGTATGACTTCACTTTGATGTCAGTAAACATTAAAGGAAGGAGAGAGAAGTTGGGCCATTCTGAGCTTTGAACTGTTAAGCAAGAATGCTGCAATTATTTTGCCTATTTTTCTGATCAAAAGAAATGTGATGTTGCCAGTAGTGCCATGTTGGCTCATTCCAAGGTCAAAACAAGTTATAGCTTCTTATTTCCCTACTCTCTATCTTTACCTTTCAATGCATCCATGCTGTTCACCCAAACTACTCGCTGCAGTAGCTTGTACCACTTTTTCATGAAGAATTCTCTCTTAAGAGTATTGAATTTATTACCAACTAACTTATAATAAAAAATCCCATGGCTTTGCTGGCTAATAGCCCTCAAGAAGATGAGCTGTCTTCTTGAACGGAGCTGCTGTGATGTAGGTCCACACAAACGACTGCGAGGAAGGATGTTCCAGCATTTTGAGCTAGCAGTAAAGGAACAGCAATATGATGTCAGGATGGTGGGAGGCTTTGAGAGGAACTTAAAGTCATACAGTGCAGAAAAGACCCTTCAGCCCATCAAGTCTGCACTGACAATAACTATCACTAAAGGCATGCTGATCCCAATTTCCTGTACTTGTCCCATATCCTTGTATGTTATGACATTTTGTCTTCATCCAAATACTTTTTTAAAGGTTTAAAGATTTATACTACCTCTACTACCTTCCCTGGCAGTGTGTTCCAGATTCTCACCACCCACAGGGTGGAAATGTTTTTTTCTCAAATCCCCTCCAAACTCCTGCTCCTTTCCCTAAAACAATGCCCCCTTGTGATTAACAGCTCAACCAAGGGGAACAGCTGCTCCCTCTAACTACCCATACCCCTCCATCTTAGAAACCTCAATCAGGTTTCCACCACACCCTGTTCTCTCCTTAAAGCTCAACTGCTCCATCCCAGGGAACTCCATGCTGAACGTCTTCCATACCTCCTCTAATGCAATCACATCCTTCTTGTAGTGAGGTGATCAGAACTGCACACAGTACTCCAGCTGTGGCCCAAGCAAAGCTCACAACAACTCCAATACTACCTCCTTGCTCTTATACTCTATGCCACAACTGATGAAGGCAAGTGTCCCATGTGCCTTCTTAACTATTTTATTCACTTGCTCTGCCAACTTCAGGGATCTGTGAAATAACTACCCCAAGACCCCGCTGGTCCTCTAAGCTACCCAGTAACTTGCCTTCATTAAATACACCCTCATTTTGTTTTTTCTTCCAAAGTGCATCATCTCACAATTTTAGGGCTAAATACAATCTACCACTGGTCGACCCATCTGACCAACCCATCTACATCTTCCTGTAACCTACAACATTCTTTGTCACTATTAACCACTCTACCAATCTTGGAGTCATCTGCAAACTTCCTTAACATTCCCTCCCATATTTTCATCTAAATAATTTCTATATATAAAAATAAACAATAAGGGTCCTCGTGGAACCCCTCTGGATACAAGTCTCCAGTTACTAGAACAGCCTTCTACCACTACCCTTTGCATCCAATTACTAAGCCAGTTTCTGATCCATCTTGCCAAGTTTCCCTCAATTCCATGTGCTTTAATCTTCTCTGCCTCCCGGGTAGGACCTTGTCAAAAGCTTTGCTAAAATCCATATAAGCCACATTAACTGAACTTACCTCACCCACACACACGAGCATTTTTTTGGAAAATTCTAAAAATTTGTTACGCATAACCTCAGTTCAACAAAGCCAAGATGCCGATCCCTAATTAAGATATGCTTTTCAAAGTGGGTATTAATTCTCTCATTCAGTATTCTCTCCAACATCTTCCCTACCACTGACATGAGACTCACTGTTCTGTAGTTTCCTGGTTTATCTCTACCACTTTCCTTGAAAATGGAACCACATTAACTGTCCTCCAGTACTCTCATACTTCCCCTGTGGAGAAGGAGGAATTAAAATTTGAGTCAGAGCCCCTGCAATTTCCTGCCTTGCCTCTCAGAGCAGCCAGAGATGCAATTCATCCAAGCCAGGGAATTTTTCTGTTTTTAAGTCCATCACAGCCTCCAAAACCACCCCATTTCCTGTGTCAAACTGTGCAAGTTCCTCAGTCCCTTTTCCTAAATTTCCTATCCATGTCTCCTTTTCCAAATTGAAGAGAAGTATTCATTCATCATCCTTCTAATATCCTGTGGCTTCACACATGGACTGCTCCCTTGGCCTCTAACGGGCCCTACTCTTCCCCTGGTTAACCGCTTCCCTTTCATTTACTTATAAAATATCTTGGGGTTCTCCCTAATCCTGTTTGCAAATCCTTTTTCATGCCCTCTTTT
This sequence comes from Rhincodon typus, assembly GCF_021869965.1. Lineage (NCBI taxonomy): Eukaryota > Metazoa > Chordata > Chondrichthyes > Orectolobiformes > Rhincodontidae > Rhincodon > Rhincodon typus. The sequence continues at coordinate 25,904,210 of NC_063347.1, forward strand.
TGCCCTTCTAACAGCTTTCTTTAGTTCCCTCTTGAACTTCCTACATTCTCTAGAGCCACAGCCAAATTGCTCCCTTTGGACTGGCTAAAAGCCTTTCTATTCTTCCTCATCCAGTCCTGAATTGACCTCGATATCCAGAGTTTCATTAACATATTGCTCCTATATTTCACCCTAAAGGGTACATGTTGGATCTATACTCTCCCTTTTCTGAATGTCCCCAAGACTGTGCTGTAGACTTACCTGCAAGGTGTTGTTCCCAGTTAACTTTCACCAGATCCTACTTTATTTTAATAAAATCTGCCTCCTCCCAATCCAAAGCCGTCTTTTGCAATCCATCTTTCTCCTTGTCCGTACTCTGTTGTGGTTGCTATCACTAAAATGTTCCCCCACTATGACGTTGAACATTTGTCTGGCTTTGTTCACTAGAACCTGATCCAGCACTGTGCCACCCTTTGTTGGGCCTTCTATATATGGATACAAAAAAACTCCCCTGAATACATTTCAAGAAATCCACCCCCTCTAAATCTTTAACACTATGACTACCCCAATTCATGTTGGGAAAGTTGAAACCCCCTAGTATAATTACCCAAGTATTACTCATACATACCTCTGTGAACTGTCTACATATTTGCCACTGACTCTTGGGGGGCCTATGATACTTTCCCAGTAATGGTGACAGCCCCCTAACATTCCTAAGTCTCTCCACAAAGCCTTGTTTGAAGACGTTTCTAAGATATCATCTCTTCTTATTGCAGTAATTGACTCCATAATTAATAGTGCTACTCCATCACCCTTTTTTTTTTTTAAAAACACCCTCCTCTGACTTGCCTAAAGATCCTATACCCCAGAATGTTGAACTGTCAGTCCTATCCTGCCCTCAGCTATGTTTCTGTGATGGCAACAAGATCCACTCCCATGTGCTAATCCACCCCTTTAACTCATCAGGCTTACCTATTACACTCTTAGCATTAATGAAAAGATCACCCAGCTTTGCCTTACTGTCTTGTCACTCTCAATAGCTGAACTCACTATGACTTGCTTCCTTTGCTATAGCATGATGTGCCTCTATTTCATCAATATTCTGTGCCCACTCTCCCTGCCAGACTAATTTAAACTCCTCCCAACATCATGAGCAAACCTACCTGCAAGGATGTTGGCTCCAGTGCAGTTCAGGTGCAGACTGTCCCATTTGTAACTTCCATAAAAATCCAGTGACCCAAGAGTCTAAAACCCTCTCTCTTGCACCAGATAATCGAGCTGTACATTCATCTGTTCTATTTTCTTATTTCTATACTCACTAGCACATGACACCAATCCAGAGATTAGAACTATTGAGTTCCTGCTTTTTAATCTACTACTTAGCTGCCTGAATTCTTAATGCAAGATCTAATTTCTCACTTTGCCCATTGCTACTAATATGCACCACAACCTCTAACTCATCACTCTGCCCTCTCAGGATGCTCTGCAGCTGCTCAGTGACATCCCTGACCCTGGCACCAGGGAGGCAACACACCATCCTGGAGTCAGGTCACAATATTCTGGGAAGGAGACGACTGGCTAATTAACTCAATAGGCTTCTTTATGCTATGCACAACACCAACCAGTGAAGAGATTTCTCCAGTTTCCTGTTTTACCCGGTGTCCCTAATACCACATTTCACAAACTATTGACTTGATAGAGTGTAGTACTCTGAACTCAAATTTAGCTCTTTTGCCTATGTTCTAACCAAGACTCTAATAAGGAGCTTAGGGGGCCCTGGCAGAACCCAAACTGAGCAGGTTGCTTACAGTCTCTAGTTCTGGTTCTCCAACAGTTCTCCAACATTTTCTCCACTTCAACAGTTCTTCCACTATCCTGACGGGCCACTATCAAGTCACCACTTAGCTTCCTGTTTTCTAGGAGTCCAAATCTGTTCAGTGTTTTAAGACGAAGTTCTAGTATAATTCTTGTGACTTTTGTTTGTATCTTTTCCAAAGTGAAACTCAGAAGGCACACAAGGGAGGATTTTATAACTCACCTGGTTTTGTTTAAGTACAGAGACTTGTTTCTGAAGAGAGATGTTTTCATCTTCAAGCTCAGAGTAATCTTGCAAAAGCCTTGCTTCACGGAATTTATATTCTTTAATATCATCACGTAGGCGATTCCTCTGGAGCTCCACAACTTGACTGCTCTAGAGAACAAAAATAAAATTTCAAACTTTATCCAATTTGAAAATCCAGACAACCTGCTAAGTTTGCATTGTTTTTAAACCATTACCAGCAAATAAATTCTGTCATCACAAAACCAGATTAAAGGTGTAATGACATAATTTTTCAGTTTATGGTTAAAACTTAATAATTTTAATCACTGAATCACCATCTCATTAACCAGGTATGAATCAATCAATCAATCTGAAGATTGAAAAGTTCACGGTTCATGCAATACCCAATGAAAATTACCTTGGTTTTTGCTTAGACAATGCAGTCCTATCTTGTTCCATGGCAAATAAGTTTAAAATTAGTAACTATTGTATGCTGCAAAATGGCACATTAATGTTTGTTTGATATAGTGATCCATTACTTATGAAAGCACTCAAAAACCCAATAATTATATACTGTATCATTTCCATGTTCAGAAAACAGATGAACAAAAAAATTCATAAATACATAAATAAGACTTAGATTATGGCTAGTTGAGCTCCAGTGGTGCTACTTCAGAGCGGAGATTAGAACGGAGATAAGGTGTGGTGTAGAAATCAGTGTGAATTACTCCCTAGTAATAACCATGCAAGCAACAATGTATTAATAGTCTCATGGTGAGCAGACGTTAGATCCCAAAAAGCAGACACAAAGAATACGCCTTTTCTTTCAAGGTACACATGTAATGCATCTACAAAACATCTTTGAACACATAGCCAATTCATACAAAAATATCAAAGCTTAAAACAAATAAACGTTAATGCTATTTCACAGAAGATATAAATATGCACTGGATTCCTGACAAAAACTCAAAAATACTGCTTCTAATTTTATTTCTTTTATGATTTAGTCAGCAAAGCCAATTACAGACTCAAGTACTTGTGAAGAGTATATTTCTACTTCTGTTCAGAAGCAATAGTAGTAAATTGGTCTAGTATAGCTGCTTTCATCTTTTTAAAATTGAGGCCCTAAAGTGTGGAAATTAATCTCAATGGTTCTAAATAATAATTTTAAATGAGAAAACTACAGAGGACAGGTTGTTTAAACATGGAGGATACCAAACCACTAAATGGCAGATTGGGCTTTCTTCATGTTGGGAAAATTGAAGCTAGAAGAAATAGTCCTTACAAGAAGCAAGGGGTCACTGGAAGAGAGGCAGATTGTAATCAGATTCTGGATGTTGACTGGTCCTCCAAGAGTGGAATGTGGGCACCACTCGCTGGCCAGCATTTATTGCCTGTCCCTAGTTGCCCTGGAGAAAACAGTAGCGAGATATCTTACTCAACTGCTGCAGTCCACCTAGTGTGGGATGACCCTGAACATCATTAGGGAGGGAATATCAGGATTTTGATCCAGTGATAGTGAAGGAAATGGAGATACATTTCCAAATCAGGATGGCTAGTGGCTTGGAGGGGAACTTGCAAACTGTGGTATGTATCTGCTGCCTTTGTCCTTCTAAATGAAAGGGATTGTGGACTTGGAAGGTGCTGCCTGAGGATCATTGACAAATTACTACAATGCATCTTCTAGATAGTACACACTGCTCTTCCTGAACAATGGTGGTGGAGGGAGTGGATGCTTGTGATGTGGTGACAATCAAGAAGCTGCTTTGTCCTGGATGGTGTCAAGCCTCTTGATTGCTGTTGGATCTGTACCCATCCAAGCAAGTGCGAAATATTCCATCACACCCCTGACCTGCACCTTGTAGGTGGTAGGCAGGCTTTGGGCAGTCAGGAAGTAAGTTACTCACTACATATTCCTGGCTTTTGACTTGTTCTTGGAGCCACTGTATTTATATGGCAAATTCAGTTGAGTTTCTGGTCAACGATAGGCCCCATGATGCTGATAGTGGGCATTCAGTGATGTTAATGTCATTGACAGTCAAGGGGCAGTGCTTAGATAGCCTGTTATTAGAGACGATCATTGCCTGGCACTTGTTTGGTGACAATGTTAATTAACACTTGTCATGCCAAGCCTGGATATTGTCCAGGTCTTGTTGCATTTGAACCCGACTGCTTCAGTATCTGAGAATTAGGGAATGGTTATGAACATTGTGCAGTCATCAGCAATAATCCCCACTTCTGACCTTATGATGAAGTTGCTTAAGAAGGCTGAGCCTAGAAATGTCCCCGAGAAACCCTGCAGAGATTTCACGGAGCTGAGTTACAGCAACCAAACCATCATCACTGTGCCAGATGTAACACCAACCAGTGGAGAGTTTGCCCCCGTCCCACCCCCAAATTGCCATGGATTCCACTTTTGGTAGGGAGCTTTGATACAACTCACACAAATACAGCCCTGATGTCAGAGATGGTTACACTCAACTCACCCCTTTTGTTCATGTTTGAATCAAAGCTGTAATGTGGTCAGGAGCTGAGTGGCACTGGCAGAACCCAAACTGGCTATCAGTGAGCAGGCGTTGCTTGGCAGGTGCTGCTTGATAGCTCTGTTGATGATATATTCCATCACTTTACAGATAATCAAATGTAGACTGACAGAGCGGTACTTAGCCCGGTTGTATTTGTCCTGCTGTATGTGTAAGGACATACATAGTCAATTTGCCACATGGTCAGGTAGCTGCCAATGTTCAGCTATACTGGAACAGCTTGGTTAGGGTTGTAGCAAGTTCTGTGGCACAAATCTTCAGTATTATTGCCTAAACATTGTTAGGGTCCACTGTCTTTGCAATATTCAATCCCTCCAAATGTTGCTTGACATCACATGGAGTGAATCAGTCTGGCTGCAGACTGGTATGTGATGCTGGGACCACTGGGAAGATGCCAAGATGGATCATCCATTTGGCACTTCCTGGCTGAGGATTGTTTGGGTTCTTCCATTCTGGAGGATGGGGATATTTATTTGTGGAGCTTCCTCCTCCAGTTAAAGTATCCACCAGAATTCGTGACTGAATGTGGCATAACTGCAAAGATTATATCTGATCTGTTGGTTGTGGGATTGCCTAGATCTGTCTATCACTGCTGCTTATGCTGTTTGGCATGCAAGTTGACCAGTTTGGTAGTTTCACCAGGTTGATACCTCATTTGCACTTATGCAGGCTGCTGCTTCTGCTATGCCCTCTTGCACTCTCCATTGAACAAGGGTTATCCCCTGGCTTGATAGTAATTGTTGAGTGAGGGATATGCCAGGCCTTTAGGTTTCAGAGTTTGTTGGAGTATGATTTGCTCTGTTGATGGCCCACAGTGCCTCATGGACACTCGGTCATTAGTTGCTAAATCTGATCAAGGACTGTCTCATTTAACATGGTGATAGTGCCACACGACACGATGGACAGGATAAACAATGCAAAGGCGGGACTTTGTCTCCACAAGGACTGTGCAGTGGTCACTCTTACTGACACTGTCATGGACAGATGCATGTGTAGCACGGAGGCTGGAGAGATTGAGGTCAAGTACATTTTCCCGCTTATTGGTTTTCCTCACCACCAACCACAAGTACATTTTGCACCCTTGCCACCTTGAAGTATTGTTCAACTTGGAAAAGTAGTGATTCATCAGCTAAGGGAGGACAGCACATGGCAAACAGCAAGAGGTTTCTTTATCCATGTTTAATCTAATACCATGAGACTTCATGGGATTCCTTTGGTTCAGGAAAGGTACCTGCATATGAGACTCTCTATCTAATGAGCATAAATGAGTATAAGACTGATTGTCAGAGTAGTTATTAACACACTTTGGATTGTTCAGCAACTGCTGTCCAATCATAAAATCACAAAAATATTTTTTAAACTTTGTAAGCACGAGCATGCTCTGAGCTAGATATACTCTGCCTGGTATGAACAACCAAAGGAACAAGCTACTTGATTCAGCCAATTGGTTGAGCAAAGAACTCCCCCCATCCCAGTTTCTTTCGGTTGGAGGGTTGTAGCCAGGTGTTTAAATGGAAGTAAGAAGACTTGAATCAAAAATTCGGTATGGGCACATTTGACCAGCTTTTGCAATAAGTTTTCAACTGGTTGCACGGATTAACAACACACACCAAAGCTGAAGAATCAAATACTGGACTGTGAATTTGTTCTTCCCATTTTCACTTTTGCTCATTTAATTTATTTCACACTCAGATTTGTACTCATCGTAATCTTATCCCAGATGAACCACAAGCAGCCTAAGTGTAAAACATAAAATGGTGCAAAATCTGATGACCAAGTTTAAAAAAAAGACACCTTTTAATGTCTCATTACTGCAATTGTAGTAATAAATTAGAACAAAACCAATCCAATAGGATTGGCCTCCTTCTCTGCTGTCATTCTTTAATTCTATAAAAACACAAAAGCCGATAATGTCCTTAGTCACTTTTGTCAAGTCTGTCTCCAATCAAAATCAAAACAACCACATTACAACATTGTGCTGAATCTCAAGAAATCTAAATTTAAATTCCAGCCTCCTCTGAGCAAATCTGATATGGTTATCAAAAGACTGGCTTGCCTGAAAAAGAATTCTTTTATATGACCTACTTAGATATAGCTCCTCCTTTTTCTGTAAATTTAATGTCAAAAGCTATAATAAAACAAAATGTGAATGTCATTTTCGGCACAGCAGATATTTTTAAAAATTCCCATTCACACCAAAAATAATCCACACTCGAAGGTCCTATCCTAACTGCTCTAATATCTACTGGGCGTATAAAAAGTCAGCTGGTAGCATTCAGCCATCATTTTGAGGTGCTTTGTCCAACAGGGGAAACAATCGAATTAAAAGAAATTTTGCAGAAAAGAATGTGCTCCATGCAACGAATCTGTTATATGGACAAGATATTGTTTTGACTGTACTTACAAATTTTAGTTTTCATTTGATTGGCAAGGATTCCTTGTTTACAAGTTTATACTCCAGCAGAAAGGAAAGAAGAGAATGAGTCATGTGAACAGTCTGAAAAGTTAAGCTTTTGCAGTTGTATACAGTTGGAATTCAGAAATTGAAAGACAATTCGGTTATAGACAGCTAATAAGCCTCTGCAGTAACAGATGTAACAAATTACAATGGCAAATAGCTAGACTCCATACACAATTTTTACTCATGCAAAGAAATAAGAAACTGAAAGCTCTTGGAGTTTTTCATCAAAATACTGATTTATAAACAAGTTGCGAGGGTTACAATGTAATTACACACACGTCTACAATCGCTTAGAAATGCTTATCATGTAATCCACTTTCAATCATGCTCTCTGTTGGGTGTTGGGAATAGCAGTTGATTATCCATAATAAAAGCAGTTTCTCCACTGCTAATATGCCATTTTGAAACATCTATTTTGAATTTACTTAGCACACGAAATGAAAGAAATCGTACTCTGAGCATTGGAATGATGTGCAAAGGTAGGGTTCCCAAGACAAGAATTCTAAAAGTGAGACAGGAAAGGGAGTCAATCGGTTAATCAATAATTATTCTATGGTTTGTGGATAAAATACTGAAATATGGAAACTTTGTTTTTTTAAAAAGTTCTGTAGTTACATGGCTTATAAAAATCAAGAAATTCTAGTAAAGGAAAAGAAACAATTGATTCAGCTTTCTAGCTCACTCTGAAGTGGTAAAGTTTATTAGATTCAAAGGCTTAAGCTAGCACAGTGAGTGGTCATGCAAAAAGAAATTAATTTAATTATAATCAGGATTAATTGATTGCTTATCTGAAGGACAATAAGGATTGCAAGGAAAATGAAGTCTTTCAATAATAGACAGATCGCTCCTGGACACCACTGTGATTCAAGGTGAACACATCTGCAATAAATATTTACAGCTTGAGCAGCTTTGGCTTAGAGTTTATCAGCTGGAGGCCAAACTACAGACACTGTGCCACATCAGGGAATGATAACTTTACAGCGTCACGTCATTCCAGGAGACCTTCACACCAGGTAGAATTGGGTCTTCTGTTTTGGTCACTGGTCAGGGAAAGGAAGGTGCGACTGTGATTAGGATTGTGAGCGAGGCAGAATAGGGGAACCAGAGGGCAGAATTGCAGGAACCTCAGCCTTTTCAAATTATTAAACACAGTAAAGGTTCTTTTAGCTTGTTTGGACAAGAGTGAGGGATTCAAGGTTCACAAACCGACCGTGGCACCATGGTAGAGATAGCCATTCAAGTTGGAGGAGCAAGAAGGAATGTACTGCTTATAGGGGGACAGTATAGTGAGGTGAATTGACACTGTTCTCTGCAGGAAACAGCAGGACATTTCGAAAGGATAGGAAGCTAGGACAAAGTGGAGGGGTGACTCTATAATTACGCTATTTGCACAATAGAGAGGGATGACCTAAGTTTGGAAAACAAGTATGTAGAAGCAGTTTGGGAAGAGAGGAGAAACAGTCAAGGCAAGAAGTCACTTGTAGGTGTGTTGTCTCAGCCCCCTTCACACTAACAACACAGTATGATGAAATATAAACTTACAGAATGGGAGTTTGTCACAAAGGTATGATGATATTCACATGGGATTTTAATCTACATGGAGATCAGAAAAATTGAATTTGCAAAAGTACCTTAGATGAGGATTTCATAGAATGTTTGAGATTGCTTCTTATAACAGCAAGGTCTGGAGCCAGAGAAGAGGCTATACTCGACAAGATATTGTGCAATGAAATGAGATTAATAGGTAATTTCACAGTACAGGTGCATATAGGTAGCAACAACCACAGTATCATTGAAGTTTGCTTTCCCTCAAACTGAATGTAAAGTGGATCTGAGACTAGAAATTGCTGGAGAAACTCCACTGGTCTAGCAACATCTGTGGGAGGAAAGCAGAGTCAACGATTCAAAAACTGTCCATCAGGAAGAAGAGTCACCAGACTTAACATTAAAGTCTGGTGACTCTTCTCCCTGATGGACAGTTTTTGAATCATTGACTCTGCTTTCTTCCCATAGATGTTGCCAGACCAGCTGAGTTTCTCCAGCAATTTTTTTTTTTCCAGATCTGAAGCATCCACAGTTCTTTGTTTTACTTTGGATCTAAGACTGGTATTTTAAACTTAAATGAGAACAAATGTGAGGGCATGAAAGCAGAACTAGGTAAAATGAACTGGCAAATTATCTTAAAAGGAGTGGCCATTAGATATGCAGTGGCAGACATTTAAGTAGATTCTTCAGAAGTCACAAAATAGATACAATCCAACAAGAAATAAAAATTATAAGCAGAGGATTCAATATCGTAGTTAATAGGAACCATTAAATAAAAAGAAAAAGCATATGACTATGCAATATTGAACACAAATCAGAAGATTAAACAGAATATATAAAATTCAAAGATTGACTAGCCAAGCTGAATAAGGAAGAACAAAATAGAGCAGGAGAGAAAGTTAACTTAGAATATAAACACATGCATTTCTATAGATATTTGGAAAAGTCAACGTGACTCAGCACAGTGGCTCAGTGGTCAGTACTGCTACTTAACAGCGCCAGGGACACGGGTTCGATTCCACCCTTGGCTGAAGGTCTGTGTGGAGTCTGCACATTCTGCATTGGTTTCCTCTGGGTGCTCCTGCTTCCTGCTGCAGTCCAAAGATGTGCAGGCTATGTGGATTGACCATGCTAATTTCCCAACAGTGATCAGGGATCTGCAGGCTAGATGGATTAGCCATGGGAAATGGAGGGTTACAGGGTCAGGGCAGGAGTATGGGATACTCTTCAGAGGATCAGCCATTTTGCCCATCAAGTTCACATCGTAGGGATTCTATGTATACTGTAGAGATTCTATGTCATTCTACTTAAGGTAATATTAGTACGGCCACATTTGAAGTGCTGCATGCAATTCCGGTCACCCTGTTATAGAAAAAAAGTGTTATTAAACTAGAATTATAAGAATGCTACTAAGACTGGAATGTTCGAGTTATAAGGAGAGGCTAGATAGGTCAGACCTTTTTACCCTTGGAATGTAGGAGGCTGAGGGGGCGACCTTACAGAAGTTGGTAAAATCATACGTAGTATAGATAAGGTGAATAGCCAAGGTCTTTTCCCCAGGGTAGGGAAGTCCAAAACTAGATGGCATTGGTTTAAAGTGAAAGGGGCAACAGTTAGGCCTAACAGCCTGGTTCTATGCTGTATACCTCTATGACTCTATCTAACTCTGTTCTTATAGAACCTGAGTGAGGGGAGTTAAAAATAGAAAGTAAGGAGATGGCAGATTAGATTGAACAGGTAAGTGGGACTAGCTTAGTTTGGGAAATTTGATCAGCATGGTTGTGTTGGAGCTAAGGGTCTGTTTCCATGCTGTATGACTAAGACTCTATAAATCTTGGTATTTTGCATCAATCTTCACTATAGCGGGTAGAAGTAACATCCTAAAAATAGCTGTAAATCAGGAAATGGTAGGGAGGAACAAACTCAAGAAAATTATAATCAGGAAAATAGTACCAGGCAAACTGTTGGAGCTGTGAGCTAAAAAGGTTCTGGATCCTGATGGTCTTCATCCTCAGTTCTTAAGTGTGGTAGCCAGTGAGATAGATGATACTTTGCATTTAACTTCTCAAAATGTCCAAGATCCAGGAAAGGTTCCATCATTTTGGAAAATAATACATATAAAACTTACTTAGCCAAAACAGAACAGAGACAGAAAGTAGGGGTCTGGATGCAATGCGGAGAGCGGGTGTGAATTTGATGGGCCAAATGGCCTGCTTCCACACTATAGGGATTCTATAAATGACTGGTGTGCAAATACAGCAAGCAATTAGGAAAACTAAATCGAATGTTATTACTTCGTGCAAGGGGAATTAAATACAGAAGTAGGCGAGTTATGCTTCAGTTATACAGGCACTGGTGAGACCACATCTACAGTAATCCTTTCTTTAAGAAAGGAGGCAAATGCTTTGGAAGAAGTTCAGAGAAAGTTAACTTGACTAATATCTGGAATGGGTATATTTTCTTACAAGGAAAGGTTGAACAGGTTAGGCTTGTATCCGCTGCAGTTTAGAAGTAAAAGTTGACTTGATCAAAACATAGAAGATCCTGAATATTCTTGATAGTGTGGTTTGGAAAGCATGTTTCCACTTGTGGAATCATTTCGAATGAGTGGGCCACTGTTTTAAAATAAGGGGTTGCCCATTTAAGACAGAGCTGATGAGATTTTCTCTCTCATTAGTTTCAAGAGTCTTTGGAACACCTGCTCAAAAAGATGTTGAAAGAGAGTGTTTCATTATTTTTAAGGCACAAATGGACAGATTCTGGATAATAGGCTGAAAGGTTATCAAACGTAGGCAGGAATCTGGAGTCATCAGATCAGCCATGATCGTCTTTAATAATGAAGCAGGTTTGAGGGGCCATGTGTCCTCCAGCTGCTCTTAATTCATACATTTGTAAGAAATTAGTATTCCTGCTCACAGAATGTCACCACTACTCAGCCAACCTTTCAAGATACATGTCATTGTATCCAGAGAGCTCTGATTCTGGTA
>NC_063347.1:25916265-25933683 GCF_021869965.1 Rhincodon typus
CATGCTTACCAGATCATGACCAGGGGACGCAATGGCCTGGTGGTATTAACACTGGACTGTTAATCCAGAGACCCAGAAAAAATTCAAGGGACCTGGATTCAAATCCCAACATGGCAGATGGTGGAATTTGAATTCAATAAAATATCTGGACTTAAGAATTTAATAACAACCCTGAATCTATTGTCAATTGTCGGGAAAAATCCACCTGGTTCACTAATGTCCTTTAGGGAAGGAAACTGCCAATAGGTCTGGCCTACACGTGACTCCACACCCACAGCAATGTGGTTGACTCCAAACTGCCCTCTGGGCAATCAGAGATGAACAATATATGCTGCCTAGCCAGTGACACCCTCATCCCATTAATGAATAAAGGAAAAAAATTTACAGGTTTTTTTTAAAAAGGTACAATGATTGGTGGCATGTCAGACACAAAAGTTGAGAACCCTGCCCTTGACAATATACAGAAATATGTCAGCCAGAATTGCTGATGCTGATGATTATCCTGTAACCTCTACTAGAAAGGTTGGGAAAGCGTAAGATTAGGCTCAGCTGTGATGCCTCATAAGAGGTGATGGCTTATTGGTATTATCACTGGACTATTAATCCAGAGACCCAAGTTTGAATTTGATAAGTATCTGGAATTAGGAGTCTAATCATGACCATGAAACCATTATCACAAAAACCCATCTAGTTCACTAACGTCCTTCAGGGAAGGAAACTCCATCCTTACCTGGTCAGGCCTACCTGTGATTCCAAAACCACAGCAATGTTGTTGACACTTAACTGCCCTGAGGGCAAATCAAGATGGATAATAAATGCTGTCCTGGCCAGTGACGCCTACATCCCGTGAATGAATAAAATACTCAACCTGCTCAATCTTGAGACTAAACAACATAAGCAGCAACACTGAGAAGCTGCCTGCATCCATAATCACCAAGTTGTAGCAATGAGGGGAAAGAAGTCTAAGCTACAAACTGTACACCATACAGTCTTCATTTTACAACAGCCATGGCTTATAAACCATGCTTCTTTAGAGTACGATTGCAAAAAACGAAGTAAAGGAAGTTTTACAATTGGGATTAATTCTCTAAATTTACAAAACACAATTTTTGCAGTATTTCACCGTCGTTTTTGGCATTTTCAGTTCTACTTCCTTACTCGCTTTGTCACTGTGGATCTTTTATTTAGAGTCCGATAAGATCAAATTATTATTCTTGAAAGCCAGATTAACTTGCTTCACTATTTTTCTCACCTTTACTGAAGGTATTCATTCCTTGCCAGTGTATTTACTGGTAATGGAACTGTTCCAAAATAGACATTCCTTGTCCATGAGTGCTGGTAAACTAGTCAATAATAGGCAAATCACAACTAAGGTCATTCCTGTTCTCACTTGACATTGACACAAATTCAGTGACGCGTCCCTGGACAATCCATACGTCCTGGATAAACTGTAGTGTCTCAATTACAATCAGCTCAACACAGATTTAAGGTCGATCTGTGTAGTTCAGAGTTTTAAAACTAAAAAATTTTAGAATTGAAATTCGGAGTGACTCAAAGTGCCACTGGCAGGGTGTCACATTGATTATAACGAAGTTCAAAAATAACACAGAAGCCACTAGGTATTTATTCCATCAACGTATCATTATACCACTCTTACCACCTCAGTGAGAGGCTTGCGCGAAGATGGAGTAACGCATTACGGAGATTAAATAAGAATTGACGCGCAGTAAACAACACAAAGGCAACTAAAACAACTGAGTAAAACGATGGAAAATAAATGCCAGAATTAAATCGTTGAATGTCAAAAAGTCCACACTTATTCGCCTGAGAAACAATGACGACCTGTTAAAACTCCCTTGTTTAAACGTGGCTCTCTTGGTCTTTGAGGCGTTACCCAAAGATCACAAACAAATCCTTATCGAAGTGAATCCACAACAAAATGTTTATGGATAACAATAAATTGCAGGTGTGGGTTAACTTTCCATTGAGTATTCGGCAGGGGAGGGATCTCTAACTCCACTGATTTCCAGATCGTTGGAATCTGGGCGGAGATGCAGGAATAAAATTAATTTACCAAACAAAGAGGGTTAGAAGCAAGAGACAACAAGGTGCAGGGCTGGATGAACACAGCAGGCCAAGCAGCATCATAGGAGCAGAGAGGCTGACGTTTCGGGCCTAGACCCTTCATCAGAAAAGGGGGAGGGGAAGGGGGTTTTGAAATAAATAGGGAGAGAGTGGGAGGCGGATAGAAGAGGGATAGAGGAGAGGATAGGTGGAGAGGAAACAAACAGGTCGAAGAGGCGGGGATGGGGCCAGGAAAGGTGAGTGTAGGTAGGGAGTTAGGAAGGGGATAGGTCAGTCCAGGGAGGACGGACAGGTCAAGGGGGCGGGATGAGGTTGGTCGGTAGGAGATGGAGGTGCGGCTTGAGGTGGGAGGAGGGGATAGGTGGGAGGAAGAACAGGTTAGGGAGGCAGGGACGAGTTGGACTGGTTTTGGGATGCGGTGGGGGGAGGGGAGATTTTGAAACTTGTGAAATCCACATTGATACCATTGGGCTGCAGGGTTCCCAAGCGGAATATGAGTTGCTGTTCCTGCAACCTTCGGGTGGCATCGTTGTGGCACTGCAGGAGGCCCAGGATGGACATGTCGTCTGAGGAATGGGAGGGGGAGTTGAAATGGTTCGCGACTGGGAGGTGCAGTTGTTTGTTGCGAACCGAGCGTAAGTGTTAAGCCGATCTGAAGGAGCTCCGGCCTCGTCTCCACCGCCGGCAGCCATCACAGCGAGAGACCGAGACCCTGCCCCTCACAGGACACACAACAACCATCAACGTTTACTTTACCACCATCATCATCATCATCATTAATAACACATCTTAACGTTTTCCGACAGATTGTTTCCCCTTCACTTTCTGACCAGTTTGGCGGGTTATTTTTTTTTAAATGCTCACACATGGCGGCGGTTAAGATTTAAATCTCAGGTCAGCTTCCCGCCCCCAATCCACCGGATTCAGGCTGCCAACAGCGGGGGTGGGGCATTTAAAATAAAACTCCCACTCGAGGCAGTGATCTCTGCATCCTCCGGCGATTTTATGAGATGACCGCCGCCGGTTGGACACCTACCCAGATCCGGCCTCGCTGGTGGCAGTTATGGAGTGAATCCTCAGAGTGTTGGCCATGTCCTTCAAGGCCTGCAGGGTGTTCGCGTCCGGTCTGTGGTAACACGCCATGGCCGGGTCGCTGGATCTTGTCAGCGGTAAATGAAGAGATTGAAAGAGACAGAGAGAAGCAGCTCCGAAACGCTGATACTGTATGTTCGGTCGTGTGTGAGCAGAGAGCTAGCTACAAGTCAAGCTCCGGCCGCCCAACGACACCGACTGAGAGGTGGAGCGTGGATGAGCCAACCGCCTCCTATTGGCTTCCACCGACAAACTGTCAGTGCCTTCTCACCTCAGAACACACTGTAAACTACACCGCATCGAACAAACTACCTATGTCCTAAAGTTATCGCACTCCTTTTAACTTTCATAAAACCCAGCATATGAGTTGTTTGTACTCTAACCGTATACTTCGGTAACGGTCAGGCGCTGGTACAGGGAAAGTCTTGGGTAAAGTATACTTTTGTTTTCGTTTTAAGTGCTCAACGTTTTCAGATGAGAAAATGACATAATTGTTACGGAACAAAAGGCGACCGTTCAGCCCATCGTGTCTGCACTCTGAACGTTTATTATGACTTAGTGCCATTCTTCTGCCTTTTCACTCCAACCCTGAACATTGTTTTTATTTAACTAGTCATCTAATGCCCTCTGGAACGCCCCAATTGAATCTGCCTGCACCACACTTCCAGGCAGGGCCTTCCAGACTGGCTTTGTAAAATAGGTTTTTGTTACAGCATATTGTCTTTTGTTGGCTATTAGCTTCTATCTGTGCCCTCTCATTTCACAACCCTTAATGATTTTGAAAACTTCTATCTCCTCTCAGCCTTCTCTCCAAGGAAAAAAAGTCCCAACTTCTCCAACTTATCTTCTCAACTGAGAAACAATCCTTACAAAGCTTTTTAGCACTCTGTACAATGTGTTTACATTTCTGCTAAAGTATGGCACCCAGAACTATCGACAATACGCCAGTTAAGATCTAACATAAGTTCAACATAACTTTCTTGCTTGTGTTCTATATTGTATGCTTTATTAATTGGTCACTCCACCTGTCCAGACACCTTTAGTGACCTGTCACCCATATCTCTTTACTCCTCACATAAGCATTATTTTCTTTCCATCAAATATCTCACCAACCAATTCTCGGCAATGAACTTCATCTGTCTGCTGAACCAATTTTGTCAATGTCCTCAAATTTTAATGTGCTATTATATTTTGTATCATCAGTAAACGTGGAAACTGTTCCTGCATACCAACATTTAGGTCATTAAAATATGTTAGGAAAAGGAAGGATCCCAAAATCAATGCCCAGGGAACTCCACAACCATCCTTCCTCCAGCCTGAAAAATTCCATTAATCATTACTTTTTGTTTGCTATGGTAAATTGAAATTTATATCCATGTTGCTACATCCCTATTTATTCCATGAGCTATACATTTTTTCAAGCCTATTTCATGGCACTGCATTGAAGAAATAACAATTACATATGTTCAAAAACATTTCTCACCATTGAGGAAAAAAAATCAACTTTTACACCTTTTGTATGCCATGCACTTTCCCTCAGATGCAGGGATAAGCAAATGTTTTGGTTTGTTGCTGTGCCATGATTATGGTATGGCTGGTAGAAGAAAATATATGGATATGTTCCTCAAAAAAACTTGACCTTGAGCTTTGCTATTCCCTACCTGAAAATGGTAATTAAATAAACACAGCATTCTGTGGCATAATTTAAAGAAACACCAGCACAGTACAGCACCAAATGGCAACATTTCCAAGTTTAATATCACTGAAATAAACAAGATATAAAAGAGCTGGACACTCTTATCAGACAGTCCATGAAAGTAACTAAGTCAGCTGTTTTGATGAGTTAAGTTCATTTTCAAAATTGAGATTTGCATTCCGAGAAATCTACAACGCAGTAGCCAGCGTGAGAGGCATCTTCTTTAAACATTTGAGAAAGAGATTATATATTTATATTATCAAGCATAATTTTTAAAAATTCACTCATGGAACGTGGGCGTCATGGGCTGGCCAGCATTTATTGCCCACCCCTAGTTGCCCTTAAGGTGGTAGTGAGCTGTTTCCTTGAAATACTGCAGTCCATATGCTGTAGGTAGATCCACAATGCCTTTTCGGAAGGAATTCCATGATTTTGACTCAGTGAAAGTGAAGGAACAGCAATATATTTCCAAGTCAGAATGGTGACTGGCTTGCAGGTGGTGGTGTTTCCATGTGTCTGCTGCCCTTGTCCTTCTAGGTGGAAGTGGTCATAGGCTTGGAAGGTGCTGTCTAATGTTTTGGGGAATTTCTGCACTGCATCTTGCAGATAATACACACTACGACTCCTCAGCATCAGTGGCAGAGAGAGTGGATGTTTGTGGATGTGTATGGATGTGAAGCCAATCACATGGGCTGCTCTGTCCTGGGTGGTTTCAAGCTTCTTGAGTGTTGTTGGAACTGCATCCACCGAGGCAAGTGGAGATTATTCCATCACACTCCCGACCTGTGCCTTCTGGATGGGACTTTGGTGGATCAGGAGTAAGTTATTCACTGTGGTATTCCTAATTTCTGACCTGCTCTTGAAGCCACTGTGTTTATATGGCAGGTCCAGTTGAGTTGTTGGTTAATGGTGATTCCCCCAGCATGTTGATCGTGGACGATTCAGTGATGGTAACACCATTGAATGTCAAGGGGCAGTGGTTAGATTGTCTTTTACTGGAGATGATTGTTTCCTTGCATTTGAAACTCAACTGTACTCACCACATAAACAAGAAAGAGGAAAACTGCAAGTAACTCAATTGAGGATGCTTTTGTATGTCAAATAATGTTTTATGTATGTTCCTTGTTGTGTCACTTTTGTCTATTCATTTTTCTGATTTGTTGTTTATGGACTGAAAGTAATCAGAACGGAGGAGTTGGGGACGGCACAAATCAAAATGGGCAAAAATGACTAGACCATGGAAGTTTTGAGGAAATATTTGATTGAAGAAGATTTTCTTCAACATTTTGCCATTCGGAGAGTGCGTTGCTGTATACTATGTGTAATACAAGATCTAAATCATCATTCTGGCTGAGTTACCCTCACAAATAGGTCAAAGTCAGATTCTGCATAAATTAAAGTGTTAAAAAATTTCCCAGCAAAAAAACAACACTCAGGCTTATATTCATTTATTCTGTAAGGCAAAACGTGCAATATCAGCTCGGTTTCCAGTTATTCAAGTGAAAATGATGTTTTCACTGTATGTTAGTATTGCTGATTAATTAGGCAAGCCAGTGCTCTGTGCTCTACGCATGCATAGATGGTCAGCCATTTTAATTGTTATTTGTCCTTGTAAATTTAAAACTCTTTTCCCTGGTATGGCTTCACACCAGTTCCTTTTATACACTACCTGTGCACTAACATGTATGCACTTACTAGGTACTTTAGGCATCAAGTCTGTCCACAACAGGAAAACTAGGGGTCTTGTGATGGGCCAGAAGATCGAGATTCAAGCCTGACATGCCCCAGACAGATCATGTCTGAACAGGTTGATTAAAAATATCTACAACAGTAAAATTATGGTATAAAAGTTACAGTTTCTCATCATTTATTGTCAAATTAAATCCAGTACAAAATCAGAGACAAGAATACAGTGATTTGTTAATAGACATGTTTTGTTTTATTTTTTCATCGCATGTGGGTGCCACTTGCAACATCAGCTTTTGTTGCCCATTCTTAATTGCCCTTGAATTTAGTAGCTTCCGATGTCAGTTCAGAGGGCAGTTAAGAGCTAAGAGCCACGGTTTTGGAGTTATGTGGCCAAATCTGGTAGGGATGACAGACGTCCATCCCTAAAGGACATTGTGCTTGAACATTCATTTATTGTTTAGTGATATTTGACCTGCAAAGAAATATGGAAATATTATGCTATGGCTGGAACATGGAACTGGTTCAAGAAAGGCAGGAAAGGGTGTTAAATATTCCTGAATGTGTGTGGATGACAGGAAAGGAAGAAAATAGGGAGGGATGGTGCTGATTAAGATCAGTATTGCGATACTGGTGACGATGTCCCAGAATGGTCAATGATACAAGCTATTTGCCTTTGAGCTAAGGAACTAAAATATGTTTAAGTATGTCACTTGATGTCCTTATCAACAACACCAACGATAGGAAGCAAGTAGAGAATCAAATGTTCAAGGAAATTATTTTCTCTTAGCAACCAGGGAGCTCTAGATTTGTGGAAGATGCAAAAATTATAGGGTAGTTATAATAGGTGACTCCAATTATCCAAATAGTGGCTGGGAAAACAGTGTTAGGGGGTCAGTTAGTCGGCTGGAGGGCTGGTTTATAGTACAGAGTGAAGGTCATAATGGAGGTCCTGCCCTCTTGACCACACCCTCCCCTGAGGCACAGTAACCATCAGGTTAAACCAGCAATTTCCCTCAATAAGAGCAACTCCATGATCTTCTGGGACTATGATCTCAGTCTAATGAGAAAGAAGATACTTCTAGACATGGTTCTTGAGAATGAGGTAGATCAACTGTTCATAGATGATTTAAGGGACAGTGATCGTTGCATCATGGAATGTATGCTGGCTCCTGAAAAAGACAAAATAATCCAGAGTAATAATAATTAACTGGGAAAAAGCCAACTTCAAAATGAATGAGTAATGTATCGGAGCCAAATCAGTTGGAATCAAAAACGGGCAAAAAAAAAAAAAAACCACAGCTGAACAGCAGGCTACCTGCAGAGACAATTCAAGCAGTCACGATATTCTCCCACAAAATGGAAAGGTTGTGCAAGTAAATCCAGAGGTCCCTAGTTGATAGAATGGATAGAAATTAAGATAAGCACACTCTTTCTTTCCTTATGACAGATGTCAGGTAGAAAATACAATGGAAAACAAGGCTGAAGGTTAAGAGGAGAGATATAAAAGCAAATAAAGAGGAAGTCAAGACACTATGAAGACAGCCTGGCAGCTGGCATAAAAAGGGAATCCCAGAGTTTTCTATTGTAATACAAGTTGAAAAAAAGTGTGGTGAAAGGAGGAGAGCTGATTAGGAACAAGAAAGGGAATTTATACAGTGGTAGAGGGTGGGCATAGTCAGGTATTAAATGATTACTTTGCACCTTTACCAAAGACGACAGTGCTATTTTTCAGTCTTCTTTAGATTCAGGGTTGGTCCTTCAGAACTTGAGAATTGCAAATGTTACACACTTTTTTTGAACGGAGGATATAAAGATAAGATCAGAAACTACAGGCCAGTCAGTTCAATTTTAGTGGTGGGGAAACTTTTAGAAACAATAATTCAATACCAAAATTAATGGCTACATTCATTGTCAATCCCAAATATGTGGCTCCTGAAAATAACTTCACACCTCTTGACAAAAATATGGTGCTGACCCAATTCAAGAGTTTGAGCATAAATGATGCATCTTTATTGCACAAACAGTAAGTTGGATGCATCTGACAATTTCGACTTCACATGACCATTCACAAGCTAATCTATATCGTTTATTAAAAACATCATGAACCAATACAATTTTATTGTAGGTGTTAAAGAACAAATTATTTATTAGAAAAATATACTCGCAGCATTACAAAATGATGAACTTGATCAAAATACTGTTTCGCAGAATAACTTTTCTTTTAAAAAAAATTGTACATAAGGAGTGAAAATCCACAAATGTGGCATACATTTCACATATACAAAGAAAATGACAAGTAAATTGTGAAATGGCTAAGTGATGAATTGGCATGTTGTGCTACAAAATGCTGTCATGTTCCAGATCTTAGTTTGGTAGAAGTGATGTGGAGGAAGAGAGAGATGTGCTGAATACAAGCATTTTATACATAGTACAAATGGTCCCCATTGTGACCAATCACTGTACAGCACAAACAGGAGCATTTCAACATCTTTTCCCCTCTTTAAAAAATAAATTTTGCTGAGAGAAAGTGAGATGAGAAGATGGTAAGGAGTCTTAGGAGTAAGTAACAGAAAAAGATAACGTGGATTGTTTAAACAGTGTGAAAACTCAAATTGGAAAGATTTTTGGTAATTGTTGGCAAATAGACATGCAGTAGGCCACAGCACTTTACTAATTAAAGCCACCACAACTACGAGCTATCTAAATTTACTTCAAAAACAAGCTATAACCATGGTTTATCAAGAGAAATATGATCCAAGCTTTGGATTTTGATTTATTAAAGAAGGTGACAACGATGTGATAAAATATGTTTTTAGTTTATTGAGTAAATTCCATACATGCAACTAAAATATTCTTCTAGCTGAAGATTCTGCTTCAAAATGGAGTTCACAGTAATATGCTGGCATTATGCAAAAAAACCATTATGAATAGACAGTCATTAATTGAGTACTTGAGTAGAAAAACTGTTCCCATCAGCTCTCTTACAATGATAAGCTTTTCTCTAGAAAGATTACACATTTGATTTGTACTTTTGATAAATTTAACCTTACCACAAGTTGAGATAATGTTTCCACTAGTAGGGAAATCTTGAACTAGGGAACAGAATTACAGAACAAAGGGACACAATTTAAAACTGAAATACAAAGAATTTTCTTTTTCCAGTGGGTAGGGATGTCTGGAATTCTCTACCAGAGTGTATTGTGGAAGCTAGATCATAAAGAGGAGGTAGATCTTTAAAATATCAGAGTTGATGGCTTGCTGTAGATCAGCCAACAATGTTGCTAAATGGCAGGGGCAGGCTTCAGTGGCCAAATAGCCTGTTCTTGCTCCTATTTCTTAAAATTCATAGAGTACAAGTTCAATCTGGCATTCAAGGCAACCCTTTTCTTCTAGCTCCAAAAATTATGTTTTTGGCATCTAAGTCAACATCCATTGTATCAACTTCCTAACTGTGTGTTTTAAACATTGGTACTTTATAACTGTGTTCAAGGGAACAATTAGGCAATACGGCTGTATTGTAACAATGCAGGAGAGTTTAAGATACATCCCTTCTGCGTGTCGATGCTGATGGCATTTTAAAATGCCAACCACCCAAACCAGCAGTTTACTTTTATATTCAATGTACAAGTTAACACCCCATTTTTGGTGGGAGTTTTCCAAGTCTTCAAAAAGGTGAACTTGTATATCGACACTACAAAAAGTTGCAGTATAGTTTGCCAGTTAACTGTTTTTAGGATCAGCGACTACAAGTAACTTTCAGATATAAAATTATGAACTTTGTCTGGAACATTAAGCTTGAGTTTTGGCTATTACACATCCTGCAATCTCACACATTCCCATTGCTTGAATGGGAAATTCACTTTTGATTTGTACATGCCCGAGAAGATGATGTAAAAGCAGCCACAGTTTCTCTATCAATTCATATAGAGATGGTAATATGAATTAGAAGTTTGTGCCTAAAACAAGAAAATGTCAGATTTTTCTGTTTTCACAGTAATTTTCAGATAGACATGCAAACATGTGCAAGTTTATTTTAATTTAGAGCATGGTGCAATTTTGAACTGTGTTCATTTCATGACTGCATTTCTTTAAAAGTTTGAATTAAATTTCTTTTGTACAATAAGCATACAGGGTCAGTGTTGAGGAAGAACTGGTTGATGATTTGAAAAAGGAATTCAGTTGTATCCATAGGTTGACTTACTTAACTTGCTAAGTATCTTGTGTATTTATTTGAAAGACTAGTCTGTCACTTCCATACAAGTTTGTGAAGCATTTCAAATCTAGTTAATTGGAAAATCTATCAAAAAAGTTCCTCTGCATCTAAGCAATAAAAACATACTATTGCTTTTGAAAAACAGTGTGAACTGCATGTTGTATTTTTGAAATTGAGAACTCCACAGATTGCTTGTTTTGTGTATTAAAAAAATGACATAACAACTGAAACAAGTATATGAACAAGAGACAAACTCCAGAAAAGGTACCTATGTAAAACCAAGTCGATTTACGTGTTTCTTAATGAATTCAAAAAATAGGAATAACTCATATTGCTCATTAACTACATTATACCTTTTAAGGCATCAACAATATTATCACATATCTATAATATATACAGACATCTGTTTTACCAAATACTTTCACAGAAGTGCTTATGATATTTAAATGAAAATACAGTAATACCTTCTTAGATGTAAACAAAGACTGATGTTCACAAAATACGAATGTAGAAGACAATTAGTATTGTGAAGTAAAAGTTGTATTCTCACAGTATCATTTTGCTCAGTACAGCAATAATTTGCGTTATTTGTATTTGTGAAGACCTGCTATTCCTGTAGTTCAAAATAGGTTGTTCTTCATAATTTGATATTACCTACATTCTTTCGAAGAATTTGTAGATAGGCTTCATGGATTGTGTTCAGAAAATCAGAGTCATTCTGAAAGTAATTTAACAAAAAATGAAAACATTACTTTATTCAACTGCCTAATAAAATTACCTCCATTTGTCTCCTATTCCAATGAACTTATAATTTACTTACAATGGCAATTTAAAAGAGTAGACCCACGATGCATGTGGAAGAAATTAGAGAAACTGCTTCTTTTAACTTTATAAGACTTAATCATGCATGTAACATATACTACACAAGATTGGAAAATCGTGCAGAATTTGAGAGCTGGCTCCTTACATTTTGCAACAAGTGTCAATAGTGGAGAAAAACTACTTTGTTTTTACCCAATTCTCTCCAGCAAGTGACTGATTGCTTGCTCCAAGTTTTTTTTTTAGGCTTTGTAAAGATTGAAGAGGAAGAAAAAACCTTGTAGGACTTTTCTGGGTTGCAAAGGCTTAGATCATAGTGTGCCTATCCGCACTGGACCTTAGGAGAGCATGTTCAGCACAAGGATGAAATATTAGATTCAAAATTGGCAGTGGATCTGGAGACGGCAGATAATGTTTTGTGAAAGGTCATCATTAACCCCTATGGAGAAAGCCAAGCACAGCTTAGAAGGACCCAGAAATGTGCTACAAGTATAATGTAACAAAATCACAATCCACATGGATATTCCTGTGCTCCTGTGGCATATATCCATGCCTTATTCACCAGAAAATAAACTAACATTCCAAATCATAATTAAAAGCAGCAGGGTTACAAAGAAACAGAGTACAAAATAATGTTAAAAATTAAGATCATAGCAAAAGGTAAGATCTCTTAGTTTTACCAATAACATTCCTTCAGAAATAGAAATGTTCACCTTTCTATTAATGACCAACACACCCCAAACACAAGCAAAATCTCATTTAATAGCCATCATGAATCTGGAGTAGAATTGATGGAGCTTCAAATTTGTTTGGAAGTCACTTACTTGATCAATTGACCAGGACACCAAGGATGTGAACATATTGGACAGAATGCAGAACTGGTTTATAAAGAATGGTTACAGGGATGAGAAAATTCATTTAGGAAAGATGAAAGAAGTTGGCACTATTCTCCTTGGAGAGAAGGCAGCGAATCGGAGATTTGATAAAGGTTTCAACATCATGAACAGGCTGAATAGAGTATATAAGAGAAAAAAAACTTTCCCCCCCTCATAAAAAGGAGCTAGAAGACAGATTTAAAGTGATCAGCAAAAGAAGCGAGAGTGAAGTGAGGAAATACTCTTTCACTCAGCATGTGTTTAGAGTTTGGAATGCACTACCTGGAAGTGTGGTGGAGGCAGGTTCAATTCAGGCATTCCAGAGGACATTGGAGCATTATTTGGATAAGAATATGCAAGGGTATAAGGAAAGAGCAGGAAATTGACAGAATGTAATGATTTTTGTTTGAAGAGCTAATGCGAGCACGATAGGCCAAATAGCTGCCTTCTGCACCCTAACACTTCTGTGATTCTGCGAAGAAATATCTTACTAGAGACATGTGAAATTTCCACAAGTTCATTATTTGCATTGTGTCACAAGCATTCATAGAGACATGCACAGAGTAATACATTTAATTGACTATTTTCCAGGCATTGTTTTATCATGAATTTTCACATCAGCTGTCCACATGTGAAGAATGTACACATTGTAGAAGGCCACATAGGAGAGGCTAGATTATCATTAACAATAAAATGGGTCCAAGCCAGCTATTGAAAACCTGGACAAGGGTACAGAAGTCTGTCATGCACAGATGCATGTTATTTGTAGGAACAAACTGAGAGTCGTCACACTGAGGAACCCTTTTGTGGCACAGAAGTGGAGTCCCTACCCTTGGACTGGGAGGCCTGGGTTCAAGTTGCCACCCGCTCCAGAGGTGTATAAAAACATCTGAATAGATTGATTCGAAAAAAAAATAGGCTAAAATTTTTTTTAAAAATGACAAATCACTGCCCCAGAACTGTGGTATTATGATAACGTGATTTTAAGAAGCTCTGAAGAATTCAACATAAAAAGCAACACCCATGCAAATTCAGTTGCTTTCTTTTGCTCCCATCTCAAAAGTTTCTTTGAATAGCTTCCTAACTAAACTCATGCTTAGATGCAGGATCATTAGTCGTCCGAACTGGAGAAAGGCACGCTTCACTACAATGGTGATGATCAATTTCCTGAAATCTGAGACAAGCATGCATGTAAAATAGATAGAGTTTTGAAAATGTGACATATTTGGAATTTCAGCAGGTATTTTGTATAGTTGAATTCTAATTTGTGCATGATCCAAAAACATTAAATTCGAATGTCAATGTAATGATATCATAATAAATACTTTTTCTTCCCCTGAAGTCATGGTTTGCTCCCAAGTTTCTTTAGAAAAAGAGCTCCTTAATTCAAAATTAAACCATGGAGATAAAAGGGTACTGAAGAAATGTTAATGGACCCCTCCCCTTAGTCCTCCAACATTTCCAACACCTACAAATCAAACCCCACCAGCAATAAAGATATTTCCCTCCCCATCTCTGTCCAGGTTCTGCAGGGCCGGTTCATTCCGTGAATCCCTCGTCAACTGTACACTCTCCACCACACCCGGTACCTTTCCCTGCAACCACAAGACATGCAACACCTACCCCCAGACCTCCCCTCTCACCTCCGTCCAAGGCCCCAAACAATCTTCCAGATCTGGCAGAGATTCACTTGCTCTTCATCCAACTTGATCTATTGTATTCACTGCTCCCGATGTGGTCTCCTCTATATCAGGGAGACCAAACGCAGACGTAGGGACCAGTTCGTGAAACATCTGCGCTCTGTGCACAACAACCAACCCGACCTTCTGGTTGCCATCATTTTAGTTCCCCCCACCCGCCCCACCCCAGTCGACATGTCCATCATGGCTTCCTCCACCATCAGACTGAGGCCAAACGTAAACTAGAGAAACAACACCTGACATTCCACCTTGGAAGCTTAGAGTCCAATGGCTTGAATATGGACTTCACAAGACTGAAAATCCTCCACTCTCAGCCTTAATCAGTGTCCAGCCCTCCCCCTCCTGATTTGACCTAAACCGTCCATCTTCCTACCCATCTATCTACTCCACCCTTCCCATGGACCAATTATCCCCTACCTACATCTGCCTATTACCATCTCTCCTATCCTACCCTTCCCCCCCCCCCCCCCCCACCCCCCTCCCTCTACTGATTTCTGGGCTCCCCTCCCCCTCGCCAGTCCTGAAGGATTTCAGCCTGAAACATTGGACTTACCTGCTCCTCAGATGCTGTCTGACCTGCTGTGCTTTTCCAGCCTCACAGGTACAGACTCTGGCTTCCAGTACCTGCAGTCCTTATAGTCTCCAAGTCACCGAAACATTAACTCTGATTTCTTTTCACAGATGCTAACTTCAAGATTGTTTCAGATTTCAAACATCCACAGTTATTTCAGTTTTTTTGAAAAAAAAAACTTAATTCTTACCTTTTTTCATTGACTTTGTTAATCTAACACTACAGATGAATTTTCTTAGTTATTTCTGCTGCTACCAGGAATGACTACCATAAACTGCTACTAATTTATAGTGCTCCATCCCTATGCAAAAAGACTAGCTCACAAAAGCTGCCTGGATTTATACAAATAATTCACTGGTATAGATTTAATGCTCAAATATTTAGGCACCATACAGCCCAATGTCATCTGATATCAACATAACTGAAAGTTATGAATTGGTTAGACTTCTTTCACATTTAAAAGAAAATTTATATTTAATGTAGGTCCTTATGATCTAGAAATATTTTTAATACCCATAAACCATCCACTACATGTGTTAAGGGCTATGAATATAGAACAGTCTCAATGAAAATTATTATTCTATACTATGGAGAAGCAAAAGACAAAAAACCAAACAGCCAAGTGCCATGATTAAGATGACAGCCCTTGTCCTTTTTCCCCAACTGCCCCATTGCATTTGCACTTGTTGTACGTCAGATTTATGTTGATGGGTAAACAAGTAAAAGGTGATTAAAGGATGATTAGAAGGATGTAACCAAGAGAAAGTGAAAGATGTTAGAGGCAACTTAAGAGGAAAGTGTCCAATGTCATGTGCAAAAATGGGCAGAGGACCTGCCCTTGAGCAGATCAGTACTCCCTATAACACAGGCAACCAGGCTCTTCTTAGCTATGTCAAAGAAAAACTTTTATAAAGAATTCTTTTTCACCAGCTGCTTTGACACGATGCTGCAACCATTCTACTTTTAACACCAGTCACTCACTATTATTTTGTTAATAGTTTTACTCAATTTATACTACAACTATGGTTTGATTTACATGCAGACATTCAAGAACTATTTCCAAAAATAGCAATGTGTACTTACTGACAAACAACTGAAAGAGGGTTGATAAAACATGTATGATGGCCATTAGAGCAGAAAGATGGCTACATTTAAAGTGACATGAATTCATCTGTTATTATTCTACGTACAATAGAACTATTCACTTGGGTAGGGGAATTTTTTAAAAAGTGATTAGCTGATTTTTTTTTTAAATTAATGAAATGCTGAAAAAAAGACATGAAAGGTTCACCCAAATGGTTGCTTTAATTATGTTATCCAAAAATACCACTAAGTGGCCCACTGCTTCTGAACACATAGCAAATGGCTGTGCATTCTGGAAAGAAAGTTTGTTATCAAATATTAAGTTAACAATGCATGAATCAGTTAAGTGATATTCATTTATGTGAAATTTTCCTCCCCTTTTAAACTTTCTTCTGTACATGTCATGGAAGAGAGCTCCACACAGCTTCATCACCTACTCAGTAAAAAGCCCTGCAGTTCTCAACACTCAAGGTAGTGTATAAAAAAAAGGCACCATCTTAACCTGTTGAAAGTCCTATCTGTTGACAAATTTAGCTTGAGGACTAAAGTCACCTTCAGTATCTGGAGACAAGATGGACCAGCTGTTAAAGCAGAGAACTCAAATAAGTGTACTTGATATTCCACATTACCATCAAATTGATGACCATCATGAGCTTACTGGAAGGTTATATCATTTGTGACATAAAAGGCTTTAACATTTCACATTGAAAAATCCAAGCACTTGTTTTATCATATGCAATTTTGTGGTTAACGCTTAATATTTCATGAAATACAATGGATTTTGTAAGACTAGGACCAGAGAAAGGAATTAGCCAGATTGTATGATTCTTGCACTCCCATCATTCAGTGTTAGGAGGTCAATAGGAGGCCATTATGCCATTCATATTCATCCGGACTCCATTCTCCCACACTTTGCTCATAGGCATACAGACGGTCAGTGTTAGAAAATACAGGTACTGTTAAGGATCAACCAGTACAGTTCCAGGTTTGATGCTAATTGGGCTTTAAGAGGTAAGTTCTCTCCCCACTCGTTCACCTTTAAATGGTTTGCAATACTCTTAACAGGCCTTCTTTGTAAATTATTCAATTGGAAACACAGTTAATTTACTGATAGTGGTTAAAAGAGGAGGAAAAAACACCTCCGGTGATTTTGTGATGGGGAAGGGGGAAAAAAAGAATCTGTTGTGTGCAAGTGTATTTCCAGATATACAGAGTAAAGAAAAAAAAAGTTGAAAAAGAAACAAAAGAAGTTTTTACCCCCAATATTTTCCCACCTTTGGAGATTTGCATTGTCTTTGCTGAGCATTGCATGTAGATGATTCAATTGAAAAACGAGGGTGATTTAATGACGGTGGTTAGGTGGTGAAAATTGCCAGAGCTGATGTGATGATGGGAAAAGCGGTTGAGAGAGATAGCACTCCAGATATATTTAAGAAAAAGCCAAGTCTCCTGTATTGGCATTCTGTTTTACCACTGGGTCACGGGAGACTCCAATGGAATGCTCTCTATGCAGGAGTCCTTCCATTTTCCATCAGAGATGTGGGGTGGAGGCTGTTGCATGTAGCAGTGCCCTGCAACTGTAGGTTGAGGCAGTT
>NC_063347.1:25934183-25936943 GCF_021869965.1 Rhincodon typus
GAGATCCAGGAAGGAGAGAGAGGTATCGGAGATGGTTCAGGTGAACTTAAGGTTGGGGTGGAAGGTGTTAGTGAAGTGGATGAACTGTTCGAGCACCTCATGGGCACCTCCTCGTGTTCCCACCTAGAATACACCTCCTCTCACCCACCTTCCTGCAAGAATGCCATCCCCTATTCCCAATTCCTTCACCTCCGCCGCATCTGCTCCTGAGGTGAGGCATTCCACTCCCGGACATCCCAGATGTCCTCGTTTTTCACGGACCGCAACTTCCCCTCCACAGTGGTCGAAAACGCCCTCGACCGTGTCTCTCGCACTTCCCGCAACTCATCCCTCACACCCCCCTCCCCGCAATAACAACCAAAACAGGATCCCCCTTGTCCTCACGTACCACCCCACCAACCTCCTGATCCAACGCATCATCCGCCGGCATTTCCACCATCTGCAATCTGACCCCACTACCAAAGACATTTTTTCCTCCCCACCCTTATCTGCTTTCCGGAGGGACCACTCTCTCTGTGACTCCCTTGTCTGCTCCACACTCCCCTCCAGCCCCACCACCCCCGGCACTTTTCCCTGCAACCGCAGGATGTGCTACACCTGCCCCTACACCTCCCCCCTCACCCCCATCCCAGGCCCCAAGAAGACCTTCCGTATCAAACAGATGTTCACCTGCACATCTGCTAATGTGGTATACTGTATCCGCTGTTCCCGATGTGGCCTCCTCTACATCGGGGAAACCAAGCGGAGGCTTGGCGACCGCTTTGTGGAACACCTATGCTCGGTTCGCAACAAACGACTGCACCTCCCAGTCGCGAATCATTTCAACTCCCCCTCCCACTCCTTGGACAACATGTCCATCCTGGGCCTCCTGCAGTGCCACAATGATGCCACCCGAAGGTTGCAGGAACAGCATCTCACATTTTGCTTGGGAACCCTGCAGCCCGATGGTATCAATGTGGATTTCACAGGCTTCAAAATCTCCCCTCCCCCGACTGCATCCCAAAACCAGCCCAGCTTGCCCCCTAACCTGTCCTTCCTCCCACCTATCCACTCCTCCCACCTCAAGCCCCACTCCCATCCCCTACCTACCAGCCTTATCCCACCTGCTTGACCTGTCCGTCCTCCCTGGACTGACCTATCCCCTCCCTAACTCCCCACCTACACTCACCTTTACTGGCTCTGACCTGTCTGTCTCCTCTCCACCTATCCTCTCCTTTATCCATCTTCTATCCGCCTCTCCCTCTCTCCCTATTTATTTCAGAATTCCCTTCCCCTCCCCCATATCTAAAGAAGGGTCTCAACCCGAAACGTCAGCTTTCCTGCTCCTCTGATGCTGCTTGGCCTGCTGTGTACATCTGGCTCTACACTTTGTTATCTCTAAACATTAAGCCTTCTGTTTTTGGAGCAAGACAATTTCATAAATACTTGTATGCTGTAGTTTCACACAATCAAAGCTGATCATAAGCCATTGAGAGCTATTTTGGATCTAAAGTCACCAATATCCATTTCAATAACAGCCAGAAAGCAGAGATGGGCTTTGATTTTGTCTGCCTAACTGTAAAACATTAAGTACAAGCAATTGGAAGGTCATTATATTACCAAAGCTTTGTCTGGATTAGCATCCTCATCTGAGATAGAGACCAATGTGGATGATGCATTTTGCTTTGCGGATATTAATGAGTTGCCAGTCACTGTGGAAGACATCAGTAGACCCTGTATTGGCATGGGTATACAACTACATCACGAATAGATGACAACACAAACTCTCTTCCAACCTCCTCTGTCGGGCAGAAGATACAGAAGCTTGGACACTGCACCAACAGGTTCAAGAACAGCTTCTTCCCTGCTGTTATTTGACTGCTGAATGGACCTCTCAAATTTCAAACCTAATGTTGATCTTGCTTTGTGCACCTCCTGTGTAACTGTAACCTTGTATGCCTCGTTCTGTCTAAGCACCCTATGATCTGTATGTCTTTGTTTGCTATGATCTGCCTATGCTGCTTATAAAACAAAGTGTTTCACTGTACTTAGGTATATGTGGCAACAATAAAGCAAATGAAAATCAAATGAAACTAATCAGAGGAGCACGCATTCAGTCTCCTGTACAAAGAAGAAGTTACTGGCCATACAGGGTGTCTACTAGCTGAACCTCAACTATCTTCAATTGTCAGAGTAATGGTGTCACCAGGGACTGAGCCTTTCTAGGTAGGTTGACACAGAGCTATGTGCTATGTTGGAAGATCGATTGAGCCACATCAGAAATGGCTCAATGCCTGTGGCATGAAAGATCTATGTGGTGCTGAATTTCTATGTCTCAGGATCATTCCAGGAATCTATTGGAAATATGTGCGGGAACTGCCAGTCTGTGGCTCATCGCTTCATCAAGATTGGCTCTCCTGAATTTAGCATTAGTGACTCTAATTATGTGCACTCTTATATCAATATAGACAGCTAGGCTGAGAATACTGAAGGATTTAGGGACATTTCTGGATATCCCAGGTGCAGGTTATCATGCATATAGTCAACAAGCTTCCACAAACCAGGAAACAGCCTTTATCAGCAGGAAGGCCTTTTGCTCAATGTGCATTTCATCTGTGCAACATTTCAGTCAAGCAACTGTGACATCTACATACTTAGGAAATCCCAGGTGTCAGACCCAATTAGGTACTCAAACACTTGTTCCATCCACCTTCAAGGATTCTACTGGTTGACAAGGGCTGTTCATTGAAGAAACAGCTACCAATGCCTGTAAGGCATCCA
>NC_063347.1:25936953-25984183 GCF_021869965.1 Rhincodon typus
ACAGTTATCAAGCAGGCCATGGGACCATTCGAATGACGGCTAGATAGCTCTAGTGGAGTCTTCCAATATGTCACAGAAAGGGTGCTATGTGCTATGTGCCCTGCATAACTGATTACAAAAGACCTCCAGTCTTGATGGACACTGATATTCCATCTCCATGGACACCAGAGCATGGATATATCCAAGAAAAAGAATCAGATAGTTGGGTCAAATAACTTCCTCAACAATTCACTGACTGGACCTGTTAATTACCAGGCCCATGAGCATGCTAAAAAATAAGTCCTTCAATCTGACTACCCCACATTGCACTGGATGGCTAAGATGTAACAAAATGTTGAGAAACAGCCCCTCAAATATTGAAAGAGGACATACATTCTTGGATAACGTACATAAATATATCACACAGGCTCCTCAAGACAAGAGAATAGACAAGATTCACTCCTGCCCCTGAGGTACCCAATGGTTGCAGAAGGTCTCAAATATACTCCTCAGGAGGCCTTGCCACCTCCAGATGGCAGAACATTATGCCACAGCATGTTTCAGTGGCTGATGAGGAAGTTTCTCTGTATACAATCTTGCCTTGGACTATGGGAAACACAACAGGAGCGTTCATCCAAGATTGGAACATGGGACCTGATGCACATTCACTCAACATAAGTCCTAAAGGAAGAACCATATCCCTAGACTAAGGGGTCAACCTCATAGCCTGTTTATGTCTCTTATCAATCTCAAACCACTGCCCATTCCCAACCCTACTTCCTTTTGTATCCCTGCCAGAAAACAAAACTCTTCTGATTCACTTAGTTACACTTTCAAAATCATTATTATCTCGTCTTTGGATCTCCACTCTCCACAACTATTTTACTGGACCATCACAGCCATTCCCTTTTTCATTCCTTGGGATAGTGGCTTGACCAATTAGAGCAAATCTGCTTGGTTTGCATGTAAACAAGGCTTGGTGGTTAACTGTCAGTCATCATTGAACTGAATCAATTTGCCAATCAAACAGTACTCTCTTTTTTGAAAGGGTTCCTTCAGCTCAGTTGGCTGGCGAGCTGGTTTGCAATGCAGAGTTAATACAAGTGCCTTGGTTCAATTCTTGCACCAGTGACAATTACGAAGAAGAATTAACCTTTTTCAACCTTTCCCCCTTACCTCAGGTGTGGTGGCCCTCAGGTTAAACCACCACTTGTTATCTCTCTCTAATGAGAGAGTAGCCCTGTGGTCTGATAAGACTTTGATCACTTTACCTTTACTCATTCAATGTAAAATGCTATATATGTATTGGTATTTATTTGAATGCCCTGATGACTTAAAGATGAAAAGCTTTGACAAAATTTGCCTGTTTTCAGCAATACTCAAGTTTTGTGCAATTAAACTGCTTCAATAAATAATTATTTCAAACATGTAACAACTGACAGGCCTCTAAAATTGCAAAATTGTTTATTAAGAGTTGAGCAATGGAGATTGTTCATCTGCACAATAGAGGAATTGGGAGCATAAACAGAAATTGCCTTCTTCAGAAGGGTCACTGGACCCGAAACGTTAACCCTGATTGTCTCCACAGATGTTACCAAACCTGCTAGGTATCGCCAGCAATTTCTGAGATAACAAGGTGTAGAGCTGGATGAACACAGCAGGCCAAGCAGCGTCAGAGGAGCAGGAAAGCTGACGTTTCGGGTCTGGACCCTTTCAGAAAATTTGAAAAGTCCTTCAATCTGACTACCCCACAATGCACTGGATGGCTAAGATGTAACAAAATGTTGAGAAACAGCCCCTCAAATATTGAAAGAGGACACACATTCTTGGATAATGTACATAAATATATCACACAGGCTCCCCAAGACAAGAGAATAGACAAGATTCACTCCTGCCCCTGAGGTACCCAATGGTTGCAGGAGGTCTCAAATATACTCCCCAGGAGGCCTTGCCACCTCCAGATGGCAGAACATTATGCCACAGCATGTTTCAGTGGCTGATGAGGAAGTTTCTCTGTATACAATCTTGCCTTGGACTATGGGAAACACAACAGGAACATTCATCCAAGATTGGAATATGGGACCTGATGCACATTCACTCAACAGAAGTCCTAAAGGAAGAACCATGTCCCTAGACTAAGGGGTCAACCTCATAGCCTGTTTATGTCTCTTATCAATCTCAAACCACTGCCCATTCCCAACCCTACCTCCTTTTGTATCCCTGCCAGAAAACAAAACTCTTCTGATTCACGTACAGTTACACTTTCAAAATCATTATCACGCAAAATTTGAAAAGTGCAGATGAACAATCTCCATTGCTCAACTCTTAATGAACAATTTTGCAATTTTAGAGGCCTGTCAGTTGTTACATGTTTGAAATAATTATTTTTTGAAGTAGTTTAATTGCACAAAACTTCGGTATTGCTGAAAACAGGAAATATTTGTCAAATTTGAAAATTTTCTGAAGGGTCCAAACCCGAAACGTCAGATTCTCCAGCAGTTCCTACTATCCGTCTCGCCAGCAATTTGTTTTTTTAATTCTGATTTCCAGCACCCGCAGTTCTTTATTTTTTTATAGAGGAAATGTGAGTTTTTGTGGTTGAGTAGCATCCCACTGGCATTCTATAATTTGTAGAAAAAAAAAATCAACAATGACTCTCCAAAATAAGTCAATGTGTGCACACGAAGCAGTTATTTGTATTTCAGGGTACGGTCAGGACTTTGCAGTGAGTTGCGTGCGCGAAGTGATTTCTTATAATGGACTGAAATTCGAAATAAATAACGAGCGAACTGCTCCTTACTGTATATGCATCTGTTTACTGTACCACTTAATCATATGCATACGTTTGCTTTTTTATGGGGTACCTCACCATTTATAAGGTTGATGACTAAAAAATCTACCCAAGCTTTGCCACTGTCATTTCTGCGGATTACAAGGGACACACCGGTTGAATAAATTTACTTTTGAGCTCGCGTGAATTACACTCATTAACAATACGTTGATGTGTCTGTTTTAACAAGTGGTAGTGACACGTTCACTTTGGAATAAATAATCCTGTGGCACGAGGGACAAATGATGGCTGCAAAATTGTCGCCGAAGAATAAAAAACAATCCCTTCTTATATGAGGAGGGGATTTTTTTTGGGGGGTAACACTCAACCTTCACAATTTTATCCCTCATTTAAAAAAAACTGCGCTAATGTTTTACCGATGTGAATCGGAAAAAAAAGCTCCATTTGAATCTGCAAATTGGAAGTGTTGAGGCGTGCGGATATTTTGCTGCAGTGAATGGTTTGTCTTTCCGGGAAGGAGGTCAGGGGGAGGGAACACTTCTTGAGTTTCTCCTTTACACAGCTCAGGAAATCCAACATGGAGGCCCTGAGTAAAGGCCGCGATATAAGCCTCTCTGCCTTGAAACAAAATGACCCTTTCATCTCCAGTATCGTTGATGTGACCAGCCAGGTTGCGTTGTATACTTTTAACCCAAAGGCCAGTGAGTGGGTAAGATGGTGTTTCTTAATTTCGTGCCGGGGGAAAAAAAGATAACCAAAACGGCAGCGATCTGTATGAATTGCTTTACTTGCCTGGGAAGCCTTTTGAAGTTTTCGAAAGGCGGCTATGTCTCTGCAGTTTGCTTTTGGCCCTGCAGCACAAATTTGTTCACGTCTAATATCTTGAAGGTCTGAGTGTTGAAGTTAAATGAGAAGGTAGAAACTTAACGGTCAGCATTAAACAGCTTGAAGACCTTTTATACTCAGTAATTCCATACTGGTTCATGTTGCATACGAGACTCTTCGCACCAGACTTTATCCTGCGCTATGAAACATAACCTTCTGT
Organism: Rhincodon typus; assembly: GCF_021869965.1. Taxonomy (NCBI): domain Eukaryota; kingdom Metazoa; phylum Chordata; class Chondrichthyes; order Orectolobiformes; family Rhincodontidae; genus Rhincodon; species Rhincodon typus. Next base: position 25,940,769 of record NC_063347.1, read on the forward strand.
TATTTTCATTCACTTATGTTTAACCAATATCTTCCCTTAATCATCAATTAACATTACTAAAGTTTCTTGAAAAGGTTCAAGTGGCTTGAGACTAGCATTGAATTGTGATGTGAGTCCATATGCTCTTCTTCGGCCAAATCCTTCAGTTTCTTTGGTTAAGAAAAATCGATCGACCTTACAGCAGTTACTGTTGAAAGAAGAGTCCAAACTTTTCACCCTTTGTCCGTGAAAAGTGTTTCCTAATTGCACTCCTGCAAGGCCTGGTTCAAATTCTTAGATGTACTATACCTTTGTAATCAGACTCACTGACCAGTAGAAATAACTTCTCTGTACCTCCCTTATTTGTTCCCATTAACCTTTATAAATGGTCAAGAATACAGGCTTAATATGTGGTTTGTCCATTGTAGTTTAATCTGTACAGTCCAGGCAGCGTGACCAACTCTTACGAAATGATCGAAGGGACACTTCATCTGGGGTTGATGGAGTCTTCAAGAAATTCAGTGAATGAAAATAATGTGGAATTAGAGCCTGTCATCTGCATGTTTGGCTGCTCTTTGAGCATTTTGCCAACAGCCTCGGGTTAACGAGAACATGTTGTGACTACACCAAGCCACAATGGGAGTTGAAAGAAGTGACTGTAGTTCGTCTCTTAGATGACTACCTCATGAAAGGTACAGAAATATAGGACAAATGACGTCTCTGGAAATGCAAATGACCCAATTCTGTTGGGTCACTGAGTCCCTGAATCAATCTGGTAAAATCTATACTGCACTCCTTCCGAGGCTAACGTATCTTTGCTATGGTGTTACTCTTGAACTGCTTGCAGTATTTCAGCTGCTGTTGAATCAGGGCTTTTCATTACTGAACCATATTTGCCTATGTTGAAATTCATTTGATAATTTTGTTAATTCATGTGAAATTAGATACTTTATGCTTCCTTTTATACAACATATACTGTCTATTTTATGTATTCTGGACAAGCTTGGATATGTGGTTTCCTATCCTGCTAAATCAATAGAATATCTACCTTTTCATCATCAGACTCCTAGCATCCTGCAATTTTTCTTTTGAATTTGCTATGAAGTATAGTATTTGAGATTGGAAACATTTTTAAAAAGGATATTTGAATTTTCAGATGATGGTTCAAAGAATGGCTCAATAAGATTTCATACTTTAAAACTTTGTCACAATTGACTGAAATATATTAAGACTATAAGTTGCTGACAAAATGGAAACAAACAATTTTAGAGAAGTGTCACAGTGCACAAGGAGGCCATTATGTCTTTGAGTGCATTAATGAGCATCATTATAAAGTGCCAATCTCCTGCTTCACCCCTGCCCCGTGCAACATTCCACGTAATTGGATAGAAATAATCTCCCAAAACCCTCTTGAATATCCCAATGGAAACAGATTTCACCATGCTTCAGCTAGTATATTCCAGACCCTAACTTCCTGCTAATTGAAAAATCTTGTCCTTACTTCACCCTGGTTCTTTTGCAGGTCACTTTAAGTTTTTATACACTTTTTTGTTCTTGCTCTTTTTTTTTTACAAGTAAGAGTTGTTTTCCCCTATTCACTGTATCCAGTTCTCTCATGATTTTGAAAATATCCATCAGATCTACACTTCTTGCAGAGAAGGCTAACTACTTCAATCTACCCTCGTAACTTAAGTTCCTCATCCTTAGAACTATTTTTGTAAATAGATTCTGCACTCTTTTCAATGCTTTTACATTCTTCCTAATATGTGGTGCCAGTACTGTGCACCATACTCAAGGTGAGGTCTTAAAAAGTGTCTTGTACAAGTCCATCTCTTTGCTATTGAACTCTATGACCCAATTACTAAGGCCAAGAAATATGTATGCTTTACTTATTGCTGTCTCTATATTTGTCTTACCACTTTCAATGACTTCTGCACATAGGCACCCAGGTCTGTCTGCTCCTACACTCCCTTAGAATTCTACCATTTATTTTATATTGTCTTTCAATGTTCTTCCCAGCAAAATTCTTCTCTGCATTGAAATTTTTCTGCCCCTATCATAAACTTGTCAGTGGCCTTCTGGAATCCAACACTATCATCCTTGCATTTTACAATTCTTGCAAGTTTTGTGTTATCTGAAAACTTTTTGAACTTAACTCCTGCACACCAAAACCTAGATTATTTAATATATATTTCAAGAAGGAGTTAGTTGGATCTAGTTCTTGAGACTAATGGGATCAAAAGGTATGGGGAGAAAGTGAAAACACGGTACTGAGTTGGATGATCAGCCATGATCCTATTGAATTGTAGAGGAGGTTTAAAGGGCCCAAATAGCCTACTCCTGTTCCTATTTTCTATGTCTCTATATTAGGAGAGGAAAGATCGCAATGCTGACCCGTGGAACTGCATTGCAAATCTTCCTCCAACCCCCAAAAAAATCCATTGACCATAACTGTCTGTTTCCTACCGCTCAGCTGATTGTGTATTCACATTGTTACTGTCCCTCTTATACCATGATCCATAATTTTCCCCTCAAATCTGTTGTGTAGCACCTTATCTAACACCACCTGAAAGTCCATACATGCATCAACAGCATTAATCTCATTGAACCTTACTGCTACTACTTCAGAAAACTCCGTCAAGTTAGTTAGACATGATTTGCCCATTCTTCTGTAGAATCTACATTCCCATTGTGTACTTAGACCTATTATACTCTCCAGGGAAATACAGTCCTTTGACAAGTAGTCAACAGTTTATTCAGCTTCCAATGGGTTCATATCCTGTTTTCTTGAACAAAAACATTTAGATTACTGTCTCTAAATGCTTTGCCCATTTTTTTTGTATGGGAGCTTGTTAAAGCTACTACTGGAAGCAAAGCCTCTTTGATGCTGCTTCCCGCAGCATAACAAATCTCCTAGGATTTGTAGAAGGCTGCAGAATGTGCCTCTTCAAATAGGGACCATCTCTCTCTCTCTTGCATCCAGCTGTGATACCTTGCAGAGTCAAGCAGCCTTTTCTCTCTGACCAACAAGATCCTTTACTGTCGGTTATGATCATTGAGCTGTAAAGAAGCCTATTACCTGGTAGCAAAAAATATCTTTCTCTGCCCTCCTTCCCATGTGAACAGGAAACATGTTAACGTTGCATCCAGGCAGTACAGCTAATTAGCTATCTTATCCAAGATCCTTTTCCATATGAAAAAATATATGGACAACCTACAGCACAACTATTTATAACTCTACCTATGTTTCTGGGACTTTGGAAGACTGAGTTATTGGGGAAAATGGAAAAGAAGTGTCCTAAAGACTACAATCTGATTAGCCTTGGTCATATTGACTAGCATAACTGGCTTGAAGGCCAAATGGTGTATTTACTCCATATATCGTGTTCTGTCCCATTCTCTCATCTTCACCCAAATTGCTATACTGCATTGTTTCCTTGATTATTTTTAAAAAATATTTCTTAAACTTTTCTTCAAATAAACCTCCCACCACCACCAACCATCCTTTTAGTTTAAAGCCCTATTTGTAGCCTGAATTATATAATGTGCTAACTGAATGAAGCAATTGACACGTGGAACAGATGTGTCAGTGGAGGCAATGGCCTGGTGTTATTATCGCTAGACTGTTAATCCAGAGACCCAGATCATGTTCTGGGGACCTGGGTTCAAATCCCGCCACGGCAGATGGTGAAATTTGGATTCAATAGATATCTGGAATTAAGCATCTACTGATGACTGTGAATCCATTGTCGATTGTTGGAAAAGCCCATCCGGTTCACTATGTCTTTCAGGGAAGGAAACTGCCATTCTTTCCTGATCTGGCCTACGTGTGACTTCAGACCCACAGCAATGTGGTTGACTCTGAACTGTCCTCTGGGCAATCAGGGACGGACAATAAATGCTGCCTGGACAGCGAAGCCCCCATCCCTTGAATGAATAAAGGGTTTCCAATTACTTGTTAATTGCAGGCTAACCATTTGCGATTCATGCATCAGGACACCAAGACCCCTCTGTATCTCGGAGCTCTGTAAACTCTCGCCATTTGGATAAGTTGCTGTCAGATCTCACAGAGCTGCTGATATTAAAAAAAACATAAAAGTTGCAATTAAATGAACTTGACCCCCTCCTCCCACCATCGGGGCCCAATAATTACCACTCCGTTCCCTGCCCATTTTTCATGGGGCTCATTTAATCCTTGTGCTGTGTGATGAGCCTCAGTAGAAATCTTCCAAATCTGAAGGCCATTTGGTGTAGAGGGAGGTCATGTCAACTTTGAGGGAAATTGCAATTTTATTTGACTTAACCTGTGAAAGATTCTTTATTGAAAGAAGACTTGTGGATTTATTGTTTCCATTTCTGTTCCCAGTTTTTAAGTAATAAACAAATTGGAGTAGCTGGGATTGCTTTGCTGAGGAAAGTTTGATCTCGGTGATTGAAACATTGAATGGCCCAGGTACAGAAAATGGAGGAAGATTTCCAATTCGCAGAAGGGTCAGAACAGGATGTTAGTGTAAAGTTACTGGCAAAAAAATACCGACAGTAAGATCCTGAACGTAACACCTGAGAATGTAGTGGAGGCAGATTCAAATGTGTTTTCAAAAGTGTTGAGAGTAGCTAATCTATAAATTGCACATTTTAGACTATAACTCTGGGGTTTTGTGGATTAATGTTTTAACTTGTGGAAAATGGAGCTATCTGGTTGAGAACTAGGTAAAATCAATCCTGAAGTAAATTCAAACAGGCTTAGAATTTATTATACTTAAGATCAGGGCTGTTGTAACTTTGGAGGTGAACAGCTAGAAATTTAAAATCATAAACAGCAGGTGGGCATAATGAAAGAACTGGAGACATGGGACTGAGGGCTGTTTTGGTACATTGGTAATGTCCCTACCTGTAGACCAGGAAGCCCAGTTTCACGTCTCACATGCTGCAGGGGGACGTATAAATATTTCAAAACGGGTTGATTTTTAATAATGTTGAGACAAGGGACTGATGTTTTTGAGGAGTGGCAGTCATATGTGGACTGGTATTACATTTCACTTTTATGTAACAAAAGAACTGGGGAAAGAAGGAATGGTGGGGTGGATGTCAGGGTTAGACTGCACGGTGTGAGTACTGCAGTGTAAAAGATAGTCTTTAATTTCCCAATCAATTCCTTTTAGGGTCTATTGCATTGGGTATTCCACAGTGAACCCATGTGTCACTTGCCTCCAGGCTGCAGAAATAACAATATGGCCATTGAAAAATCCTGGCAATGATGATTGTAGTTATTGCACTAATTGACAAGTTATTTATGTAATTGCCCAGATTTAAGACATTTCTGCATATGAAAAGGAAATTAATTTGCATTTATTATCAAGAAACTGACCGTTTGTGTTTCATGGTCTTTGAGATGCATTGAATAAAGAGAAACTCTTTGTTTTCAGCTATTTCTAAATTCAGTTTGGCCGGACTTGGCAAGCAAGACTGGCTGTGTTTGATAAGGCAGCAAAGAGACTGTCACCTTTGTGTCTTCTGTCGCTTGTAGTTTCTTGGTTGTCCATAAGAGGTAGAAGTAGAAGTAGGCATTTAGTCCATCAAGTCTGCGCTGCCAATTCAGTAAGATCATGTCTAATCTGAGAGTCCTCAACTCCACTTTCCTGCCTTTTCCCCATAACCCTTATTACTGATTTAAAAATCAACTTCATCAGCCCTCTGCAATGAAGAATTCCACAGATTCACTACCCTCTCAGAGAAGAAATTTCTCTTTTATTACAATCTTAGATTTGTGACCCCTCAGTCTGAGATTATGCTCTCTGGTCCTAAACTCTCCCAGAAAGGGAAACAACCTTTCAGCACTTACCCTGGCATGTCCCCTAAGAATCTCATATATTTCAATGAGGTCACCTGTCATACTTCGGTGTTCTAGTGAGTACAGGCCCAGTCTACTCAATCTCTGCTAGTTAGACTATCCCTGTATGCCTGGGATCAGCAAAATCAACCTTCTCTGGATTGCCTCCAATGCCAATATTATCTTTCCTTCAATAAGGAATCTAAAATTTTTCAGTATTCTAGCTATAGTCTGACTACTTCTTTCGTATAGTTTTAGCAAAACGTCTTTATTTTTAGACTCTGTTCCCTTTGAAATGAAGGCCAGCATTCTTCTTGCCCTCCCTATTACCCACTGAACTTATGCTAGCATTTTATGATTCATGTACGAGGACTCCCAAATCCATCTGTTTGTAACTTTCTGCAGTCTTTCTCCATTTAAATAATATTCAGCTCTTCTAAATTTCCTGCCAAAGTGCATAACCTCACATTTCCCCACACTATATTCCATCTGTAAAATTTAGGTCCATTCACTTAACCTGTGTATATCCCTCTGCTGACGCTTTCTTTTGTGCCATCGTTACTGCTTGCCTTGCCATCTATTTTTTGTGGAATCCACAAACTTGGCTATTGTATGAGATAACACCAGACCACCTACAGCTTAAGTAGTATAAATACACAATCGATAGTCCATGCTGTAGCCTGCAATTTGGAGCTGATATTCTCTATAAGCTAAAATTGGCAAAAGGTAAAACAGCTGGAATATTTATTTAGCCACAAGTTAATGAAATAAATCTGCTGAAATCCTTAGTAAAAGTCACTTAACCTTTATTGTAACTGGAATTCTGCTGGAAGTAATCAACTTCATTCCTGTTTGAAACTATAGGGGACCAAGGAGTGTTCTCTCTAATGTTTTAAGCCACTAGTGGAGGCTCAGGGTGGTCAGTACTGGAGTTTTGGAATCCAGAGTCATGAATTCAAGAATTAATAGCAAGACTTCCATAACATCTTTTGAATTAATTCCACAAAAAGTAAATGAACCCTGTGGAGTTTGTACAAGAAGGGAACTCTTTACGATTGAAAGTAGAACTGAATTTGCAGCGTAAGTCCAAATAAGCAATTGGGTTGATGTGATAGGGCTTAATTTGTTGAATTCTTTCTGATTTATAATGCAGTTTGATTTTATTAAACAAGTGAAATGTTGTGGTGTAGTTTTACCACTTAATTACTGGTAGTTGGATTCCTTATTTAACTGTTGATGGTCCTGAAAGGATCATTAGCAGAAGAGAATTGGCTAAGTATCTGAAGGGAAACAAAGATTTCACAGCTATGTGGAAAGGATTGTGGAGTGAGATTAGCTGATGCTCTTGCAGAGAGTTGGTGCTAACATAACTAGCTAAATGGCTATCTCCTGTGCTGCAACTGTTCCATGATTCTATTGTGATCTTTTTTAATCCATCCATTGAGTGGTTTTCTTTCAATTAGAAGCTTGGTGGGGCAGGCTGACAACATCATCTTGGCTGCTGTCAAAGTCTGCACCATGATTACTCTTATTATTGTTTTGAAAGGGTGAACTATCATGCTGCACCTAGTACAGAGAACAATACTGCACAGGAACGACCCCTTTTGGCTCTCCAAGCCTGTGCTGACACATTTTGCCCTTCCATACTAATCTTGTCTTCACTTACAGAATCCACATCCCTCTATTCTCTTCCTATTCATGTATTCGTCCAGATGCTTCTTGAATCCTGCTATTGTGTCTGCTTCCACCACCTCCTTTGGCAGTGTGTTCCAGGCATTCACTGCCCTTTGTGCGGAAAAACTTGTGGACCTACATACCTAGATCCCTCAGCAAAGCAGTACTGCTAAGGGTTCTGCCATTTACTGTATAATTTCTAACAGTACTTGACCTTCCAAAATGCATCACCTCACATTTGTCCGGATTAAACTCCATCTGCCATTTTTCCACCCATATCTCCAACTGATCTATACCCTGCTGTATCCTCTGACAATCCTGCTCACTATTGGTAACTCTGCCAATCTTTGTATTGTCTGTAAACTTACTGATTTGACCAACTACGTTTTCCTCCAAATCACTTGTGTAGATCACAAACAGCCCAGGTCCCAGCATGATCACTGTGGAACACCACAAGTCACAATCGTCCATTCCAAAAAGCATCCTACCCTCTGCCTTCTATGACTAGTAGTCTGCAGAAAAGTAGTAATTCTCATAATTGAGAGGAATTCAACTTGAATTAGTAGCTGTTAAACCAGAGCTGTAATCTAATTTCCTGAGTTTTGAAGAATTTCTTGGGTAGTTCACAAATTTACAGTATTAAGCACTGCAATGCAAGAGGCAATTTTTACCTTGCCGTTGGATGGTTTAACTCTTTTTTTTTTTCTTCTTCTTCTTACACAGGAGAAGACTGATATAGAAGGTACTTTGTTTGTCTATACCAGGTATGTTTTTAAATACAACTTGCAGTGAACTGTGTTTCAAGATGTACTCTTCTATATCCCAAAACAGGACAACACATTTTAGAATCATTTAACCAATGATATATTTCAATACCACTCGCTGACCTGGAAGGACAAGTCAAGAATGAAAATTGTCTAGTAATGTATTTCAGAACCATATTAAATGTAACGATTAAGTGATCTACTTTTAAACACCGTAATCAACCGTTAATGTTGCTCAGTGACTATGTTCAGTGCTCCAGTTTCAACCAGTGAAGGTGATTAGAAACAGTCGTGAGACCAAATAATCTAGGTAGACCATTCAAAGCAATACTGAAAGAATGCTGCTTTGTCAAGATGCCACTTGTTTCAGCCAACTTGTGTGAATGTGAATTATTACTGGTTCAAGAGGAGCTGGGGAAGTGTCCTGACTAGCATTTATCACTCGACTAATGTCTTTAAACAGGTGAAATTATTATTTATTTCAGTGCTGCTTTGGATGTGGTTATATAAGATGTGGTTGCTTTATTTGCCTATGCAATGGCAACAAGTAGTTATTTGACTTGAAAACACTTTTTGGGCTTTTATTAGAGAAGTAAGTGTGACACTCATTGCAGCAAATGCCATATTTAGGAACAGCATGTCGTAATGTTGTCCAATCAAACTGAAATAAGTCAAAATGACTAACAAAGCTCCAACAAAGACAAAGCATACTTTGCCATTAAACTAAAATGTAGTTATCAGTGTTTACAAGACTATCTATACCATGTGATGCCTATGTGTCATGGACATGCTGAGGATGTGGAAAATATCATTTGCTGCTTTTTTGAGAGGGAAAGAGATAATTAGGGAACAAAATTTGTTGTTCTGAACTTTGATCTACTAAAGTAGGTATAATGAACAAATCAGATGGCATGTAAACTTTTGCTTCAGTTGTAAAATATGAGTGCATTATTTCAAACTTTTTTCTTTCTTGTTTAGGCACAGCCCTAAAGTCATTCAATTTGCTGGCCATCCATAAACAATAATTATAACTTCAAGAACACTACAGATTTTCCAAATTCATTTTCCATATTGCTGATACTTTTGCCATTTTGTGGTACTAGTTAGCTTATAGAGTCATAGAGGTGTACAGCACAGAAACAGAGCCTACAGTCCGACTCGTCCATGCCAAACAGATATCCTCAATTAATCTAGTCCTTTTTGCCAGCATTTGGCCCATATCCGTCTAAACCCTTCCTTCGTATACCCATCCCGATGCCTTTTTAATATGTTGTAATTGTACCAGCCTCCACTACTTCCTCTGGCATCTCATTTCATACACACACCACCCTTTGTGTGAAAAAGTTGCCCCTTGGGTCCCTTTTTAAATCTTGCCCCTCTCACCTTAAACCAATGCCCTTTAGTTTTGGACTCACCAACCCTGGAACAAGACCTTGTCTATTTACCCTATCCGTGCCCCTCATGATTTTATAAATATCAAAAAGGTCACCCTTCAGCCTCTGACACTCCAGGGAAAATAGCCCCAGTCTATTAAGCCTCTCCCTATAGCTCAAACCCTCCAACCCTGACAACATCTTTGTAAATCTCTTCTGTATCTTTTTCAATTTTCACAACGTTTCTCCTTCCCATAGGAGGAAGACCAGAATTGCACGCAGTATTCCAAAAGTGCCTTAACCAATGTCCTGTACAGCTGCAACATAACCTCCCAACTCCTATACTCAATGCACTGACCAGTGCTCTGAACTTGCACTCCAACATCTTTGTTCAGGAACATGCCCCAGGACCTTACGTTAATTGTATAAATCCTGCCCTGATTTGCCTTTTCAAAAAGCAGCATCTCATGTTTATCTAAATGAAACTTTATTGGCCAATCCTCAGCCCGTTGGCGCATCTGTTCAAGATCCCATTGTACTCCGAAGTAACATTCTCTGTCCATTATACCTCCAATTTTGGTGTCATCTGCAAACTTACTAACCATATCTCCTATGTTTCCATCCACATAATTTCCCTTTGTCTTCCCATCCAATTGTAGTATCTACAAGCAATGCTTTGGAAATTGAAGAAGTCTGGTGACAATGTTTTTCAGCCCAGCTTTCTCACATCTAACTTATACTCTGCAGAAAATCCTTGGAAAACATAGTACAGATGCCAGTAACGTGGGACTGGTTAGTGCAGTGGGTGATAAGCTTCAAATTTGGTAAATAAATTATTTGACCAAATTAAAATTTATGATTTAATGAGAAATAGTGGTGTCTGTGGATAATTACTGTACGTCAAAAATTCTATGTGTGCAGTTAGCATGCAAAATGTGTAGCCAATTATAAAATTAAAAACATTTAACAGTGACCATAATTCTTAAGTTACTGATGGATAAAGATAAGAATAGTCCTTTGGTGAAAGCACTTAATTGAGGGAAGGCCAGCTACCACACTTTAGGCAGGACTGAGGAATTTAGATTGGGGGACAGCTGTTTGAGGGTAATTCCACATCTGGCATGTGGGAATCTTCTGGAAGGCTAATTGATTAGAGTTCAGGACTAGCATGTTCCTGTGAAAATGAAGGGTAAGGATGGCAAGATTCAGGATCCTTGGATGATGAAAAATTGAGAACATTTTTTTTAGAAAGAGAAAGGTGGCATATGCAAGTTTTGGGTAACTGAAGTCAGAACCCTTCAAGAATACAAAGATAGCAGGAAAGAACTTTTAAAGTAGTTTCTTTTATTTATTCATTCACGGGATGAGGGCATCACTGGCTAGGCCAGCATTTATTGCCCATCTCTAATTATCCATACAGCAGTTAGGAGTCAACCACATTGCTGTGGGTTTGGAGTCACATGTAGGCTATACCAAGAAAGGATGGCAGTTCCCTTTCCGAACGAACATTAATGAACCAGATGGGTTTTTCTGACAATTGGCAATAGATTCATGGTCATTGTTAGACTCTGAATTCCAGACTTTTATTGAATTCCACTATCTGCTGTGGAGGGATTTGAACCCAGGTCCCCAGATCATTACCTGGGTCCCTGGATTAAAAGTCAAGCAATAATACGACTAGGCCATTGCCTCCCCATATTAGGAAATTGGCAAATAGGATTAAGCAATGTGTTTCATACATACATTGAGAGCAGGAGGGTAGTTAGGGGAAGAGTAGGTCCACTCAAGGACAAAGGAGGAATTTACGCATGGACCCAGAGGAAGTGGGTGAGGTCCTTAATGGAAAGTTTGCATTGGTTTTCACAAAGGAGAAGGACGTGGTAGATGATGAGTCCTGGGAAAGGTATATTGACACTCTCAGGCATTCAATATAAAAATGGAGGTGGTGTTGGATATTTTGAAAAGTGTTAAGGTAAAGAAATCCCCAAAACTTGATGGGATCTATCTCAGAATTCTGAGGGAGGAAGATGAAGTTGCTGGGTCCTTTTATTAAATCTTGTGTCCTCTTTGCTCACAGGACAGGTTCCAGGGGACTGGAACATTACCAAAGTTGTTCCTTTCCCTTAAGAAGGGCAACAGGGATAATCTGGGAGATTACAGGCTGGTGAGCCTTACCTCAGTGTTGGTGAAATTGTTGGAGAAGATTCTTAGGGATAGGATTTACTCAGATCTTCAAAAAAGATGGACTGATTAGCAATCGGCAACATGTCTCAAACTTGAGTTTTTTAAGGAAATCACAAAGATGATTGAGGGCATGATGGTAGATAGACTTTAGAAGGGCCTTTGACAAGGTCCCTCAGGGCTGGCTGATAGAAAAGGTGAAGTCACCTGGCATCTGTAGTAGGTGGTAAGATGGATGTGGACCTGGCTTAGTCATAGAAGACAGCGTAGAGGTGGAAAGGTCTTTTCCCAACTGGAGATCTGTGTCTCATGAAATTCCTCACGGATCAATGCTGGGACCTTTTGTTTGTTTGTAATAATATATAAATAATTTTGAAGGAGAATGTAGGGGGCCTGATCAGTAAATTTGCAGATGACCCAAAGATTAGGGGAGCTGTCAATAGTGAGGAGAATTGCCGGAGGATACAGCAGGTTGGAGACTTGGGTGAAGAAATGGAATTTAATCAACTCCATGTGTGATGTGCATTTTGGAAGATCTAATGCAGGAGTGAAGTATATAGTAAATGGCAGAACATTGAGGGATTCTAGGCATACAAGTCCACAGCTCCCTGAAGGTGGCAATGCAAGCGGATAGGTGATTAAAAAGGCATATGGCATGCTTGCCTTTGTCTATCAGAGCATAGAATATGAAAATTGACAAGTCATGTTGAACTTTAGTTAGGTCGCATTTGGAATCTTCTGATCACCACACGAACAGAAGGATGTGCAGACTTTGGAGAGGGTGCAGAAATGGTTTACTAGGCTGTTGCCTGGTTTTGATGGTTTAAGCTATGAAGAGAGATTGGTCAAACTTGGTTCATTCTCAGTTGAACATTGAAGGAGGAGGGGCACCCGGACAGAAGTTTACAAAATTCAGAGACATGGATAGTCAGTCTTTTTTTTTCCCCCAGGGTACAAATGTCAAATACTAGATGCATACTTTTAATGTACAAGGAGGTAAGTTTTTAAAGGAGATGGGAGGCAAATTTTGTACACCAAGGGTGATGAGTCCATTGCCAGAGATGGTGGAGGTCAATACAACAGCAACATTTGAGGTATCGTGACAGATGAATAGGTAGTGAATAGAGAAATACAGACCATGTAGAGGTAAAAGATTTTTAATTTAGAAAGTCATGTATTGGTGCAGTTTTGGTGGGCTGAAGGGCGTGTTCCTATGTTGAACTGTTCTTTGTTCTTTTATTTTTGAAAAGATTTATTCAGTTTCACATATACCAATTTATCTTTCAGCTAAGTCCTGTTTCTGCTGCTGCAGAATAGAAATTAGGAGGATAAAAACAAATTGATTTCCTCTAAGTCTCAACGTTGCCAAAAACATTAGGTCAATTGTTCCTTTGTAGCATTTAATCAGTTTTTCTGTGGTTACTCATGTATGATCCTACAAGTAGAAAAGACATCTTCCAAAAGCATAACTGATGTTTTGGAGATGGAGACATGCTTTATTTGAGTAACAAATTTTGACTGTACATGGATTCTTTTTAAACACGGATAAGTACGTGACGATGTAAGGTTGAATTAAGTTTCTTGAAGGATTCTGTATTATTTAACTTGAACAAAAGCACTACCATCAAGATGATTTCATCCACCAACACTTAAGAATTTAGATCCTCAACTTAGTTGTGAGCTTAAAGATTGGTTTGATGTCAGGACGCACGCTGAATAAGAGAGTTCTGTTACACCTGTGTGTATTAGGACTTCAAAATATTTCTACTACAACACATTGAAGCATTTTCTTTCCATTTATTTGCATTATACTTGTCAGCAGTTCATGACAATTAGAACCTGCTCAGAGAAAGGTTGACATTTTAAGAGGCAGCAGAATTGGTTCTCCAATTAGAAGGCAAACTTTTGATATGGCAGCTGGATGCAGAGATCAAGATTATTTCAAAAAATAAGTAGTGGAAACTTAAATAATCTCTTTTCAGTTTTGTTTTCCCCAACTAGTAAAGTAAATGGAGGAAAAAGAGAAACTCTTTGGGATATTAGGAGTAGTATCCTCTTGAGGAAGAATGTTGCAATAAATTGTCCTAAATTTTGCAGTATTCTCCCTAAACTGCTCCTCCATACTACCTCCCTTCCTTTAAGATCCTCCACAAACTTGGTCAAAACAATAGGATTTATATTGCCAGTTCTAGTGCCTTCTTTTATGGTGACTATCAAATTGTGCTTGATAATTTTATGAAGCATCGTGGGATGTTTTCAAAATGCAATATACATGCAAGTCATTATTGTGAGGTGATAAATAAATAGCTCTGTCTTAAAAATGACTATTTCCCAATTCTCTCTCCCTTTTCTATAAAGATTACATTTTCCAAATAGTTTTATATTGCTGTTTTCTTACTGTTATCTTAATTTGAGGAATAAATTTAATAAGTGTCCTAACACATGGATCTCAAGACTTTCAAAAATGTCCAACTTGTGTTGTACCTCCATTGGAGCAATCCAACAATTCATTATTCCCAGTTCACTGCCAATGGAATGCTGCACCACCCAAAAAATGATGTATTTTGGTTGTGATATGAATTCACGGCCATATAAGTTTTCTTGAGATGTAAAAGGGTCATGTGACATTATTCCAAGAGCACAGATTTTTTTTCTGGTGTTCTGGACAATATGTATGTCTTTAAATGGAAATAAAACAATTTTTGGTTAGAATGGAGAGTATTGGGTAATTCCCTTGTCAGTCGTGACTTGAGAACAGATTAATAAAGTGACTTTAGTTCATTTTGCATGAACAATTTATTTATAACTATCTTTTACTCACTTCATTTTCCTGGAGAATCAGTGTTTGGATGCTGTAATTTCAGTCATGAGTTATGTTTGCTGTGTTTATAGGCATGTTTTTTTAAATGGATTGTGCTCACTGTCATGCTGTTGAAATTGACTATGCTGAGTAAAAAGAAGCTCTGCCTCATAAATAGACTTTACTTGACTTTTTTTCTGCAAGACCCACTCCACTTTATTGGCTGACCAAATATTGTTAGTAGATGCTGATGATTTATCCCTCCTCTGTTACCAAGACTTGAATTTAATGATTTATTTTATTGCTGTTTGTGTGACAGTGTTTACAGATTAGTTTCTGTTTCCTACAATACAGCAATGACTATCCTTGAAAATTTCTTGTCTGTGAAGTGTTGTCTGATGTCCTGAGTGTATGGAAAGTGTTTTATAAACGTAAATCTTTTTTGGTTTTTAAAAGAAAACTGCCTGTTCAGAGACTTTTTTTAGAAGTAATTTGCTAATTGGCTTACAAAAAAGTTTGTAATGTGTTGTAGATTCTTTTCCAAGCACTCTTTTTGTAGTCTTACAAATTTCAGCCAACTTTCACGAAGATAATAGGCCAACAAAATCTCTGCGGGGGAAAAACTGAATTGTGTCTTGTGTGAAGTGACATTAATGCCAGTGGCTTGGCACTTGCATTTTGAGTGTATATGAAGTCGATCCATGATTATAATGATATAGTGAAAAGCTGCCCCGTGGAAAAACATTTTCAGCTGCTTCATTCCCTGCAGTTACAAAATGCCAAGGTAAGTGGCTACTGCTCGATGGCTGGAATTGTTGGCTGTTAATGTAGGTGGTGAATTGTAAGGAATCAATTTGCATATTGATCCCCAAGGCATATTCATATACATCTCTGAGCAGATTTACTATTTTCAATACATTACTTCGTGTATGATGTTTGGAAACCAGGGCGGCAAACAAAATTATAGAGAGGCTGATGATTATTTGAATTATGAACCTGTGGTTGGTGGTACCAGAGCAGAAAAAAGGCAGGCAGATCTAATATAGTCTCAGAAAATGGTTTCCTTTTAGCCTGGTGAAAAAATCCTACTCATAAGAAAATAGGAGAGTCATGTTCATTTCTACAGGAATGTGCTATGTATTAATTAACAACATGATGTATTGCCGTACCTTTTTTGAAAATTTGATGTATTTTTAAAAACACATTTTTCACAGGTCAGCTTCTCCTTACCATGGCTTTACAATCATGAATCGACTTAACATGAAAAATTTAGTTGAACCCATCAACAAGGATCTGGAGTTTCAGCTCCAAGACCCATTTCTTCTCTATAGAAACTCAAACTGTAAGTACTGATCTGTTTTAAACTTGCAGTGCTGCTCAGAACAGTTACCTAACTGGTTTGCTCATTAATTGCTGAATTCATGTCAATTGCAAACAAAAAACGTGGAGTGGAGGGTGCCTGTCTGAAGACTGAGACATATTGGTAGTGAAACAGTAGAAGGAGATTTACTATGCATCTGATCGTGATATAAGTAAATCGGAACACTTTGATTCCGAAACTGCCTGAATTGGAAAATATTTCAATCCTCAGCGTTAATACCTTGTACTGAGGGGGAGAAAAAACCTTTTCAAATTTACACATTAAACTGTGATTTATAGTTTATCAGACAATAGGTTTTGGTATGTTATTTATGTTTGTGTGTAGTTGAGAGCTATCCTGAAGTATTTTTCAGATTGTTTCCTACAATATTAGAATTCTTCTATTTATTCACATATTTGTTTACACAATGCCTGCAATGGTTATCAGGTTTCTTGATTTTAAAACTTTCAAAAGTGGGTTTTTAAAACAGCTTTTTAATTTCAGTCTACAGTTCTTAAAATACACAAAATAAAAGACATGGTCCTTACAATCCTGTCCAATGCCTTCATATTCTTCCTCATGTGGTGTCCAGAACTGAACATGGTACTCCAGTTGTCATAACCTCCTTGCTTTTGTACTCCTGCAATTATTGATGAAACCAATATGCTGTATGCTCTACTAACCACTTTTTTCTAAACTGTCTTGCAACCTTCAAAGTTTAATGCATGCATACATCTAGTCCTTCAGCAACCAACACAATGGAAGTGATGATTTCTTGGTAGAAAATTAATCCAAAAGAATGAAAACCAATTGTTACTTCATGGCGTTTTGTTTGAAAAATTGTTGAATGCCTCCATGGAGCATTTGAATAGATGCATTGTACTCATTTCAATCCAGTCTACATAATACTTCTTGAGGCACAAACCAGTAAGTCAAAATGCATATTCAAGTTTCCATGTTCAAATGGAAATGGAGGGTAAGGCCCAGAAGAATGGGAACTTTGAGTAAAATATTTCATTGTTGTTGAATGAGGACATTTTTCACGACTGGTATGTTAGAAAATCTCAGAACTGTTTTCTATCAGTGAATCAAAAGTTACTCTTACTCTTTTTTTTTTTTTAAAGTAGGATTTTGTTACTTTCTCCTGATGTTTTAATTTTTGTTTCTCCCCTTGTAATTTCTTCACATGGCAAGACTGAGGGAAGAGGAAATTCCCTTAACTCCACTGTAGTTATCTTCTGTCTAAGTAAGAGGACGATAATTCAAACACATTACAGAGTCTTGAAAACATGATTATTTTCTAATAAACCTGTGCAGAAATGTTACTACACACCTCTGAAACAGTTAGGACTTCAACCCAGGCGTCCTGGCTCAAAAATAGGGATACTACCACTGCACTACATGATATTTCAGTGCAATTACGAATGTGTATTGCACTTTTTTAGGCTTGCACCTATTAAGTTAAACCTTAAACCCAAGATGGTCTCTTCAAATGAATGTAAAAGATCACATTGCACCATTGAAATTATTGTATTATTCCCACTCGGCACTGTTCCTCTGAACTGCTTAATAAACAGACCATCTTTAATTTATTTCACAGCAGTTTGTATGATTTTTCTGTGCACAAATTGAATGCTGCATCTCCCACAGAAGAAGAGTACTGTTCAAGAGTACTTCATTGGCTTGGAGAATGCCATGTGGTCACAAAAGGCACCATGCAATGCAAGTTATATTTTTGTTTCTTTGAATTTGGATTTTGTATGTTCTAACTTACCACAGGGTGTGTAAAATGAATGCAACTTGTTTGGGAAGCTTCTTTACCTCAGTGAAGAAAGTCCCTGGCCCTTTAATCATCCCAGAGTTGAATAGAAAACCTGACATTGCAGAAATGTTTAGATGTGAACCTGTGATCAGGCAAAAATGGTATTTTGGCTATTTGGCTGCTTTGAATTGGAATAATATCCTAATCCTATAAGGAAAGCAATTTACTGTGATAACTAACTAGGATCAGTTTGACAAATCAGTCATTATTTTGTTGGACTCTGAAACCATTTCTTATATCTTTCCACTTTTGGTTATTGAAATTATGAACTTGTAACAGCAAACAGACAGCAGTGAATAATTCAAGTTAAAATTGGACTAAATGTAACATGGTGATAGCTATTTTTAAGTTTACTTAAATGCCCTCACTTACATGTAAACAATTTTTAATATAACATGTGTTTATAAACGTTTCTTTCCTATTTTCTTAATTGGGAAGTAACTTCATTGCGATTTCTCATACTGAATAGCAATTTCTTTGTGAATTTGAGACAAATTATCAACTGTTCCTATGACCGTCATTAGGCTTTGAAAGACCATAAGACAAAAGAGCAGAAGTAGGCCCACTCATTTAAACTGTCTACATCCCTCTGCAGACTGTTATCCTCATCACTTGCCTTTCTATCTACTTTTGTTATCTGCAAACATGACTGTAGTACATTCACTTTCCTCATCCAAGTCACTAATTAGGTTGTGATGATTTCAGGACTCTTAAACTTCATTTTGTTCTAACAATACAAAGATGAATATGTGCTATATTATGTCTAGTCAAGTTAGAGCAATAATTTAGCTGTTTGACCAGATATAGTAGAAACGTTGCATTAATGAAGTATCCTTGTCTGTGAGGAAGTCTAAAAGAATGAGAATTGATTTCTTTTTCTGAATTGTTTCATGCACACTCTAGGAGAACATAAAAATGTCGTTTTTTTTTTTAAAAAAAAACAAAGAAAACTAGCAACAATTTGCTTGTCAGTTTTGCCACAGGATTCAAAGTGATGATTATTGGCCTCTATTGTAGCAGAACAATTATCATTGACTTTATTGGCCTTGATCCAGTGTACAGAATCCTACTCCCTGTTAATGGGACACCGTTTCCAATATAGAAATAAATCTCACACCTGTTCTTGGTATTGTTCATATACATTTGTTATATGAAGGACTAAATTAATGAGTTATTTAAAATAATCATTTTTTTATATTCATACCAACTTACTGAATTAGTTGTAATAGGGTCATGTCCATTCTTTTTAAACTAATGGTATTCTTCCACCTAAGTAGCTAAAGGATAACGCAGCTTTGTTCAAAACTTAAGTTCGCACGTTCCAGAAGAATTTTGTTGAGAAGACCTGAAATAATGAATAAGGTGTGGATCAATCTGTATATTTTTAATGTTGCTTTCCTGTCCATATGTTTTAGAAATTAAAACAATTTAATTTGCATTGTCTGGCTTTTGCAAATCACACTTAAAGGTGAACATAAGAAGAGGAGCTTTTAACAACTATAGCTTTGGAAAGTCCTTGCACTGTATTTTGAAATATTACGAACATTTATAAACTTCCTATAAATTTCAAAATCACTAAACAACTGTTAACCTAATTCAGCAAAATGTATTTATAGCACTGTAAAATGTTTTACAAGACACTCTAAATACATTAGTGATACAGTATTAATATTGAAAAGGATTAGACACCTTAATTTTCCACTGGTGTTAGAGTTATAGTGTCCCGATTCTGATGTCCATGAAACTGATTGCCAGATTTCAGACTTCCTTAGATTTGAGTTGCCAGTTAGCAAACACACATGAACCCACAATAGATTCTTGATCTGTTTTTTAAATTCTGTATTTTCAGCATGAGCTCCAATTTGACACTGTATCTATTGAGTTGGATCATGAAATGTACAGTCCAAGACAGCACAGCTTCTAAATATAAACATTTGAATACAAATGGACAGGGTCAATTGCATAAATGTTAGGAAATTCCCAAGTCTATCTGTACTGTTATTTTTAACAGATTCGGTTTTCAAATGGACAGATTTAGGATACTGTACCTGTGCTATTTTGTGATATTAAAAATATTAACATTTTCAAACAAGACAGAACGTGAATGCTTACCTGCCCTGCTCTTAAAAAATATATGGTACTATGTTGCTTTCACTTATAACATTTTCTCTATATTTGGCACAGTTCCTGACAAGGGAACCACTTTTTTTTTTTAAAAAAGAAGCTTTGAAAGATTTTTGATATTCCTCTTGTTTAAAGAGGAATCCAATATCTAAAGATTATTGGATCAGCGATGACTACTGCGAGGAAACATCATGTTTCCGTCAAATTGCTGAAGAATTGTGGATAGATGGAACTGTGTCCATCCAGCTACTGATAACAAGTGCAGTTTGTTTTGTTGCTTTATTTTTTTTGGAGCATTTAATGCAGTAGGTCCAGCTCAGTTCTTGAAAATAAAAGCCACTTAAGATCAGTAGTTCACTGTGAGTGTCAGCCTGTCGTACTTGTATCTTCATCCAAATGCACTTAAGTATAGCACAGATGAATCAGTTGCTTCAATCCAACCTCCAGTTATTGGAGACCAAAGTATCTAGAAAAAAGCTTAAATGCATGGAGACATGCAGTGTCACAGTTAATGGATGTCTGATTTTGAGAGATGTAGTGGCTGCTGAACTTATCAGTGACAGCAAATATGTGAGGCATTTGTAACTTAATGATAATGTTTATCCTGACATTGTTCTGGTCCACCCTGAGGAAAGTGACTGAGGGAAATGTTGCATGTAGAGTAATTTCATTTCAACTGATGTTGCATGCAGTCCAATGTTCGATTACTTTGTACTTTATTGGATAAAATTGGGCATGAATATCTAAGATTAATTGGACACTGACAACTTTTGCTATTAGATTTTTAAACTTGTTTTAACATTACCTGTTTGGGCTTTGCATTCAGGATTTGTTTTTTTTTCCCAGCCAAGATCTTAAGTTTGTTTAATAGTTAGTTACTTAGTTGTGTCACTTGTAATAGATGTATAATAAGGTGTGTAAATATACTGTCTTTAGTTGCTTCATACTTAGAAATAAAAGAACAACAATAACAAGCTGAAATGTGTACAAGATGGTGTGTGTATGTTCGTATCTGATCAAATGTTTAAAACTGAGGAATAAGGCTAAGAATGTACTAGCGTACAGATAAAACTACTTAGCATGCAGAAGTTTATTTTCCAAACTCTCCGATTCTAATTTTCAACGTGTGGAATAAGCTTATAAGTAAGAATGCTAATGGAGTAATTCTTAGTTCAGCCGTTGATATCACACAGACGACTACGTCCGATTTGCAGACGTTTCCATTTAGTCCCGTGATGATATATCTTTCCGTTCCTAATAGTGTATTTTATTCTTGTTAATTGCTTATACACTTAAGTAGGTTTAGCATTCGTTTATAATGATTCCTCCCCTGACCTTCTGTTCCCCACCAGCCCCGCCCCCCCATTCTTTATCATACAAGCAGGACTATATCCACCAATAATAGTGATTGAGAAAGCTAAATAAAAATGATAGTAGTAAATAAAAAAACTCCTCCTAAATAAATGATCTGCAGCTGAGAAGCAAAACCTGAAAAGAATGCTTTTTCCTATTCTTCTTTTCAACTCCATTCCACTGAGTTTAAATTGCATTCATTTGATTGGACAGAATTGAAGCTAATAGGTATCAAAATCATACATTTTTGGGAGATTTATACAAATGTCATGGACTCTCAGTTGGGATTGGGAGACTTTGTATATGAAGAATTGTGACTATGGATTTGTGCACCTCTGCTGCAGCATTCCTAAATACTTTAGTTGTCCTACTTTAAATATGTGCCTGCTTCTGTACACTTGCTGGGTTCGTACTATTACCTCATTTTTTTCATCAAAATGGAAACAGTGGAAGCATGAATTGATTTTCATTTTTTAATGATGCAAACATGAAAATTCAAAATACAGTTAAATAACCAATGAATGAATAATTTTAACATAATGCAAAACAGGAAGCCATGCAAATTATTGATCAGTCTGCTAACAGTGGCACGTGGTTCTGTAACTGATTATAATGAAAATATTTAAGTGTTTAAACTTAGTGAATTTCATACAACATCACAGATTTATATTCTTTTCCTATGAATAGTAATAGAACGTTTTCAATTTGCAACATATTTTTGAACCTTATTGAAACATGCATAGGAAACATCAAGCTCAGAAGAATGCCATATGGCCTGGATACGGAGAACCGGCAGAGATGTTTTCTAACCATGGCTTGTCGACTGAAATCATTGTGTTGTTTTGGAGCGTCTACAGGCAGATGACCTGAACTAAGTTGGAAGTCACTTAACAATTACTTTTTAAAAACACTAATGGCATGGAAGCATTGCCCATTCCTGTACCTAGTTCTTAAATTTTTTTATCATGGAGGTTTGTAGAATTAAGTGTGTCTTAAAATGAATCTTGTTGTGAATTACTCTAAAAGAAGATATTCTTAATCCAAGCTGAAGTAAGTGAAACATTTTTGAAAGTTTCAATTTTAGCTACACCCAAAAATGTTACCAAATAAACTGGTAAATAGTTGTGGTGACGAACACTATAATGTGATACCATGTTGTATGTATTCTTCAATAGTACAAGTAGAACTAATGGCAACCCTTCAGGACTGGTTGCCAGAAACAAAATGAGATATCAGATAACAGGCTGATATAGCTGGTGCCTCTCTTTAAAGTAATCAGTTCAAATTTTACTAAGTTGCCCATTAAGCTATCACTTATGATTACATATCTTTTGTATGTCTGTTTTTTTAGTAACCATGTAACTCAGATAAAAGCTTGTTGGGCCATTAACATTATGCACTGAAGGAGTTGAATGGAGAAGAAAATATTTGTATATCATTAAATACTAGCAGTTCTTATATTTGCTTTTTCCTCCAGTATCAGCTAATCTTAAGAATGCAATTTTAAAACATCTTCAGATAAGAGTTAGCAAATTGCTGTGATTGGGAGAATTTAAAATTAAGTTTTTTTTGTTTTATCTTTTTCATGGTCTTGTGATCCCTCCTCCTTGCCTAGCTGGACAGATGGCTTGCTGCTAAATCTTTGCCACTGATACTCATGCTATGATCACTAGATATCCAAGAATAGGTGGAGCCCCCCCATCCCGATGAAAGACTTACTATTGCTAATATGTAATATACCTCCATGGAAACCTATATGCCATTGGTCATGGCAATAAAAGTTAGGAGACCTACCTATTGCCCACAGTGCTACTTTGTTATTTCCACTCTCCCCCCCACCTCCCCACTCGTGGGAAACTATGGAGCTAAAGGCAGATAAGTCCCCTGGCCCTGATGGCCAGCATTCTAAAAGAGGTAGCTCTGAGATAGTGGCTGTACAGGTTGTAATTTTCCAAAAGTCATAGGATTTTGGAGAAGTACCAGAGGATTGTAAAACTGCTAATGTGACATAGTTATTCAAAAGGGAGGAGGCAAAAAGCAGGTAATGACAGGCTGATTTAGCCTAAACTCGCTTGTTGCAAATATATTGAAATCTATTATTGAGCAAGTAATAGAACTTTTGGAAAGGCATAAGGGACTGGAGGGTTTGAATTGTAAGGAGAGGCTGGGACTTTTTTCACTGGTGTGTCGGAGAGGGGTGACCTTTTAGATTTATAAAATCATGACGAGCATAGATAAGGTGAATAGCAAAGGTCCTTTCCATGGAGTAAGGGAGTTCAAAACTATAGGGGATAATTTTAAAGTGAGGAAAAAGATTGAAAAGGAACCTGAGGGGCAACTTTTTCACAGAGGGTGTTTGGTATGTGGAATGAACTGCCAGAGGAATTGGTAGATGCAGTTGCAGTTACAACATTTAAAAGGCATTTGGACAGATATATGACTAGGAAAGGTTTAGAGGCAAGTGCGACCTAGATTAGTTTGGGAGACCCAGCTGAGTTGCACTGAAGAGTCCATACAGCACTGAAATAGATGCTGACTCTCTAATTATGACTCTGTGTATGTGTCACTGGCTAGACAAGCATTTATTGACCTTGAGGGTGGTGGTGAGCTGCCTTTTTGAGCCACAGCAGCCCACGTTGTTAGGGAGGGAATTCCAGGGTTTTGATCCAGCTACAATAGAATGGTGATATATTTCCAAGTAAAGATGATGGGTAACTTGGTGGGCACGTTGCAGGCTGGGTGTTCCCACATTATCTGCTGTCCTTGTCCTTCTTGATGGAAGTGGTCATGGGTTTGGAAGGTACTTTCATAGAATCTTTACTTATCTAGTAAACAAAACAAAATTGAATTATTAACAACTAGAATATATGTAATTATCTTCAGCAAGAGAAGTTAAAGTTCTATGAAAAATGTTGAGGTGGAAAAATTGATTTATTTTTACTTTTCTTTTTTTTATTAGTGTCCATTTACAGCATCTGGTTTTATGACAAGAATGATTGTCAACGAATTGCACAACTCATGTCAAAGTAAGACCTGAAAAATTGCATGATGTTAAATCAGCTTAACATACAAGATGTTATTGTGCTTTCAATTTTAATATTCCATTCCAAAATTTCAAGTTGGGGTCACATTTATTTCGTACTGCCTTGGCATTTGTTAGTTTCAGAAATGTTCAACTAGTTCAGAATGCAAGTCTTAAACAAGTTTGTTAAATAACGGTGTTTTAATCCATTAGGCAGGGCTGAGCCAGGAGGCCTGGGTTCAAGCCTCACCTCCTCCAGAGATGTGTACTAACATCTCTGAACGTGTTGATTTGCAAGTATTTCCATTAGCCTGGGCCTGTGGACTGCCAATTAAGTGATAATTACCCCAGAATATCAATTTTCTCTGATCAGTATTGTATAATCCCTCCAAAATAGATGTTTATTTCATGATCTTGTCTTTACAGCACACTGATTTTTTTTTTTCTGTCTATCTGTACATCTTATGGAAACCAGCTGAAGAAATATCAAGCTAAAAAAGTGTACTTTTTTTCAACTTCATGTAGAAGTTAGTTAAGATTCATTTTAAAATTTAATATCCTCTGATTTTAATTTTGGACTATATAGCATGACATTTATTGATTACAGTAGTGTTTAATGCACCTGCTCTCATGACAGCTGTTGGCTTGTTCATTTAAGTTAAATCATATAGGATGGTCAGCAATCTATCTTGGGCTACTTTTTCTAAGTAGTCCAGAGTGAATTACATTTTTTTTTTTTCATTTTAATTAATCAAGATTTTAACAGCAACTTTAAGGGTTGCAGTGTTTCTCACTTAGCTTCAGATGCTAAATTAATCAGAATTCTACCGTTCAAACCCACCCCACATCCCCACTCCCCAGTATTGATTGGATTTGTTGAATTGAAAAACCTGGAAGAGCTTCAAATTTTGAAGTGGATTAGTAGAGTTACTATGGAAGATAAGATTCCAAATTGGATGTGTTTGGTATTGGATTTGAATAATCAGTGTTTTAAGAGAAATCTGTACTTTAATCTAATGTAACAAACCTTTGCTTGTTACGGTATCTAATATCAGGGTTTCCTGCAACTTGAGATTGTAAAAGTAATGAATTTTCTTTAATCTCTGAAGTCATGGGGATGAGAAATTAGTTAACCAGTGTTCTGATGTTGAAGAACAGACCTTTTTGGACTATCAGACCAGTTTGGTGCATGTGACCAAAATGTAATTGTGCAACTCGGAACTAAATGATAGAAATTTTTACCTCAACTGTGAAAACACTGCATTTTGTAGCTGTGTAAGATTCAAATGAATAAATTATAAACATTTGAATTAGGTTCATGCTGCAGGAGTCATCCACAACTAAATACATCTTTTCTGTAAATCTCAAACTCTGAAATATGTTAAAACTTTAGAAGTATATTTCTTTTACTTCAAAGACTGTGTTACACTGTTGGGAAGTGACTTAACTGAGCTCTCTTGAGATGTTAAGTACACTGCATCCGTGACTAATTAAGAAAAAAGAGAAATCGCCTCATCCTGTTGTTCCCAAAAGTCCACACGTGCACTTTGCTATCCAGGCTTCTGTTACAATCAACAGAACAATGCCTCCAATTCTCCAGTTCCTTCTCCTGCTGTGATAACCAGGTGTAGAGCTGGATGTGTAGAGCTGGATGAACACAGCAGGCCGAGCAGCATCAGAGGAGCAGGAAACCTGACGTTTCGGGCCTAGACCCTTCTTCAGGAAATATAAAGTATTTCTTCTTTTCTGAAGAAGGGTCTAGGCCCAAAACGTCAGCTTTCCTGCTCTTCTGATGCTGCTTGACCTGCTGTGTTCATCCAGCTCTACACCTTGTTGTCTCAGATTCTCCAGCATCTGCAGTTCCTACTATCCCTTCTCCTGCCGTGCTTTTTTTTCTTTGGAAGTGTACCACACCAAACTAAGTTAAGTTAAACATTGATCAGTGTTCAAATTTAGAACTTTTGATCAGAGTGGGATAATTTTTAAGTGCCTAAGTAATTACTTGCTGCAGTACATATGTTGGTGCCTCCTTTAGGGTAGTTCAAATGGAAGCACGGCGAGCCCAGCAAGAATCTCCAGGGAGAACCACTCCAAACAAGCCCAGTGGATACGATGAAGAAAATCCTATTGACATCTTAGACATGCTTAGTAAAGCCAAGGAAGAATATGAACAAGTAAGGATTTAAATTGTTTGTAGTAATTATCAATGACCCTGAATGTCAGTCATTTCACCTTTTATTATTTAATAAATAACGGTGGTTGTTCTAGAAACATCACTCAGCAATATGTAAATTCAACAAGAATTTGTACTCTACATATTTAAAGCAAGATTGATCACTTGGCTTCCAAAGACTGAGGATTTATAATATTTGAGTTTTTTTTTTAAAAAAGTAAACTTGCGAACCTTATTTACTTGCAAAAGAGCTGAGTATTTATATTATGAAAATTCAACAAATGGGGGTTATGTGCTGTTTTGACTGAGGCTGGGGAGTTCATCTTCATGCTTCCCATTGCTCCAAGACAAAATAAAAATAATTTCTCCAATTACCAAGTTGACCATTTAAATTTCTTATCTCTACCAGGTTTTAAAAATTTAAAGTCTATCAATCAGGTTTCTTAATAAATGAAACTAGTAGTTTATCAAAACAGAATGTACACAATGAAGTGTTCTGGTGTTGGCCAACGTAAACGTTGGTCAGTAAAACTAAAGATAAGTGCTCTCAATAACCCGAAAACAACAAACTTTTTCTGTCTGTCTTGGTGAATGATTTATTTTTGAAGGCAAAAGGATAAAGCATAGGATGTTTCAGAGTCTTGTTTTGCTGTTCTGGCACATGTGGTTACGTCACTAAT
This sequence comes from Rhincodon typus, assembly GCF_021869965.1. Lineage (NCBI taxonomy): Eukaryota > Metazoa > Chordata > Chondrichthyes > Orectolobiformes > Rhincodontidae > Rhincodon > Rhincodon typus. Next base: position 25,967,904 of record NC_063347.1, read on the forward strand.
TGTGCATCTCTCTCTACAGTCTTGCAAACACAGCTTGTTCAGGAAACACAATCTTAATGTTTCTTCAATTACTGTTTCAAAAGAACAAATTGATTTCACTCTGAACTCACAAGGGGATTTTCTTTTCGGGAATGGGTAAGATCAATTGGGCAACTTGTTGTTAGCAAGGACTCTTCCACCTAAGTTCGCACTTAAGCTTCCGTTGAACTGAAAAGATTTAAAAAAACTTTTTTGAGTGTTTTAGGTAAAACTTTGAGTAAACATTCTGATTTATAATAGGTAAATATATCCATTATGAATGTGATTCATTATTATAGGTTTAGAAGCAGTTCCAACAAGGTTTATGTGTCTCTCTTCCGAGATGAAGAGCTTACCTTTATGAAAGGTCGCGCCTGCAATATTGGAGTTTAGAAGAATGAGATGTAATCTAAATAAAATATATTTTATCCTTTTAGGGACTGGATAGGGTCAATACCAAGAGAAATGCTCCCTTTTGTAGGGGAGACTCAAACCAGAGGGCATACCTTAAAAATAAAAGGTTTCCCTTTCTGAGACAGATGAGGAGAAATCTCTTTGCCAGAATGTTGTGGATGCTGGGTTTTTCCATTTAATGCAACTTTTTTTTTAACGGGGTGTACACAGACAAAGTGGAGCTGAGACCACAACTTAGATAAGCTATCATTATTGAATGATAGAGTGGGCTTGAAGAAAGAAAAGGTAATTTCCTGTTCCTAAATCTCCATGCTTCTCTGAGAAAAATAGTAATTTTGGCAGTTAGGATCCTAAAATGGATCGGAATTTTGGTGCGTCCATAGAATCAGTGAATGGTGGAAAACGGTAGGAGAATGTTGGAAGGCTAAGATTCCTTTCCTTAGAACACCGGAAGCTGAGGGGTGACTTAATTGTGGAGTACAAAATAATGAGGCACTTGGATAGGTTTTCCCTATTCACGTTATCTCATTGAGCAAACCAGTCAATGACTGGGACACAGATTTAAGGAGATTGCTAGTTCATCTGAGGTGGAAACCCTCCACTCGTATAAAAGGAATCTATACCTGCACCTGAAGTGTTGTAATCTGCAAGGCTACAGACTGGCTGCTGGAAAGTAGGATTAGAATGGGCAATTAATTTATGCACTCAGTGCTGACATACTAGGCTGGTTGATGTCTTTCAGGGTTGTAACCTTTCTACAGTTCTAGCTATTGTTTTGTAATTTTTAATTCTTTGGTAATTCTAAAATTGTAATTCTTAGGTTTTATTGCAAAAGAGTACTGTAAATATTGTTGGCTAATTTTCATCTTTTGAGCCTAGATGTGAAAGGCTGATTTTTAACTTTTGTCTGACGCTGTCAACAATCCTGTGCTGAACCTTTATTCAGAGACTGGTCAGATTTTTAACTACTGGGCCTGTTTGAATACTGCTGGTTAGCTAATCGGCCATCTCCCATGGTGGCTAGGGTGGAGGCAGTGTGTTGGAATTTTCTCTATGGTGTGTGGAGGTTTAGGAGACCGTGGTTCAGTTGCTCACTCATATCAGGAAAAGTAACTGGAGAATAGAATGAATTAGAAAGCCTTTATTGACTTGATGTGCACGTTTCACAGACCTGAGACACAGGCTGATTTGTAAATTTTTTTTCAAAATTCAGGTTGCAGGTATGTGCTTTTGCAATTGTTCTGTGACGTTTGATGTTGGGCTTTGGTACAGTTGTAAAACCTCAGGATATCCTTCAATCCACTGAAATTGGAGTATACTCCAAACATGAAATTTTGTGGTGTTTTTAAATGAATACTTAGAATATAAAATATCCATTGGACAACAATTCTGAAATTTGAATGGAAAACATCTTTTTGTAAATCAGAATTTTCAAAGGAACTGTTTGGACCAAGAGTGTTGTTTGATATTCTGCAGTGAACAAAAATGGTTTTGATGCATGATTTTAATTTGAGCTGTTAATCGGATTTCTGTCTGTCCTGGCTTCACATATTAAAGTGAGGGCTTGTTAAGTGGCTTTTGGTTGTTGTAAAATAATTTGAAGCTGTTGTGTGATCTTTTCAGATGAGGGTAGTATATTGAAAAATTTGAGTCTCCATATACATGCTGACAGTTATTCCTATCTTGTGCAATCAATCTGTCAATGTGTTTACACTTTCTCCATAAGATTATTTTTGGTTCCTTGCTTTAAGAATCACTTTTCTCCAGTTAGGTTTTGTGAAAAAGCAAAAACCAATTGTCTTGTATCTCACCAATACCAAAGCACATTTTTATGATGTGAAAATATTACATAATCAAACACAAGGGAAAAACAAGTGACTTGACCTCATTTAAATCTAAAAGTACTATCTTGTAAAAATTGGTAATTTTATATTAACCACATTTGGTGGTCAGTGAAAATGCAAACAATGAAAGGAAATGCAAAACTACACTGAGAGATGTATTTTGACATTATTTTTTAAAGTGCCATCTGTAACTGAAAGTCAAATTTGTAGTTTGGGATTAAATGTTTATTAAGAATCGTACAATATACAGATAACTCAAATCTGCATCTTCATCTTAAATAAACAATTCAGGCAAGCTTAGAGAAAACTGGGCCATTCATCAGGTTTTTCTGATTTTAAAAATGATTTTGAGGTTAGATGTCTTTGGAGCCATTAGTAAGTTGGTTTGGAAATAAACCTTGTTCCTTAGAGGCATCTTCCCTGTAATGTGTGACTCTTCAGCTCAAGTAGTTCAGTCCTATTTCTGCTTTGTGTGTTTTGTTTTGCTGCCATATCCTCTAAATTTAGAGGTTCCAGAACATGATGTATTAATATATCAATATACCATTGGAATTCAGTGACCCTGAGAGAGAGTATCTTTTGAAAATCAGAATTTCTAAAGATAACCTCATTGTATAAAATGTACTCCTCCTAGACTTTTCCTTTTAAGAATACTCTACTCGCCATGAGCTTTGCCTAGTTTTCTGTTGTTCTAATTAGTTAGATTTACAATTGAACATTTCTGCTACATCAAAGTACATAAATGCTGAAAATAATTACATTTAGTTTGTATCAGATCTAAATTAAATTTTGTATATTAAATTAGCATTTAATTGTGAACCCAACGACTGTTTGCCATCTAGTGGTGATGTGCTATGAAAGCAGATTCAGGAATTTGAACAGTTTGTTTGTTGAGGTTTTCCATTTGATCAATTTCATTTTATAGTCAGATCTTGAATGGTTTGTTCCTTGTGTTAGCTAATATCACCACTGATCAAATGTTAATAGTTGGATCAATATTGAATATAGTGTTTGATTTTTGTCCTTTTAGACATGCCAGTTTGGTGACTCAAGTATTTTATCAAGTTCTCCAGGCATACACAACTCTGCAGGCTTAGCAGTGAAAAAGTCAATAGATGAACGTAACTCATCTCCAGCTCAGCACCACAACAAGGTAGTTTTACTCTCTGATTATTTTAACAATGGCAACTTGTATTTATAGAATAGTTGAATGTACTAAACATCCTGTTCAGGAGTTGTATCGAACACTGGGCCACATAAGGGTATGGAGACAGATTAAAGTGGGTTTTAGGGAGGCTGATAGGTTTAGAGAGGAAATCTCCAGAGCTCAGGAATGACTAGAAGTGCATCTGCCAATGACTGAGCAGAGGAAATAAAGGAAGCACAAGAGGCCACAATTGGAGGAGTGCAAAGATCTTAAGAGTTTATAGGACTAAAGGAAATGGGACGTGATTGAGACCAAAGTGGGATTTGAAAACTTGAATGAGAGTTTAGAATTTGAGACATTGCCAGACTGAGAACCAGTGTAAATCAGCAAGCGCAAGGAAACTGAGAATGGCACTTGATGTGATTTAGGATCAGATATCAGTGGTTTGGATTACCTCAAGTTTATGCAGGGTGTATACCATGGGAGGCTGACCAGATGTGCACTGAAATAGTCAACTGTCAAAATAAGAGGCAGATGAGAATTTTAATAGCCAAAAGCTGTAGAAAAGACCCCATGGATGATAATATGGAAGTAGGCACATTTGGTGATAGAGGGGCATGGAATCAGAAATAGATTAACTTCAGACTGTGTCTGGTTTGTCTCATTTGATGACTATGGAAAAGAAGATGGTCCTGTAGTTAGAGAACAGTGTGTGGTAGGAACCACTGCCTTTGGTCAGTGCTTAATTAAAGGAAACTTCTACTTATCTAATAATTGACCATGAATATGTAAACAAATATTTTAATACTGACTCTTTATTTCCTCTTTTAGCATATTCTTTCAGGCACCAAGCATTTGACGGTAGAGGAGTTATTTGGAGCACCTGTTTCTAAAGAGCACTTAATGAATCCTAACCAAGAAATCTTATTGACATCTCAGCCAGACACCAAATTACGAAGTCAAAACTTAGGTTTGCCATTTGCTTATGAACATGCAACAGAACTTAAGCAATTGGGAAGCCCTGAGAGTCTGAATAACAAAATGAATTTTTCCCGAATTAGCAATTCAAATTACCAAGAAGATGCTGCACAAGTTCTAATGACACCGGCTGCTCTCCAAAAATCTGATGTCAAAACCAATCGTATGTACAATATTTCTGCCAGTCCCCTCTTTCAGTCTTCCCTAAATTTTGAAGCTACTTCTAATCAGAGTGCAGCCACCATCAACACTAATGGCCATAGTCAGAATTTGCAACAAGAAGTCAAAGCAGTATCACCACTGATGATGTGTCCATCTTCTGAAATGACATGCGCTAACCAGAACCTGCCTTCAGGAAGTAATCAGACTCCACAGAGCAGCACTGGTGAAAGAAGCATTTCAGATATTGGATCTCAAGGTCATGAACTGCTTCAGAAACTCAAACTGACACAACAGCATGATCAGCAGCATCAGACTCTCAGCAAACCATCATTAGCGGCAAATTTTTCTCCAATACTTGTTACACCAGAAAGCTTTAAAGAACCAAACATAAGAACCACAGAAACTTCATTACAGGTACAAACTTTTAAAATATCATATACATTTGTCAATCTCCCATGCTACTGCAAACCAGGTATCAAGACTAAGTTCAGTACTGAACTCAAAGGATTAAAGGGTGTGTGGTTAGTTCGATACAGGAGGGCAAGACATTTGGTCAAGATAACTTTCCAACAATCTAGATTATTGCTTTAAGTCATTGGCATAAAAGAAATCAAAATATTTGGATGCACATGTGAAGAAACACCAGTACTCTCCATGTTCAGTGACCCTTTCTCAGTGCAAAATTAGCTAATATTTCTTTTTCTAATCAACAAAGTGGGAAAAGATGTAGGCAGTTAACACTAAGGTTCAGATTGCTGATGCAATAGTGTATGGACACAACAACGAGGATGCCAACTCTGTTTTTATCATCTGCCAAACTCATTATCCTGGAGAGACTTGCCTCTTCTGGAAAAAAAAAAAAATTTGAGACATATCTTGGAAGGGAACCTTTTCATATTATTAAGAAAAAAATCAGCAAAACTTTCAAACCACCTTGCTACCCTTGCAGACACAATATTGAAATAAAATACCTAATGGGAAAGCAAGTAAGGTTCTTATCTCCTCTGTCACCTGACCAATTAACTTAAGAAATTACAGTTAAGATTATGAAGTTAAATATCGTTTAGTTGGATGTGTAACTTGGCAGACACCACAGGGCATGTGATGGGTATAGCTAATTGCCAAAAAATTCTCGTCCAGGATTTATTCTCTGTTACTAATAAGGTAAAATTGGGGAAAATAAAATTTAAGCCCAGCTGCTTTTTCCTTTTTATGATGAAATCCCACCATAATAAATTCAAGTTGTATCTTAGGCTAAAGCTTTAACACTTGCAGTCCTGACTATTGGGAATCAATCAACTATAGTTCCACTGGATCAAGTAAGCAGTCTAGGGTTTGTACTTTCATTGTTTATTCTTTAATTCATTTGTTTGTTGACTAATTTATTTTCTATGGGTGAAGCAACAGAGGAGGATCCATTAAGTATTGTCATTAAAATTTATGCTAAAGTAGAATTTGATTTCTCTTGCTACAATACTTATTTTTTTAAAACATTGTACCAATTATCTAATCATCAAATAGCTGCATCACAAATGGAGTCTTTTTGGCATGTCGAGTCCATGCAGGCTCTCTGCAAGAACAATTTTGCTAGTCACGCTTCACTACCTTTTTACCTTTGTAGCCTTGTAATTTTATTTCTTTCAGGACAATTAACTGGGACCCTTTTTAAAAGCCAATAATTGAATATGATTTTTACCACACTTGCTTGGACAGTGTATTCCAGCTGCTAACTGCCTGTGGTGCTAAAGAAATTTTTCCTGCTATCTCTTCTAATACTTTTGGGTTTAATCTTAAATATGTGCACTCTGGTTCTTCACCCAACTGACAATGGGAAAAGTTTCTCCCAATCTATCTGTGCAAACCGTTTCATAATTTTGAATACCTCTATCAAAATCTCTCAGTCTTCTCTACGGAGCTAGCTCCAGCTTCTCTCATCTAACCTTTGTCATTAAAGTCCCTCATTCCTGGAACCATTCTTGGAAATCATTTCAGCACCCTCTCTGAAGCCTTCTCACTGTAGTACCCAGAATTAGATATATTGCTTCAGTTGAGGCTAAATCACTGTTTTACAAAGTTTCATCTTAACTGTCTTTGTAATGTATGACCCTGCTGCAAAAGCCCAGGATCCCGTATACCTTATTTGCTACTTTCTCAACCTGTACTACCACTGTCACTGATTTCTGTGCACACAACTCCACATCCCTCTGCTCCTGCACCACCTTTAGAATTGGATCTCTTTATTCTTTCTCTCATAATTATAATTTCATTTGCCTAGTGTCTGTCCAGGCACCAGCCTATGTCCTTTTAAATTGTACTTCCATTCATCTAACAGTTCATGATATTTCCAAGTTTTGTCATCCGCAGATTTAAACTACGCCCTGCATACCCAATTCTAGGTCATTCTTGTAGATTAAGAAAACATGTGGTCCAAATTCCAGTCCCTGGGGAATCTTGATATATAACTTCCTCCAGTCCAAAAAAACTTTTCTAATCTTTTTTGTTTCCTGTTACTCAGCTACTTTTGCATCCATATTGCCACATTCCTTTCAACTCCTTGACCTTTGGCTGTGCTAACAAGCAGTTATGTGTCACTTCAAATGCCTTTTGAAAATCCACGTACACGAACAACATCAATTGCATTAACCTCATGGTTTGTTTGTTACTTCAACAAAATTAGTTTAATGTGATTTATCCTTAACGAGTATGTGGTGGATTTCCTTAACTAATCCAGATTTATCCAAATGACAGTCGACTTTTGACCCGGATTATTGTATGCAACATTTTAAATTGGCTTATTGGGCTTTAATTATTGGGCTTATCTTCTTCTTTTTTGAATGACTGTAACATTTACGATTCTCAAATCTGGTTTAGATGATTAAGGCAGTTCCAACGCACTTCAAAAATCATAGCATGATTAGAGAGCACCAGAATGGTTTCACAGAAAAGGGGAATCCTATTTGGACAAATTTTAGATTGTTGAGAATGTATTCAAGGCAATGGACCTAGTGCAGGAAAGTGGGACTGGTGTAGGTAGTAATATATTCTTGCTGGTACAGAATTAATGGGCTGAAGTGTTTCCACTGTGCTGAGAAATCCTTTGATAATCCAGTATGGTAGAAAAAGAAACATTATTACATCCCAACCCTATCAATTTGATTTTTCAAAAATGATGTGATGATGTGCTGCCTGAAAAGTGGGGGAAAAAAAAAAGCTAGTTTTAAAAAGTTGGAATTGGGGGGTAGTGCATTAGCATTATGTAGGAAGATTGGTTAATGAACAAAATGTGGTAGGGATAAATTGTTTTCACATAGTCAGACTGTAATTGTGAAGTGCAGCAAGGATCAGTGCTGGGATCACAGCAATTTACGTAGAACATAGAACATTACAGCGCAGTACAGGCCCTTCGGCCCTCGATGTTGCGCCGACCTGTGAAACCAATCTGAAGCCCATCTAACCTAAACTATTTACAGTCTATTGATAGTGATTCTTATTGAGGAGAATGAAACTAATGTATCTGAGTATGCTAGTATTAAAAAACTAGCTGGGATTGTAAATTGTGAGAAGGACACAGTCTCCAAAAAGTTAAATGGAGTGGCTGGCAAGTATAATATGGGAAAGTGTGAAGTAAGTCACTTTGGTAAGAATAGAAAACACTAATTTTAAAAAAGGCATGAAACATCTCTCCGAACATCAACATTCAGATTTTGGGAATTCTTGCTCCCACAAGGAATGTAATGTTAGCATGTAGCTACAGCAAGCAATTAGGAAGGCATATAGCATGTCGGTCTCTTATTACAAGAGGATGGAATGCCTGAAAAAAGGAAGATACTTTGCATTTCTATAGAGCCCGTGAAAGCACTATACTTCTGCTTTTCTTTTGCTCATTTCACTACTGCTAGACATTTTCAGGTCAATAATACATTTGATCAATGAAGCTATGACCTACAATTACTCACCAGTTTATCTTTCAACTGCTTTTAGTGACGGTGCATTGAATAATAAGATGAAAAAATATATTTCATTTAAACAATGAAATTAAAGAAATATATAGTCACCAATTGTATTTGAGTTAATTTCCGTTTAAGCAAAGAAACCTGATGTAGAGATAGCTCAGGATTCTTGGAACTGGGAAGAACTGTGGGAAGAACTTTTTAATGTATTCTCCCATTATCTGATGGTAACGTGTATCAACATGAGGAAAATAGGGCTGCTTCAAATCTGGTGCTACGCAGTGAATCAATACATGTTGTTCTTTACATAGAAGCATTCAGAGTTTACTGAAATTCCACCTTATTCATCTGTACTTAATGGAGCATTATGGTAACAGTCATTCCTGTACTGTGAAACACGTTGACCTTTTGAAACTTTTGATATTGATGTACTTGGTTATGAAGAAAAAGACATTGTTTTAAATCCCAAATTCCAAGAAATGGGGATTGTTCAATTCTGTAATTGTAATTCAAGAAAAGATGAAGATTTTATTCACTGAGGTCTTTATTACTTTTGTAATGTTATCCTATGTACAGATTGTAGCTTCTGTACAATTTTGTATCATTATGAATTGTCTCCAAAATAAATGCAGTTAGTGGGCTTTCTGCGTGATGAAACAGAAAATGCTTTAAGCAGTACTTGTAGATTTAATCTGTTTATTCCCAAACAATGAAATTGGTTTCTTCATACACACGTTGCCAGACCTGCTGAGTTTTACCAGTAATTTGTTTTTGTACGAAATTTGTTGTTGCCTTTAGAACCCAAAATTTGAAACCCTGCGTTAACTTTATTTTTAAAGCTGTAACTTACAAAAGGTACACGATAAAACATCAGTTGTTGCCATATATTTCATAATTTGTCAATAGAATGAACAAGTATAGAAAAATTTAACAACTCACTTATTCAGATGTTCAGATTTCATAATCCAATTTGAAGAACACTTTTTTTGTTTTTTATATTCAAATATTCTATGATCATTAATGCATTATTTTGCTGCAGTTCATTGTGCATTTTAATCAGAATATTGGTAGGATTTGGGAAAATAGTCGGATCAGTTTTATGCTGACAACAGATGGTTTTACAAGAAATAAATGAAGATACCAATGAGGAAGGCATAGGTTACAGGGTAGAATTTATCTTTTTCAGCTTTGTCAGGCCACAAAATGTACTTAACTTTTGTGTGTTCTTATCTAGGTGGTTCTCACACCAACAACCACTTCCTCAGTTGGTCCATCCATGCTTTTATCTCCCGGTATGTTCAAGCATTCAACGGCAATGATTTCAGAAACTGAAAGGAAATATGGTTCAACTTCCCCTTTAACATTGGCATCGGAGTCTCGATCTTCACCACTACCAACTGTTCTCAGTAAGGCTCAGCTTCAGGAAGCATTAACTCACCTAATAAAGGTAATAAGCTTTTATATGACACACTATCGTCAACAGGTAGACATTTCTTATGATAAGTAGGTAGTATCTGGTTTCTCTGTTCCTGTCATTTGTCTGTCTATCTATCTGCTGTAAACCTTAACAGGAATGTGCCACACACGATGAAGAGATCAAACAAAAAAAAAGACACTTTAAGATTTGCACGTGAGGGCAATGTGGCAATTTAAGAACCTGTACAGTACAAGAAATAGGTTGTATACAATGCAGGGAAATTAAAAGGAACATTGGTGGGTGGAAAGACCAATGTGACATACAGTTCCGCAATTGTGATTATAGAAAAGCCAAATAAAATCTTACCTGGTTTATTTATAAAAATAATATTCTAGGCATATTCTGTGGTTTGTCTAATTTAGCTATGCCATGTAATACAATTTATCTTAGCACAAACTCAGTGGGCTGAGTAGCCTCCATCTGGGCTGCAAGTATTCTATTATTCCTTTTTAGTAACAGGCATTACGTTGCTTCTGCTTTATGCTCACTCCAAGATCAACTCACTTGTCACCATATGTTATGAAGCAGTGTTGTGTTGCTGGCAAATACACAGCACCATACATTTCATTTTAATGCCTCCAAATTCATGTTGCTTAAGATTTTGTACTGTTTATGGCACCATTGTGTAAAATTCAAATATTATTTGTTATCCAAATTGTGTTTGATATTGTGTGCCCTTCACACAAACTTTGCCATTGGCAATTTACACAACGATTGTGAGAAACAGGATTGCCCAAATCGACAAGTCTGTGCTGCAATACTCTCCCAACTCGTATTCTTTTCTTTTCATTCCAAGTTGCTGGCCAAGTTAAAAGTAGAAAAGCCTGAGGTAGTTTGAATGTGGTGTTGTCCATAGAAACCATGACTTTTGAATATCCTGGAAAAAAAACTTTTTTTTTTTTTTTTGTAGACTTCTTCAAACTGCCTGGGATCACGATTTAATATGACAGTCTCTCCAAACTTCAGCAACACTTGGTTATTCTCTAATTCAGAAGAACACACTTGGAACTATGATAAAAATTATTCAGTTGATCAAACTTCCTGCTTTTACAAATTGTGTATTATAAATGTTATAGCACTTATCTCACTTAACAGACCAAAATGCAAATGTTGAATGTCACATCAAAAGAATCCATGAGAATGAGTTTCAACGGTTAATGTGCCATTCACCAATGTTCCCTCTAAGCTGCATGGGCACGTAACAGCTCAGAGTATCTACACACACTGATGTGTCAACCTTTTGACTTCCCATTCTGGAAGCCACTGCTGTGAATAGACCTCTAAGGTCCACATGGTAGCAAGCAACATTAATGGGAGTACAGATCTTCACTACTCTTATTTTCTTTGCTTCCCATTTTTCACCACAAGGACGATCACAAATCTTCCTGCACTGAAAAATCAATCACCAAGATTTGCATGAAAGGCATCATTAAAAAAGATTAATGTTATCTTATTGAAATCGCTCAAAACTGCAGCATACACTTTATATTTTCAAGCTTCTTATCAAGTTTTATTTGCTCTCCAGATGTCCTCTGTGGCCAGGCTAAGCTCCAGCATATGAAAAATTTGCTTCTGATGTCTGTGTGCATTAGCCATTTAAGTTGTTTAAGAATCCTCAGCTGTTCCATCTTATCCTTGGTAGCAGCCTCATTGTTCTGTCCAAATCTGGAACATCTAATTACAAGATAATTGACATCCCCCAAAAAAGACCTCTGTAATAGAATTGCAATTCTGCTAATTTCTAGGGCCATATTTGAAAGCTCCAGAAGCTTAACAGCCAATTTTGAATTCCTTCCCAAATTGACACAGAATCTTTTTTTCAAAGATGCTGGTGCCCTGCATCAATTTGCTCTCAATGTTAGCTTGCTGTCTCTCCATGGATGCTGCCTGACCTGCTGTGATTTCCAGCATTTTTGTTTTTCTTTGCAGAGGCTGGAACTTGTACTGAAGTCATTTGCTCCTATATGGGATGTATTGACTGGGTTGGATTTGTTCTTTTTGTTTACAGGATGTGTCTCAGCAATTTTGCACATGCATGTAGATTCTAGTGTTGTAGCTGTACTGTAACAGTTTGGCAAGGGCACAGCAAGTTCTGCAGCACAAGTCTTCAGTACAATTGTTGGAATAGTGTCAGGGCCCATAGTCTGTGATATTCAGTGCTTGCATTTGTTTCTTAGTATAACTTATGGAGAATTGGTGAAGACTTACAAAAATAAGAGGAAAAGTGGCTCAACTACAGCTTACAAAAGAAATTGGGGATAGTATTAGATGCAAAGAGGAGATATACAAAACTGCCAAAAATAAAGCAGCAAGTGCAAGGATTGGGAGTTTTTTTTTCCTTTTGCAGTTCCGCAAGAGAGGATCAAAAGAGGGAAAATATGATATTACAGTAAAATTTCAGGGAATGTAACTGACTGTAAAAGCTTGATATAATACAGCACAGGAACAGGTCATGTGGTTGACCACGATGCCATTCTAAACTAAACCCATCTGCTAACACATGGTGCATATCTCTGTCCCTTTTCGTGCCTGGCTAGGTGCTGCTTAAATCTTGCTCTTGTCTCTGCTTCTACCACTTGCCTTGGCACCTACCACCCTCTGCTTTCTTTTAAAAAAAAACTTGCCTCACTTTTAAACTTTCCCCTTTCACATTAAACCTTTTCTGATGAAGGGTCTAGGCCCAAAACGTCAGCTTTCGTGCTCCTCTGATGCTGCTTGGCCTGCTGTGTTCATCCAGCTCTACACCTTGTTATCTCAGATTCTCCAGCATCTGCAGTTCCTACTATCTCCCCCCACTAGTTTTTGATATTTCAATGGGAAAAAGACTCCAATAATCCATGCTATCCATTCTTATAATTTTATATACTTCTGACAGACCTTATCACCTAATCTTACCACCATCCATGTCCTTTTCCTTGGTGAATGCTGATGCAAAGTACTCATTTAAGGACCTTGCCCACTTCCTCTAGCTCCATGCATAAATTCCTTCTCTTGTCCTCGAGTGGACCTACTCTTTCCCTAACAACCCTCTTGCTCCTAATATGTATAAAATATTTTGGGGTTCTCATTATTTGCCAAGGAGATTTTCATGGCTCCTTCCAGCCCTCCTCCTAACTTAAGTTCTTTCTGCTTCCCTTATACTCCTCCACGGGCCTCTTAGAGTCATACAGCATGGAAACAGACGCTTCTGTCCAACTCATTTGCACTGACCAGACATCCCATTCTAACCTAGCCCCATTTGCTAGTATTTGGCCCATATCCCTCTAAACCCTTCCTATTCATATACCCGTCCAGATGCCTTTTAAATCTTGTAATTGTACCAGCCTCCACCACTTCCTCTGGCAGCTCATTCTGTAAATGCACCACCATCTGCATGAAAAAGTTATCCCTTAGGTCCTTATTAAATCTTTCCCCCTCTCACCTTAAAAGTATGTCCTTTAAGGTCACCCCTCAGCCTCTGTCGCTTCAGGGAATAAAAGCCCCAGCCTATTCAGCCTTTCCCTATAACTGTCACCCTCCAGTTCCAGCAACATCCTTGTAAATCTTTTCTGCTCTCTTTCAAGTTTAACAACATCCTTTCTACAGAACGGCAACCAGAATTGTGCACGGTATTTTAAAAGTGGCCTCAACAATGTCCTGTACAGCCACAACATGACATCCCAACTCCTATACTCAATGACCTGACCAATGAAGGCAAGTGTGCCAAATGCTGCCTTTACCACCCTGTCTTGGCCTTATTTGATTTCAGTTTCCTAAATCTTACATATGCTTTTTCTTTGACTAACCATTCAATTTCACTTGTCATCCAAGGTTCCCGAATCTTGCCATTCTTCTCAGTACGTTTGCATTGGAACATGCTGGTCCTGAATTCTGATCAACTGGCCATTAGAAGACTCTGTCAGATGTGGCTTTACCCTCAAACAGCCATCCCCAATCTGATTTTCTCCGGTTCTTGCCTAATATTATTATGATTAGTCTTCCCCTAATTTTGTACTTTTACCCGAGGGCCGGTCTTATCCATAACTAACTTAAAACTTGCAGAATAATGATCACACTTCCCAAAATGATCCTCCACTGCTACTTTGATCACCTGACTAGGCTTATATCCTAATGCAAAGTCTGGTATGGCCTTTTCCCTTGTTGGACTATCTACACAATTTTTCAAGAAACCCTCCTGGATGGACCTACCAAATTCTGCCTCATTTAAACCTCTGGGACTAAGGGAGTCCTAGTCACTATTGGGGAAGTTAAAATCCCCAACTACAACAGCTCTGGTGTTTTTACATATTTCCATGATCTGCTTGTATGTCTGTTCCTGTATCTCCTGATGCCTATTGGAAGGCCAATAGTACAACCCCATCATACCGATTTGAACCTTTCATATTTCTACCCATATGGCTTTTCTGGATGAGCCCTCCAAAATGTACACTCAATACAACTATGACATTCTCTTTAATCAGTAAAGTAGCTTCACCCACCCCTTTTTTTTTTTTTAACACCCCTCTCTATCTCTCCTAAAATATCCAAACCCTGGAATCAACTCCCAGTCCTACCCTTCTCTGAGCCAGGTTTTTGTAATGGCTACAACATTGTAGTGTTATGACTAATCTGGACTCTGAGCTCATCTGCCTTAACTGTTATATTCCTTGCATTAAAATTAAATACACTTCAAACCACCAGTTCCACTACGTTTTTACTATTGTTCCTCCTATTAGACGTCCTGATTTAATGGGGATCTTTTTCATTACTCCATGTGCTGACCTGTTGCTCTGTTTCCCAAACCTTGCCACAGTAATTTAAATCCTTCCAAGAGGCACTAGCAAACTTCTGTTAGGATATTGGTGCCCTCCAGTTTAGGTGCAATCCTTCCTCCTTTGTACAGGTCCCATCTTCCCTGGAAGAGATCCCAATGATCCAGACTAAAGCCCTCCCTCCTAAACCAGCTCTTTAGCTAATGCAACTGTATCCTCTTTCTATTTCTGGCTTCACTAGCCTGTGGCACAGGGTGTAAATCCTACGATTACAGGGGTAGGAAGTTGCAAAGCAGGAGATCTACCTTACTTGCTAAATGCCCTTTACAGGACCTTCCCTCTCCCTTCCTATGTTGCTAGTACCAATATGGACCGTGACCTCCGGCTACTCACCTTCCTATTTCAGAATATTCTGTAAAAATGTGAAAAAAATTACTAAAGACAAATGTACATTCCTTCCAGTCAGAAGGTGGGGAAATTAATAATTAGGAACAAAGAAATGGCAAATAGTAGAAACATTGAACACCATTCTGTCTTTGCAAAAGAGGGCACAAATAAGCTTGTGGAAATATTAGGGAGCCAAGGTTTGAGTGAGATGGCTGATTTGAAGGAAATCAGCATTGAGCATTTTCACATGAGTATGACTGGACAACAGCTGCTTTTTCTTTGTTGTTGTTGTTGTTGTTGTTGTTGTTGTTGTTCAGCCTGTTCAGACATTTTATGACACCTCTGGGGCAGGTGGGATTTGAACCCAGCCTCTGGCTCAGAGGTACAGACCACTACACCATAACAGCCAAAGAACTCAGCTTTTTTTTCAAAGTTTAAGAACCTATCACCGAACAAATCATTTAACAAAAAACTAGGGAGCGGACTGAGAACACAGCTGCTTGTTATTTTGAAAAACCCACCACCACATCATCCAATAAGAATGTACTATTTTTTTTTCATAATACCACTGCCAAATCAGCTGTGTCTCAGTTTAAGAACTCCATTTTTTTTTCCCTTTTTGTTTTAATTTTTTTCTATCCAGAAATACTATTACAAAATGTCTGAAAGTCTGTGATTTTTGTAGTGGTTTAAGAGGTGTTACTAATTAAAAGAACAATTTACAAGCATAGGCCATTGGTAGTACAAAGATAACAGAAGTAAGGAAAAGGTAGAGAGAGGAGGAGAGGACTAAATGAAAGCATTCCAGCCTCTCTGATGCCCGCTTCTGTCTAAACACCAGATTATTGTTGGGCACTGCATGCTGCCTCTCCAAGAATGCCTGGGCACGAATATAGCTGCAGAAGAGGGGCAGGATGTCAGGTAGAATGTCCCCTCCATTGCCTGCTGCTTGGGTCTATGAAGCGTCACCTTGGCCAGACCCATGAGAAGTCCTCTGCAGAGGTCTCTCCACACAGGGTGCCAAAGATCAGGAGCGTGGGGCAGAAGTGCAATCAAAAGAAGAAAAGGAAGATGCAGCTGTCATAAGAACATACACATGGGTTCACAGACTCCACGGCACCACAAAATAAATAGTTGGGCTGACAGTCCATG
>NC_063347.1:25984683-26041258 GCF_021869965.1 Rhincodon typus
GCATTAGAGGAGCAGGAAAGCTGACGTTTCAGGTCAAGGGTCCTGACCCAAAACGTCAACTTTCCTGCTCCTCTGATGCTGCCTGGCCTGCTGTGTTCCTCCAGCTGCACACTGTTTTATCTCAGACTCCAGCGTCAGCAGTTCTTGATATCTCCCAATTATTCACAGCACTTGGTGTAGTTTCAAATGGATCATTCAGGGACACAGTAATGCAGAGAAAGTAAAGTTATATGCAGGTGAAATTTAACTGGTGAAATTATGATGGCAATAATCTTAAGACGTCACCTTCCGATATTTCAACTCTGTGCTGAAGACGATCAGAGTCAACTTACATAATCACAGAATTGTTTCGTTAGTGACTGTATGACCTATCACTCTGCGCTGGCTGTCTGAATGAGCATTTCCTCTAGTGCCATTACCTGCTCCATTTGCAAGTTTGCAGCTCATATGGTCCACATGCTTGTTCAGGATTGTCACATCTACCAGAACTTTATACCTCACTGGATCTGACCTCGCGTTGACCATGTCTCTTACACATGCAGAGCCATTCACATGTTTCTGTACCAAACCTTGTCCCCTGAAGTAAATTGTCTCTCTCATTTAGTGGGGTCTTGTGTCCAGCATTGGTGTTCCTGATGCTGTTTCAGAGTTACCTGAAATTTGTGCCCTTTTGTTCTCCATCTTTTTGCCAATGGAATAGTTTCTCTCAATTTGCTCTGTCCTGACCTCTCATGATTTTCAATATATTCATCAGATCTCCTTATAGCCTTTTTCCACGGAAAACAGTACCAATTTCTCCAGTCTATTTACATAATCTATTGGCCATGCTAAATTGCCCAAAGTTCATAACCCCTGGAACTGTTCTCTTGAAACTTTTCTAATGTCTTCACATCTTTCCTGAAGTGTAGCATACAGAATTGGATACAGTGCTCCAGTTGAGGCTGAACAAATGGTGTGTACAATTTAATGTCACCTCCTTGTTCTTTGACTCTTGTGTTGCTACTAATAAGGTCCCTGTGCTTATTATGTATCCTCTCTCAACCTATCTTGCCACCTTGATTGACTTGTGGGCATATGCATTCTGGGCCTTTGACTCCTGCATACCTTTTAGAGTAATGCCCATAATTTGTATATTATCTGTCTGCATTCTTCCTACGAAATGAATCACTTCATAATTTCTCTGCACTAAATTTCATCTGCTACTTATTTTCCCCATTCAACAACTGTTGATGTCCTGTTGAAGTTCTACAGTATCCTCCTCATAGTTCACACTACTTCCATTTATGATGTCTTGTGTGAAATTTTAAGTTGTGCCCTGTAAATGAAGGTCTAGGTTTTAATATATGTTGGGGAGAGCAAAAATCCCAACAATGATAATTGGAGAACTCCGTTACAAATCTTCCATCGATCCAAAAAACATCTAACCACTATCACACAGCAAAGGTAAGGTGGTTGAACATTATGTACCAGGAATCCATACCAGCTTTCCTTGATTAAACTACATTTTCCCAAAATGACTGTCAATTCTCACCTGAATTTTTTTTTCTCTAGAAGCCACCCACCACTAATCGTAAACTGACTGCCCTGTAGTTACTGTGATTAAATTGTTACCCTTTTTCCAAATGGTTTAACATTGACTTCCCCCAACCCCAATACCACTCCTGAGTATAAAGAAGACTAGAAAATTACACCAGCTGCTTCTGTGATTTCCACTATCTCTTCCCTCAGCATCCTTGGATGTGCCTCATCCTTTCCTGGTGTGTTTTTAGCTTTAATTTAGAACCTCAAAATTGCCCCCTGCTTAGATACATACATCCCTTTTTTGGTTTCTAATCAACCTTGCTACTACTGTTATTATCCCTTTACTATTCGTATGTTTCTTACTATGATATATTAATGATTTGGATGAGGGAACAAAATGTAACATCGCAAAGATTGCAGATGATACCAAGTTGGGTGGCAGGGTGAACTGTGACAAGGATGCAGAGATCCTTCAGCATGATCTGGACAAGTTAGGCAAGTGGGCAAATCGATGGCAGATGCAGCATAATTTAGATAAATATGAGGTTATTCACTTTGGAAGCAAAAACAAGAAGGCAAATTACTACCTGAATGGCTGTAAATTGGGAGAGGGGAGTGTGCAGTGGGACCTATGCAGGTGTCCTTGTGCAGGTGTAGCAGGCAGTAAGGAAGGCAAATGGTATGTTGGCCTTCATTGTGAGAGGTGTTAAGTACAGGAGCAGGCATGTTTTATTGCAGTTATGCAGGGCCTTGGTGAGACCATCCCTAGAATATTGTGTGCACTTTTGGTCTCCTTTTCTGAAGAAGGATGCCCTTGCTCTCAAGGGAGTGCAGTGGAGGTTTACCAGGCTGATTCCGGGGATGGTGGGACTAACGTATGAGGAGAGATTGACTAGGTTAGGATTGTTTTCGCTGGAGTTCAGATGAATGAGGGGGGATCTCATAAGAGAATTATAAAATTCTAACAAGACAAGACAGGGTAGATGCAGGGAGAATGTTCCCGAGGGTGGGTGTGTCCAGAACCAGGCGTCACAATGTGAGGATTTGGGTTAGACCATTTAGGACGGAGATAAGGAGACATTTCTTCACCCAATGAGTGGCGAGCCTGTGGAATTCAATACCACAGGAAGTAGTTCATACCAAAACATTGAATGTATTCAAGAGGCAGCTAGATGTAGCATTTAGGGCAAATGGGATCGATGGTTATGGGGAGAAAGTAGGATTAAGCTATTGAGTTGGATGATCAGTCATGATCGTGATGAATGGCAGAGCAGGTTTAAAGGGCTGAATGGCAGCCTCCTGTTCCTATCTTGTATGTTTCTATCCCAGCTGACGGTACTAGTGGACAAGTCAGATCCCAGAAGGAACCTGGCTTGATGGATCATAAGTATTTTTGTTTAGTTAGGTAACGTGGTGGCTAGTAACTGAAACACTTGCACGTTGGATTGGAAGTTTCCTTAAATGTCAATAGTTGCACAGTAGGAGAGAAAACAATCCAAGTTATCTAAATATGGAGGAGTTAAAACAATTGAAAGCACAAAGGAAAGTAAACTTGCAGCCTTTTTCCGAATGCTGTCCGCTACAGAGGCTCAAGGGTGGCACAGCGGCTCAGTGGTTAGCACTGCTGCCTCACAGCGCCAGGGACCTGGGTTCGATTCCACCCTCGGGCGACTGTCTATGTGGAGTTTGCACATTCTCCCTGTGTCTGCGTGGGTTTCCTCCGGGTGCTCCAGTTTCTTCCCACAGTCCAAAGATGTGCAGGGTAGGTGGATTGGCCATGCTAAATTGCCCAAGTGTTCAGGGATGAGTAGATTAGGTGGGTTATGGGGGGATGGGTCTGGAGGGGATGCTCTGATGGTCAGTGTGGACTTGTTGGTCTGAAGGGCCTGTTTTTTCACACTGTAGAGATTCTATGATTCCGAAGTCCAGAGAAATTAACTGCTTGAATTTACTTAACTGAATCTTTGCAGTATCTTTGCTATAGACCAAGATGACAATTCACTGAGTGCTTTTAAAGATTGCTGACATGAATTTTTCATATTCTGAAAGCCAAATTTTCTCAGTGTTAATAACCTCCCCAGATTTCTAACCAAACATTCCTGATTTGGAACAAAAACAGAAGTTGCTGGAAAAGCTCAGTAGGTCTGGCAGCATCTGTCAAGAGAAAATCAGAGTTAACGTTTCAGATGCGGTGACCCTTCCTCAGAATGGTTTTTATCCCTGATTTGGAAGTTTCAGAAACTTCTAAACTCGAATCAAGTCTTCCGAACGCAACAAAAAAAATTTGCTGGATCATGGATTCTTTCAAACAAAGCTCATGATCTTGCCTGTCATAAACTCAATAGAATAAACATCTTTCCATTCTGACCACAGAAAGCTGCGGGCCATTAATATCAGTAGAATTATATTCCAGCACAATATGTAACCTCCTGGCCCAGAATATCCCCACTCGACCATTACCGTCAAGCCAGAGGATCAGCCCTGGTTCAGTGAATAGTGCAGGAGGCCATGCCAGGAGCAGCACCAGGCATACCAAAAAAATAAGATGTCAACCTGGTGCAGCTACAAAATAGGACTACTTGCATGCCATACAGCATAAGCAGCAATTGATAGACAGAGCTAAGTGATCCTTAGCTCAGCTCTGCAGTCCTACCACATCCAGTCCTGAATGATGGACAGTTAAACAACTCACCAGAGGAGAAGGCTCTACAAATGTCTCCATTTTCAACAATAGAAAAGCCCAACACATCAATGCTAAAGATAAGGCATTTGCAGTAGTCTTCAGCTGGAAGCGCCAAGTTGATGATCCATGTCGGCCTTTTCCAGCAGTTGCCCAACATTAAAAGTACCAAGCTTCAGCCAATTCAATTCACTCGATATGATATCAAGAAACGGTTCGAGATACTGGATACTGCAGCGGCTAGAGGCCCTGACAACTTTCTGTCAACAGTACTGGAAGACGTGTTCTAGAACGTGCCACCTTCTTAGCCAAGCAATTCCAGTGCAATTACAACACTGGCATCTATCTGACAATGTGGAAAATTACCCATATATGTCCTGTACACACAAAGTAGGACAAATCCAATCCAGCCAGTTGTTACAGAGGGGGATTGGCCGAACTCTTCTGATGGTGAAACCAAAACACAAGCCCCAATCTGTTATGATGGGAATAGAGGTTCCCCTCTAATAATTACCCCTGAAACACCCAGAGAAGCTCACCTTTCCCTTCGTAATATTTTAAGGGTGGTTAAAAGAAAGAAAATCCCTGATCGCCACTTTACAGGTAACAAATAAAAATTTATTTATTTAACCCTAACAATGAACAAATTAACAGAATTAGTAACAAACCGAACAATTCCCTCTTAGACTACTCCCTAACTGAACTAAATTCTACTGGAATGCTGTTTAAATAAACAGAAGTCCCACTTATGTAAACCCAATTAATAAGACGACAATAAGCTAAAACTTAATCTCTCCCAGTTGACACCAGACTGACTTTTAGAACATTCTGCATTCTCCAGCTTTTCTTCTGTTGATCTCGCATCACAAATGTCTTTCTGCCGCTGATTCTGCTGTCAGGGATGTTTCTCTCTGTAACTGCTTCTGTGAGGACTTGTAGTTAGAAATGCTGTAATTCTGTTTTAATTCGATGGTGCTTTCTCTGAGAGCAAAAAGAAAAGGTGTTGTCTCTTGGCAGTTGGCCCTCTCCCAATTTTCAAAACAACCTGTCTTATATATCCCCTATGACACATCACATTCCGATAATATAATTGGTTTCAGGTTTTCAACACCATCAGATTTAAATTTGATAATTTTTTAGTATCTAAGGACTTGGTTTAAATTGGCTAAATTTGAAAAGACTTGTCTTTGTAAAAATGCTGCTTGGCTGTTCGATACAAAATGTTTCCATTCGGGCACTCTCTGTATGCACCTGCACTTCGAACTGCTAGTCAGACATCCATTTTAACTCTAAGCACTGAAAAAAAACACGCCATCTTTTAAAGGGACAACTCATCACTTTTCCACACTATCACTTGTATCAACAAATTTTAACTTCCTACCTTCCAATTCATGAATCCTCTACCCAACTTTGTAACACAATTACCTCCCCATCTCGATCGTCAGTAAAGTGAGGGAAGGTGTCATCAACAGTGCTATCAAGCAGCACCTGCTGAGTGATGCCCAGTTTGGGTTCTGCCATGGCCACTCAGCTCCCGACCTCATTACAGCCCTGCTTCAAATATGGTCAAAAGAGCTGAATTCCAAAGGTGAGATGAGAGTGACAACTAGTGACATCAAGGTACATTCGACTGAGTTTGGCATCAAGGAGCCCTTGCAAAACTGGAATTGGGGGGAAATCTCTCTGCTGTTTAGTGTCGTAGCTGGTACATAGGAAGATTGTTGTGGTTGTTAGAGGTCAGTCACCTCATCTTCAGGAGATTTATGCAGGTTGTTTGTCAGGGTAGTGTCCTAAGCCCAGTCATCTCCAGCTACTTCATCAAGGACCTTCCCTCCATCACAAGATCAAAATTAAAGATTTCACTGATGATTGCACATGTTCATCACGATTCACAACTCCTCATCAGTCCATGTTCAAATGCAACAAGATCTGGCCAATATCTAGGCTTGCACAGACTAGTGGCAAATCATATTCACACCACACAAATAGCAGGCAATAACCATCTCTAATTAGAGACAATCTAACCATTGCAATGTGTTGCCATCACTGAATCCCCCACTATCAGCATCTTGGGGGATTATCATTGACCAGAAACTCAACTGGACTTGCCTTGTAAACACAATGACTGTAAGAGCAGGCCAGAGACTAGAAACACTGGCGAGTAACTCTGCTCCTGACTCCCCAAAGGCACGAGTCGGGTCTGTGATGGAACATTCCCCATATGTCAGGGTGGATGTAGCTCCAACACTCGTGTCTTGACATCATCAATTTCAAAACGACACGCTTGATTGGCACCACATCCACAAGCATCCGCTCCCTCCAGCACTGATGCTCAGCAGCAGTAAGTGTGTACTATCTGCAAGATGCGCTGAAGAAATTCACCAAAGATCCTTAGCACCTTCCAAACCTCTAACCACTTCCACCTTGAAGGACAAGGGCAACATACACCTGGGAACACTATCTCCATCTTCAGGGTTGGAGTGAAGATTTGTAGCCCAGGTGCTGGTTGTAGATATTGGTGTGTTTGCTGAGCTGGGAGGTTTGATAGCAGATGTTTCATCCCCTCACTAGGTGACATCCTCAGTGCTGTGGAGCCTCCTGTGAAGCACTGTTGTCTTGTGCTGGTTCAAATTTCTATGGCCTGGCTTTTGTTGCTTCCAGTAGGTGCCGGTTCTGGCTGTGTGTTGTAATGGTCGGCATATCGGGTCTAATTCAATGTCAAATTTGAACCGGCACAAGACAACAGCGCTTCACAGGAAGCTCCACAACACTGAGTAAAGGGACAAAACATCTGCTATCAAACCTCCCAGCTCGGTGAACACACCAACATCTACAACCACCACTATCTGCAAGTTCCCTTTGAAACCATTCATCGTACTGACTTGGAAATACGTCACTATTCCTTCATTGTTACTGGGTCAAACTTGTGGAATTCTCTCCCTGAAGGCATTGCAGGTCAAGCTACAGCACGTGAACTTCAGCGGTTCAAGAAGACAGCTCTCCACCATCTCAAGGGAAACTAGGGATGGACAATCAATGGTGGGCAGCCAGTGGCACCCACATCCCACAAGTGAATAAAAAAAACCCTTCGCAGAAGTATCCAACATTCATCTTCCTGTATTTTGAAATCAAAATTCTAAAGATGATTTTGTAAATCATGTTTTGTACGTAAATTATGTACCATCATCACCATATAAAAGACTTACATAGAATCCCTACTGTGTGGAAACAGGCCCTTCGGCCCAACAAGTCCACACCAACCCTCAGCATCCTAACCAGACCCATCCCCCTTTCACCCACCTAATCTACACATCCCTGAACATTATTGGCAATTTAGCATAGCCAATCCACCTAGCTTGCACATCTTTGGACTGTGGGAGGAAACTGGAGCACCCAGAGGAAACCCACGCAGATGCAGGGAGAATGTGCAAACTCCACATAGTCACCCAAGGGTGGAATCAAACCTGGGTCCCTGGCTCTGTAGGCAACAGTCCTTTTATGCTTGGAACATTCTCCTTTCAAAATCTCTCTGCTTCCCTTATTTGATTTTTCACTTCCTCTCAAACATTGTATATTCAGCTTGGCTCTTTTTTTCCATCCTGGAAGCTTTTGATTTGTTTGCCCCACCTTTTCCCTGTAAAGAAATAAACCTTGAAGGTGTCTGAACCATCAGTTCTGATACTTGATTCAGTTACAATTTTGCCTGCTAATCTTTGATCCCAATTTGCCAAGCCATTAAATTTAGCTTTCACCCAGTTAATTGTTCTTACCATGGAGTGTTCTTTGTCCTTTTCTTTGCTAATATTTATTTATTTCTATGTGATGTGGGTGATGTTGGCAAGGCTAACATTTGTTTTCGTCATTCATTGCACTGAGTGGCTTGCTAGGCATTTTAGGGGGAAGTTAAAACTTAACCATGTTGCTTTGGGCTTGGAGTCACGTATAGGTGAGATTTGATGAAGATCGCAGATTTCTTTCATCAAACGGCATGGGTAAACTAATTGAGTTTTTATGACCGTGGCAACATATTAAAGGTTTTAACAGCAATTGATGGTCACCATTACTGACTAGTTTTCAATTTCAGACTTTATCATTTGAACTTAAATTTCACCTGCTGTCTTGGTGGAATTTGAACCTATATCCTGAGTGCAGTAGAATGGATTAGTTGACAAGGGATGACAACATATGTCACCTGTCCTCCTTGCCGTGCAAATTTTATAATGTTCAATGTTCCGCTATGACCTTCTACTTGCACTTCTTGGTTGATCCCAAGAACTAAGTCTAGCAGGGCCTCCGTTCTCTTTGGATTGGAAACATACTGCTATGGAAAATTCTTTTACACATACCCTTGGAACTCTTGATCTCTCTGTACTTTATTGCAATCCCAGTTTATGTACAGATGATTATAGTCCTGCATTACAGCATTAATTCTTGCACCTCTAATTTCCTTGCAAATTTGTTTTCCCTACATCTTTTCCATTAATTGATGGCCTATAGAATGTACTGAGTACTGAATGTAATTACACTTTTTTGATCTTCAGCTCTGGCCAAATAGTCTGTACTTGACTACACTGGGACATCCTTTCTCCTATGTGTCACCACCCCTCCACTGCTTTTTTTTTTCCCCTATGTTTTCAACACACTTTTAACAACCTAAAAATGTTGAATTTCTCTGTCTGTTGGAGTCATTGTTCAAATTCTGAATGTAATAGCACTGTATTTTTTATGTGTATGTCTGACTATCTTTGTTTAAACTGTGGAACAACATAAAGTGCAGTTTTCATTTCCTTGGAATTGGCGAAAAGGGAAAATAATGGGCTGAGTTGGTCCTCAAGAAACTTGCTCCCTTCTCACCATCTCACTAATTAAATTCTGGGTGAGCAGTTGCATCAGTGACTTTCTGGACCTGCCACCGATTAAAGTCTTTTAAGTGGTCAATTAAGTGCCACATAAAATTTTTTAGATTTTTATTGTCACGTATACTCAAGTTCAGAAGTACAGTAGTACAATGAAAAGTGTATAATGTCGCTACACATGGTGCCATCTTAGATACCAAGGTACCTAGGTACAAAAAGAGTTTAGGTAAAAGAAGAAAGAGAAATGAGAGTTAAAAAGTTAAGCATTACTTTGTAGAATATTAGAAAAATAAAAAAGTAGGTAAAGTTTTTCATAAATTAAACTAGGAAAATAACGGAATAGCTAAAAAGTTCAACAGTCTTTGAGTCCTCCACTTCTCTCCCTCTGCTGTCTGTTTTTGATGTCGCTGCGGCAGATACCGTCTCTGCAGCCAAGACTGCTGTATCCCCGATCTTCCCTGGTGTCCTGGGAACATGCCTGGACAGGATCCACCCGCACACTGAGCTGAGACACTGCCACGAGCCGCCAAGAGACCAGCCGACACACCGCTGAGAGGCCAGGACTTGCCACAAGCGACTGAGAGACCAAGCCAGGATCTGCCGTGATCCGCTGAGAGACCAGACAGAGACCCTCCGAGACCAAAGGGAAGGGAAAAAAAGAAAAAATGGGGAAAGAAAAGAGAAGGAAACAGAAGGAGCGGAGGAGCTCCAGTTGGAGTGTCCCACTCTGCCACCGTCCCAACTGGAAGTAAAGGACTTGACCTGTCATCTACTCCTCAGTGGATGAGAAAAGTGACTCATTTCTGGACCGGAAAGCCAAGGCGACTTGCATGCTGGATTATTTGGGGTCTCCTGTTTTCCCAGACTGGGGCCAGTCAGAAGCATGGATCCGGGACAAGGAGGTGGCCTGTAACCCCCCCAACCACAAGTGTGAAAAGTACTAATTTCACTGTTGGTTCTTGTCAGGAGCAAGCCTCAACCGAAAGACTTTAAAGATGCAGAAAGCAACTTCTGATAACCAGGACACAGAGAAGCCTGTCAAAGCTGGCCAGCTCAGCTCTCAATGAGGAACAACATCTTAACTTACTGTACTCTGTAGCCTGGACTCGATAACTTAGATCATACCCTCTGTCTCTGTCTTGCTTTATACTCTTATGTTTCTTCTCCATTTTTCCTTGCTCTTTGCTGGGTTGGTCTTTGTCTTGTTTCTCTCCACGACCTTTCTTTTTGTGTTTAAATAATTGTTATGTAGAAATCTTTGCCTCATTTGGACATACCCTTTGTTTCTTCACTCCATTCATCACCTTGCTCTTCTACTCAAAGCTTGATCAGTCGCTGTCCCGTGTTCCAAAGGGAAATAAAATAATTTATCCTTGGTGATTTCAATGCCAGAGTTGGGAGGAACATTAAATCTTGTGAAAGATGTGATTGACATGGCAGGTAAACTGCCCAGAGCATGGTCCGTTAATAACAACCTGTTTTATCAGAGACACAAATATAGTGTGCCTCATGGCAACACCTTTACTCAGAATATTGGCACCTGTTAACTATATCTTTCATCTGAGTATGTAACTGCAAGAATGTTTCGCATCACCTGTGCCAAGGCATGAGCTGATGATTGCTGGACTAATCATTGCCCAGAAAAAGCAGCAGAAGTGCTGCTGCAGAAAAATCAATGATGATGGATTCAAAGCCTTCTGGACCAGAGAATTACAGATCATTTATGAGGTTCTGATTGTTTTATACATGCATTTCAATGTGCTGGAAGAGACAAAACAGACCAGTTTCAAATTAAATTATTAGTCAATGCAATGAAGTGACATTTTTGATTCCTAACAAATGCTTCTGGAATCAATACAGTGGCTGCAGCTTGTCAGTACCTTGTATATGGACTCAATTCTCTGGTCCAGGAGAAAAATATGTACCTTCAGACTTCCCCGCCCACTAAGCAAAAGTTAATCATTTAGGTGAATGTATCTGGGGAGCCTGTGTTCTGTGACGCATTGATTTCTTTCTGGCTCTACACATTTGAAACAGATTTATCACATGCCATAATCGGAGATTTTAAACCCAGCTAGAGGAAGAACCACACAGAGGCCCTTCAGAAGTCTCCTCTCAAGTCACTCTAGAGGTGGTCAGGACCTCCACCTCCAGCATGCCTTCCAAAAAACATTGTTGTAAAGCCTATTTTGTAATCAATTAAAATTGTAAATCCCAACAGTTGTAAAAGGAAGTTGTTTATTCTGGCAGGTTCTGAAGAAGACTGATAAGGACATGGTTACCGTTGTTGCCGCTGGGGTGACAATGCAGGAAGCATTGACTGCAGCTGCAAAATTGGCTGAAGAGGGTAAATATGAAAAGATCAGTGTTCAATGTATATAGAAGTATATGTGTCTTTCTATGCTGGTTTTAAAGTTAATGACCAATGTCTGTACAAGCAAATTCTTCCCTACAGTGTCTTATGTATCACAGTTGATCACATTCTGTTAGACCATATTCGAACTAAGACTGAGATGCATTTTACATTATATGACTTCATTACTTCTTTAGAGAACCCTCCTCATTGAATACTGACTCCTAGAATAAAAATGATTTCATTGGTATTGAATGGCAGTTGTAAGGAATTTCATTTCTACGTGAATTAGTGAGTATGGTATGGAACTGAAACATCTGACAATGCATCACTCCCTTTAGGATGACTGTGGTTAAATTAAGTTCACTGCTGAAGCCTGGGTAGGAATTCATAGAGATCAATATTCATTCTATTAAATAAGAACCAGGTAAGAAAGTTGGCAAAGACAGAAAATGTTAGAAATGCTCAGCAGGTTAGACAGCATCTGTTTGTGTCTCCACAGATACTGCCAGACCAGCGGAGGTTTACAACATTTTTGACTTTTATCTTAGCTTTGCAGCATTTGTAGAACTACTTTGTTTTTGTATTAAAGGAAAAGTTAAACCAAATGATTAGTGTGCAACTAATAAATGTTATTATTTATTTGATGTTAGACACTGTGAGCCTGCTGTCCAACCAGGGATAATTGAAAACCTGTTTTCAGAGGAGTTTCAATAGTCGGAAGATGTAGGTTGGGAGGAGGATGGGGACAAAAGCATGAGGGGATTTCTAGATGAGAACAAGGATTTCAGTGTCTTGGGAAACCTCCTGCAAAAAATTGGAGATTTCAAATTCTCACCGTTCTCCTTAATCTTGCTCCCTTGTGAGTAAGGGGTTCTGGAATCTGCATTTAGAAATAGTCAAGGCATTTGCATGATGTATAATCAAATGAAAATTATCTAATCAAAAATGTATTTCATCTTACAGATGTGTTCATCCGAGTGGTTGATCCATTTACAATTAAACCACTTGATGATAAAACTATTGTTTGTTGTACTAAAGGCACCAAAAAGAAGCATGTTATCACTGTGGAGGATCACTATTACGAAGGTAATATTTTAAAATATGTTTGGACCAGCACAGTGTGATAGTCTACACTACATGTTGTTATGGTTCATTATATGAGCCAAATGTTTGCATTTTCAAAGAACAGTACAGAACAGGAACAGCCCCCTCGGCCCACCAAAACTATGCCGACATATGATGACTTTCTAAACTAAAAATCTTTTACCTCTCTGTGATCCATATCCGTCTATTCCCTGCCTTTTCAACTATCTGTCAAGGTGTCTCTTAAACATTGCTATTTTATCCCCCTCCACCACCACCTCTGGCAGTACATTATCACTCTGTGTTTAAAATAAAAACCAACTTGCCTCTCATATTTCCTTTAAACACAGCCCCTTTTACCTTAAACCTATGTTGCCCAATAATTCACATTTCTCCTCTTTGTAAAAGACTCAGACTATCCATTCTATCCATGCCTGTTATAATTTTGTAAATTTCTATCAAATTGCCCTCATTGGTCGATGTGTCCAAGATAACCAGGTGTAGAGCTGGATGAACACAGCAGGCCAAGCAGCATCAGAGGAGCAGGAAAGCTGCCGTTTCGGGTCTAGACCCTTCTTCAGAAATGGGGCAGGGGAAGGGGATTCTGAAATAAATAGGGAAAGAGGGGGAGGCGGATAGAAGATGGATAAAGGAGAAGATAGGTGGAGAGGAGACAGACAGGTCAGAGGCGGGGATGGAGCCAGTAAAGCTGAGTGTAGGTGGGGAGTTAGGGGGGGATAGGTCAGTCCAGGGAGGACAGACAGGGCAAGGGGGCAGGATGAGGCTGGTAGGTAGGAGATGGGGGTGGGGCTTGAGGTGGGAGGAGTAGATAGGTGGGAGGAAGGACAGGTTAGAGATGCGGGGACAAGCTGGGCTGGTTTTGGGATGCGGTCGGGGGAGGGGAGATTTTGAAGCTTGTGAAGTCCACATTGATGTCGTCTAAGGAGTGGGAGGGGGAGTTGAAATGGTTCACGACTGGGAGGTGCAGTTGTTTAGTGCGAAGCGAGCGTAGGTTTCCACAAAGCGGTCCCCAAGCCTCTGTTTGGTTTCCCCCATGTAGAGGAGGCTACGTCGGGAACAGCGGATACAGTATACCACATTAGCAGATGTGCAGGTGAACATCTATTTGATGTGGAAGGTCTTCTTGGGGCCTGGGATGGGGGTGAGGGGTGAGGTGTAGGGGCAGGTGTAGCAATTTCTGCGGTTGCGGGGAAAATTGCTGGGGGTGGTGGGGCTGGTGGGGAGTGTGGAGCGGACGAGGGAGTCACAGAGACAGTGGTCCCTCTGGAAAGCAGATAAGGGTGGGGAGGCAAAAATGTCTTTGGTAGTGGGGTCAGATTGCAGATGGCAGAAGTGCCGGAGGATGATATGTTGGATCCGGAGGTTGGTGGGGTGGTACATGAGGATGAGGGGGATCCTGTTTTGGTTTTTATTGCGGGGAGGGGGTGTGAGGGATGAGTTGCGGGAGACGTGGACGTGGGCATTTTCGACCACTGTAGCGGGGGATGTTGCGGTCCTTGAAAATGAGGACATCTGGGATGACCGGGAGTGGAATGCCTCATCTCGGGAGCAGATGCATCAGAGGCAAAGGAATTGGGAATACGGGATGGCATTTTTTCAGGAAGGTGGGTGAGAGGAGGTGTATTCTAGGTAGCTGTGGGAGTCTGTAGACTTGAAATGGATATCAGTTTCCAGGTGGTTGCCAGAGATGTAGACAGAGAGGTCCAGGACGGGGAGAGAGGTATCAGAGATGGTCCAGGTGAACTTAAGGTTGGGGTGGAAGGTGTTAGTGAAGTGGATGAACTGTTCGAGCTCCTCGTGGGAGCACAAGGCGGCGCCGATACAGTCATCGATGTAACGGAGGAAGAGGTGGGGGATAGGGCCAGTGTAGCTTCGGAAGAGGGATTGTTCCACGTATCCTACAAAGAGGCAGGCATAGCTTGGGCCCATGCGGGTACCCATGGCCAACCCCCTTTGTCTGTAGGAAGTGGGAGGAATTGAAGGAGAAGTTGTTAAGGGTGAGGACGAGTTCAGCTAAGTGTATGAGGGTGTCAGTGGAGGGGGACTGGTCAGGCCTGCGGGACAGGAAGAAGCAGAGGGCCTTTAGGCCATCTGCATGGGGAATGCAATTGTATAGGAACTGGACGTCCATGGTAATGATGAGGTGTTGGGGACAAGGGAATCGGAAGTTTTGGAGGAGGTGGAGGGCGTGGGTGGTGTCATGGACATAGGTGGGGAGTTCCTGGACCAGTGGGGAGAAAATGGAGTCGAGTCATAAGTAGAGATAAGTTCGGTGGGTCAGGAGCAGGTGGAGACAATGGGTCGACCAGGGCAGTCAGGTTTGTGGATTTTGGGAACGAGATAGAAGTGGGCGATGTGGGGTTGGGGAACGATGAGGTTGGAGGCTGTGGATGGGAGGTCACCTGAAGTGATGAGGTTGTGGATGGTTTGGGAGATGTTTTGGTGGTCAAGGGTGGGGTCATGATCAATGGGGCGGTAGGAGGAGGTATCAGAGAGCTGGCATCTGGCCTCGGCGATGTAGAGGTCGGTGCGCCATACGACAACTGCGCCTCCCTTGTCCGCGGGTTTTATGGTGAGGTTGGGATTGGAGCGGAGGGCTGCACGTTCTGTGGGGGAGAGGTTGTTATAAGTAGAGATAAGTTCGGTGGGGCTGGAGCAGGCGGAGACAATGGATTGGACAAATTTGTCCAATCTCTTCTCATAGGTAATGCCCTCCAAACCAGGCAACATCCTGTAAACCGTTTCTGTACCCTCCCCAAAGCCTCCTAATCCTTGCATGAATGCATAGAATATTCCAAATGTGGTCTAATTAAACTTCTATATAGCTGCAACATGACTTGCCAATTTTTAGACTCAGTGCCCCCATCGACAAAGGCAAGCATTCTTATCTACTTGTGTTGCCATTCTGTGATCTTTGGACCTGTACGCCTAATCCTGCTGTATGTTGCTGCTACTTAGGGTTCTGCCATTTACTGTATATAGATCCCACCTGCATTAGATCTACCAAACTGCATCATCTTCTATTGTCTAAATAACTTCCTTTCCATCTGCCATTTCTCCGCCCAAGACTCCAACATATCTATATCCTGCTGCATCCTGTGGCAGTCCTCCTCACTATCCACAGTTCCCCCAATCTTGGTGTCATCTGCAAACTTATTAATCAGTCCACCTATACTATCCTTCAATATATATTACAAACAAAAGGGGTTCCAGCATTGATCCCTGTGGAACACCACTGGTCACAAATCAGAAAAGCACCCTTCCATTGTTGCTCCTTGTCTTCTGTGACTAAGCCAATTCAGAAAGTTTTGTTAGGATTGAGATAGATCACCTATCCTGCATTCTCAATAAATGTTGGCAAGAGCACGGAGATAAAACACAGCATGCAGTATAAAATTAAAGGTTACATACCGTAGACCATCTCAGGAAATCAGAAGCACTTCTGTCTTAAAAAGTTCTGAAAGCCACAGCAAGGCAAACCCCCAAGCAGCTTCTGTATCTGCCAAATAATGGAATGGTTACAACATAGAAGGAAATTATACAGCCCATCAATTCATGCCAGTTTTCTAGAATATCAATTTAGTTTATCCCAAAAGTCCTTATACAATGCTATAAAATTGTACAGAAACTACAGAATATGCTTAAATACTATTGTTACAAATAATGGATGAAATTCTGATAAGTAGGGTTTTATTCAGCATTTGTCAAATATTATTATTACAGAATTATTTCTTGCCACTTTGTTCCTTTTTCTCTAGCCAAAATCCCTACTGATTTCCCTTTGCTGTATGCAACCTATTTCTTGCACTTTACAGGCTGTTTAAAATTGACATATGGCCCTCATGAGTGCATCTTAAAGGGATCACTCTTTGTGCATGACCTTTGTATCCCATGCATGGCACATTCCCCATTTATTTTTTAAATGCTGGTTACTAGAGCTTGTGATGGAGCTTCCAAGTGATTGACAGCAAATGGCAGAAATATAGAAAAAGATGATGACTTCTTGGGTGCAATGTATAACAAATGAAGATAAACTATACTCATAAAAGCAGAATCACCTTCAATAGATGTGTCAATGCTTCCTGAAACTGGGTCTTACTAAGAACATTGACAACAGCAAAGATTGGACTCTGATGCCAGAAAGGGAAGACTAAAGCATACTTACTATCAGTTTCTGAAATCACTGTTGTTGACTGTTTGAATATAGTAGGAGGCAAAATTATTGGTTGTTATTGTGATAGCATAATTTCTGTCTTTAAAGCGTAATGCCATTATGTTACTGTTTTATATCTATATCT
This sequence comes from Rhincodon typus, assembly GCF_021869965.1. Taxonomy (NCBI): domain Eukaryota; kingdom Metazoa; phylum Chordata; class Chondrichthyes; order Orectolobiformes; family Rhincodontidae; genus Rhincodon; species Rhincodon typus. Next base: position 26,001,499 of record NC_063347.1, read on the forward strand.
AGTTTATATCTCTTTACCAATTTTAATGTAATAAAATCTGATTGCTGTTTATTGTACTCCCAAATGACAAATTGTGACCAATCTGACTTTTTCTCATCTCCTTCCAGTACATCCATAGCTGCCCCTGATGCATATAGCTGTTTTCTGATACTTCCTTAACTAACTTAACACTCATGTAATAGCCTTCATTAACATGGAGATAATTATTATCCCCAACCCTACTCTTGTACTTTCACAACCACTGCAGATTAATGTTTTTTTTTGATGTGTGTATATTTAACAAATGCTTACTATGGCTGTTTCAGATGGTACATTTATTCTTACATTGATGACATGAATAGCTTTTCTGTTTGTTTGCAGGTGGTCTTGGTGAAGCAGTAGCAGCTGCTCTTGCTTCAGAACCTACAATTATAGTGCACCGCCTGGCAGTGTCTGGTGTGCCATTTAGTGCAACACCAGCAGAGCTACTGGAAAGGTTTGAGATTGATGCAAAGGCAATAGTGAAAACTGTGAAAGACATCATTTCAAACTAGACAAAGTCCCCATATTGTGTCACACAATGGGCTGAAGTTCCATTCTTTTCAGTGATTTGTTTATATTAGCAATATACTTTGGATGTTCCTTCAATTTACTTAATTGTAAGCTTTAAAATAATCTGTGAAAATTAACTGTAAAAACTTTGAATATAGTCTTTATAGTGAAAATGTTGCCTATTGTTTTACAGCAACTGTTTGTTTTGCTCCACTGGTGGGCTAATATGCACAAAATATGTCCATTTAATGGTGTACAGATGGTTACAGCTCCTGATTTGTTTTGAAGTGACACCTGTGGAAGACCCTACTTTAACATTTTACTCTTTTCTTTCCCCTTACAATTACTTAAAAAGGCTACCTACCCAAGGATTAGATGAGAATTAAAGACATCAGAAACTAGAAATGACTGTTAGTGATATTACTAGAATAATGCTTAATATGTTTGCATGGTTTTTCTCTGTGATCTATTTTAGTACAGGAATCCATGCAGTTAAAACAAGTCAGCTAATGTCTGTGCTAAAATAAACAGAGGAATGTCCTACAAGCATGTTAAACTCCATGCCCTTGACAGTGACTCTCCACTCTACTCCCAGTCTACATTCCTAGACTGAACCAAACTATTCAAAACCTCAGTGTCTTATTTAGACCCATGACAAACATTCATTCCCATATCTTCTCCATTACAAAGAGTTCCTACTACCATCTGTGTAATGTTGCTCACTTTTGCTGTTAACTAAAGTAGTCTTGTGAAACCATCAGCCATCCACAAACTACACTGTTCTGAAATTTTGCTGTCTGTATCCTATTATACACAATTCTTTGCTCTTACCTATAACCTTGCCCTTGATCATATAATTGTTTATATTTAAATCCCTTTCTGACCTTGCATCTCCTCATAGCCTATAGCTACTTCCCTTTGAAAGCTGTTCCTCTGAATCTGGCCTTGTAGCCAATTTTGGCAGAGAGATGCCTTCAGTTCCCTTGGAATGGTGCTTTGGAATTTCTTCTGTAACTCATTAATATCCCTCTCCTTCATCAAGGCATTTTATAAATGTAAGTTGCTGCTTTTCATCATTTAATATTATCAAAATTTCTAAACTATATTAGATTTCAGTTTCATTCAACATAGCAAGAATCTTAATTCACTACATTGCATCGTTCTCTCGCTAAAAAACATTTTTGTTCAAATAGTTGCCGTATGGATGTAGCTAATTTTCAGAATCTTATAACTTAGTTGCAGTAGCAGAACCAAAGCACTCATAATTTGGCTGATATTTAAAAGAATAAATAATGGATTATATACAAGTCAGAGATGCATAAGTAACTCACTGCCTCCATTTTACTGCTGGCATAATATTAAAAAAAAGGTTATTTTATGACTTGAAAATATTTTAATTAAAACGATGTGTTTTTAAAATGTTGCTTCTACGATTTGAGACTCTGCAAAAATATTCAACTTAAAATTGAAGAGCTAAGAAATGCAACTTTTGATTGCAAGGTGCTATGCCATGGCAAAATAATAAATTTTTTTTAACAACCGAGAAAGGAATTCTGAGGTTTTCTTGTAGCTGTGAGCCAGTGAATCTGAATTTTGCTCCACTGAGCAATTAAATTGTTATGAGTGATTTCATCCAGCTGTTAATGTATGTCTGCTGTTTTGAACCACACTGCTGTGTCAGATAAAAGATGTAACCAATGTAGTTTAATGCTTGGAAGCTTTCTGCAGTTCTTTGGCAGATATATGCTTCTAAATTGGATGATTTGGAAAACCTAAATAGCTTTGGCGCATTTTTTCTAGGAAAAGCATATACTTGAAGAAAGAAACTAAGCATCTGTTTAGGTGAGCACCTCCCACAGATGCATTGGTAATTAATTTAGCTTAATTTGGCCTTTTCTCTGACTGTAGGATATTTTTAATCCCTGGAAGAGTGGGTTCTGTTAGTTACTGATGGTATTAGCTCTGTAGAAAGAGATGACTTAAATTCAGGAAACCAAGATGTGGGAACAACTTCATTAGAAATAAGATATGATAAAGGCATGAAGTTAATGTGGGAGTAGTGTACAGGCACCCTAACTAACTACATGGTAGTTAGTCACATGATAACCATGGGAAATTTTAATGTACATATCGAGTGGAAAAGATCGTCTAGAGGAGTTCATGGAATGTTTTTGGGATGCTTTCTTAGAATAGCATGTTCTACAGCCACTCAGCAGGCTACACTGGACCTCATACTGTACAATGAGCTGGGGTTAATCAGTGATCTCATATTGAAGGTGCCCCTAGTAGATAGCAGTTTCCGTAATATTCAATTTTGCATTCAGATTGAAGGAGGGAGGAGACTATTTTTAAAAATTAAAGTAAGGGGAATTATGACAGCATGAAAGCAGAGGATTAAAGAGAATTTGGACGTGGAGATACAGCGGTAGATCTTTCAGGCAATGCTTCAGAATACACAGGGTAAATACATTCCAATGGGAAAGAGATATTCCAAAGAACAGGCCCACCATCATGGTTAATTAGAAATATAAAAGAGTTCCAAACTGAGAAGAAATATATGTAATTGTGTAAAGACAGATAGTAGGTCAGAAGTTTAGATGGAATATAAAACAAAAGCAAAGAATGATCAAAAAATTAATAAAGTGAAAAATTAGGATACAAAAGAAAGGTAGCCAGAAATATAAAAACAAATGTAAGCGTTTCTATTCATTTTTAAAGAATAAGTCTGAATGTTGGGCCTACAAAAAGGTGAGACTGGATAATTAATAATGGAAAATAAGCATATGGTTGGTGAATTGAACTGGTATTTTGCATTAGTCTTCATTATAGAGAATACAAATAACATTCCAGTAGAAGCGATAAATCAGGAAATAGATGGGTGGGAGGAACTCAGGAAGATCACAAACACCAGAGAAATGGTAATGAGTAAATTGCAACTGAGAAGTGACTGAGTCCTGATGTCTTCATCCTAGGGTCTTAAAAGAAATGGCGGGTGAGATAGATGATGCATTGGTTTTAATTTTCCAAAATTCCCTTGTTTTAGAGACAGTTCCATTAGATTGGAAGATAACAACTGTAACTCCTTTATTCAAAAAGGAAGACAGAAAACAGGAAACTACAAGCTACTGAGCTTAACATTTGTCATAGCGAAAATGATGCTACCATTAAAGAAATTCCTCGCTAGGCAAGTTTTAGGTTAAACGTAATCGGGCAAAGTCAATGTGGTTTTGTGACTGGTCAAATATTATTTTCTTTTCTGTTGGAATTCTTTGAAGAGGTAACGCATGCTGTGGACACTGGAAAACTGATTGATGTATTGTAATTAGATTTCTAAAAGGTGTTTAATAAGGTGCAACATCAAACTGCCAACAGGCATCAGTGGGTCTTCAGTTTGGCAAGATGCAACAGATAATGCATCTCGGAGATCAGCATTGAGACCTCAGCTACACACAATTTAGACAATTAGCTTGGATTAAGGGTCAGAAGATGTAGTTGCCAAATTTGCTGACAACACAAAGATAGGTTAAAAAAAAATTAAGTTGTCAAGAGGACATAAGGACTCTATAAAAAGATATAGGTAGGTTAAGTGAATGGGCAAAAGTAGCAAATGGAGTATAATGTGGAAAAATGTGAAAATGTCCATTTTAGCAGGTAGGATACAGGAGAATGATCAATGATCTAGAATGGCAGAGCAGACCCAAAGGGCTGAATGGCCTAATTCTGCTCCTGTGCTCCTAAAAAAAAATTGTGCCAACCAATTATGGGTCAAGATATGTAAGAATCTGTTGTTTTTAAGCAACTGACTTAGAGGCTTGTTTCTCTGTAAAAAGATTTTTTTAAACTAGGTAGAAAACAGACTGGAAAGAGACACAGCTGTAATTTCAACAGCTCCCACTTCACCTCTTGCTTCTTTCTGATTGACAAAACTGCATGTATGACTATACCTCCCTTTCACATGCCTAATTTGGTATTGCAATATAAATGAAAAGGAATGGAACTTAATAATAATTGTGACATTAGAATACCAGAAAAAAAACCCTTCATGTCAGAAGAGTTATCATTAGCCACTTTAATATTTTAGTTTGTCATCATAGCCAATTCAGTGAATCAATTAAAATTATCCAGTTGGTCCTGAGTGATGGGAATGTTCAAGAATCATAGCATCCCTACAGTGTGGAAACAAGCCATTCGGCCCAACAAGTCCACACCACCCTTCCGAAGAGCATCCCATCCAGACCTATTCCCCTACCCCTGAATTTCCCATGTCTAACCCAGGCATCCCTGGGCACTATAGCATAGCCAATCCACCTACCCTGCACATCTTTGGACTGTGGGAGGAAACTGGAGCACCCAGAGGAAACCCACGCAGACACAGGGAGAATATGCAAACTCCACACAGTTGCCCAAGGGTGGAGTTGAACCCGGATCCCTGGTGCTGTGAGGCAGCAGTGCTAACCACTGAGCCACCGTCTGTGGCATTATATCCACTGGGAGGCTGATTGAGCCTCTTCAGGTTAATTTAGTGAAGGACTTGCTAAACTGATCAGAGACAGATTTTCCATACTACCATTCTGGTTCAATTTTGGACAGTCTGAAAATTGGATGGTTTGTGAAAATGTGGATTATTCACAAAAAAAAAGCAACACACAAAATATACTCTTGACAAATTTTTAACACCTTTGAATGTGTAAATAGAGTGTAGTTTGATTGGAAGATTGTATTCTGAACATTTTATAAGAATAGTTCATTTGCGAAGTGCAGTAATCACAATGCAATATTGTGCTATATAATGCTCACTGTAAACAGACAATCTGATTAAACTGAAATACAGCACAGTGTAAAATTTAATTTCAGCCTTATCATCATGGTGTGGCATTTGACAAGTTGACAGTGTAGCCTGCATATCATTGCATATATTGATTGCAGAGCAAAATAACCTCATGAGAATTTTTGAGGCCTGATAAGTATTGCTGAATTTGTCATTACAATCCAACATTGAAGCTTCACAGTCTAGGCAGTTGGTAGCTGTCGGGGTTGAATCAGTTTTAGTTAGTTATGGGATTAATTTTCAGTCATATTGTCAGTAAAAGAAAAGCAAATGGGAACCACAGATGTACAAAGGCAGGGTAGGAGTGCAGGAGCCATACTATCAGCAAGGATGGCGCCAGTCGTGGGTGAAATACAGACAATACCTGTTTAAACTGTAGGAAAACAGTAAATTACGAAAGTCACCTAGATGATGAAACTTGGGAATTGCGATATGTAATATTGTAATATTTTGTAGAATGCTCGAAGGGGTCTGTATCTCACAAGGGTTGGTTTTATATTTCATTGTGATAAAACTATCTTTCCTTGCGTGTGCATGAAAATAAATGATAATTGACCAGTTTCCTTAGTCTCCTATTAATTTGCTGAGTTGTGCATCAATAGAATCTGGTTTGGTCGACGGGGTCTCATGTCACGTCCCTGGGACCGCTACTGCATTTGGTTGCGTATGTTTTAGTTTACCACCCATGGTTAGGGCAGAAAACCAGACTGAGCAAATGTGGACAAGATCAAAAAGAAACTGAAGAAAGACCCAGGACAGGAGGCAACAGGTAAGGAGGCAGAGCCACAGTGGTGGCTGGAGAGAAGATCCCTCAGAAGCTGCTATGTAACGGATAAGTTAAAGATTTGTGATTGGGAAATTAAGGCTATGCAGGAAGGTGGGATAATGGCTGATGTATGGAGAAAAGATATGTGGGAAAAGAAAACTAAAGATGAAATTTAAAACAAAAAAGAGGTTAGTTGAAGCCTTGCTGGTCAGAAATTAAGATCATGATAGCAGGCTAACGAAAGTTCAAATCTTTTTTTTCTATTCCTGGAAAGCAGCCAGGAAAGATAACCCCAAGAACAAGGGATGTATTGAATGGACACACACAAGTAATTTCTATGGAAACAAGTCTTTAAAATAAATTTATAATTAAAAGGATCCTGTTAATTATTTGAATTTTGAATAATTTTGATTGTGAAATGTCTAAATGAATTTAGCAAGTTACTGTTGGAAAAACAAGATACTCAAGTGTAAAGAATGAATGTGTGAGAGATGTTACTGCCTGGAATCAAATGAAAAAGTTTTATTTCTGTTTTAAAATATTGTTAGAATGTTTATTGAATAGTAGAAGTTCTCTCATGAATGAGGGAACTTGGTAACAATGAGAGAGCTTTATGAGGGGAGAAGATAGAAGCAACAAGTAATTTCATTTTGAGAACTTGGTATAACCCTTCAAGGTGTAATTTGAATATAAATCAATTTGGTTTTATATAGGTTACAATGAAGGGAAATGCAGATAAAACTGGTATATATGGGATAAAGTTTGGATTGTAACTATGATAGGAATAGAAAGGAATATCCACAAGTTGTGTACAGTTAAGGAAAAAGAACTGTAGGGTCTTTTAAATTCATGAAGCATTTATACTTAAATATCAGTAATTAAGAATTAGGAATAATTTCTGTTAGAATGTGTTATCGAGCAAGGTAATCTGTAGGTGGACAAAGCCATAGCATGTAAGTAGTGACTTTCCACATCTCCTGGTATGGTGGAGAGAAGAACTGGAACCTTTAAAACAAATTTGAAATGTTGAATACAGATTATCGCAACTGTTGTGCTACTGCACTCCACAGCTAACACTTACATAAATAGTAGGTAGGCCTTTGGGGTCGTGCAGGGTTATGTAGTCACATGGAGTTGAAAAGAGTACATCATCTGACGTGGAGGGCATATACAGTTTGAAACAAGGAATTAGTGGAAGCTGTTAGACAACCATTAGAGGCAGCACTAATAAAGGTTAAAGCACATGAGCAGAAAACAGACTTCAGTTAGGCTACCTAAGGACAGATGTGACAGCTAAGGAGGCATCCACAACTGACCCTGAGCATCAGGTGGCAGTGATGGCAATTGGATTTTTGGAAATAAACATGATACTGTTGTGACACTAGGATAGTAGGTCAAACCATTATCAGCGTATCACTGGATTTGCAACACAGTGAAATTAAAACCTCAAATTTCCCAATTGTTCTTAACCAGACTTTACAATTGACAAATCTTGGACAACAAGTTTATAACTTTAATTGTTGATTTTTGTTTCAGTACATAACTTTAGCAGAACACAGTAAACTACAAGGCAATCTAATGAATGGCTGTAATCTAAGCCCAATCATCATTGTTCATGGAACTAGTTAGAAATAGATTTCACAAAATCCTTCCCACTGAGTTAGGAAAAGAGTTCTTGTCTGGTCATTATTGACGAGTTGATCATGTGGATGGAAGCTTATCCTATACAAGACAGTTCAGTTTCTCGGGTTGCTGAAATACTGGTAGAAGAGATAAACCCAAGATATGGAACACCATTACATGTGTTTGGATCAGGGAACACATTCTACAGGATGAGTGAATAAGGAAGTTTGTAAGTTACTGGGAATCAAGAAAAATACCAGGTTCCTCTCACCTGCAGAGCCTAGGCATGGTCAAACAAATGAACAGAACATTAAAGATGACATTAACTAACATCCAGAAGTTGGAGCAGGAATGCACTAATATGTTGCCTAATATCCTAATAGGACTGACGGTGACAAATAACAGAGCAACTGGAGTATCACTATATGAGTACTACCAGCAGGGGCGATGGAATTGACAGGGGATGTTGTTTTTGGCAGAAAGGAAGTAGGAGCTGCAAGTGAAAGAGTTAAATGATTTGTGAGAGTGTTGTGCAATGCAGCTGCACAGACTGAGATAAGTTAGGGATCAGCACCACATGCAATATGGGAGAGGTAGGAATGGAACACGTTGAGATACCAGGCTAGGAGTTAAGGTGATGGCAAAGACCATGTTGGAGAAGGAAAGATTTGCACTAAAATGGGTAGGCCCTTGTGAAATGATCATAATTAGCAATATTTGTACTTGTTTATGCATGACAAGGAAAAGACATTGCAAGCACAAGTCACAATTGGAGCAAGTCACTGACTAATTTGTGTTCCAGAATACAGGGTGGTGGGATGATTTGAATTATGCTAATCCTGGTAGTGAAGAAGAAAAGAGAAAGTCTATCACAGTAACATCTTGCAATATATTCAGTGTTTCAATATGGCACTGGATATGACAACACTTTGCGTATAACACAAAAAATCTAAGTTTAATTTAATCTAGTGGTATGTGCTGTGGAGTTGGTAGCTGCTTTACAAATACCTCCTGAGCAGGTACCAACAAATGGATGATTATTGTATAATGGAACTGCTCACTACCTAGACCAAAGGCAGTTTAGTCCCAAAGTGAACTAGTTATTGTGCGTGACTTAGGACAGTTTCCTGAGTGTTGCACAAGTGGAAGAAGAAGGAACGGGCTGTGAAGTTATGTTATTTCATTGACATATAATTGTGCACAACTTATCTGCTACCACCATGCTCCTCTACAACTGGACAGAAACATTTCAACACTGACCCCAAGGATGGGCTTCATGCCAAAGTGGCCTAGTAGTAGGGTTGATATCACTGGGAATATTAACTGGAGAGTGATAGTTATACCACACCACAATGAATTTAGCACAATGGGTGGCAACAACAATGACACACACTACCCCTCCCAGTATAGCTGAGGGTAGGGGATTAGAGACAATGACCCATCATGTCCAGCTTTAAACCCAGGACCAGGAAAGGGACTTCAATTATACGATTTGCCTGTAGAGCCAGAAAAACTACACTATTCGCTCCATCTCAGTAGATATGACAACAAATCAAATCAACCATTTATGATAATGTGCCCATGAGCTGGTACCTATTCTAAGCTATACAGAAGGTATAACTAAGTACTATTATAATCATAATCTTGATAATTTACCTGAGTCTTTAAAGTTAAAGTTTCGAGTCCATTCTGAAGAAGGGTCATTGGAGCCAAAACATTAACTCTGATTTCTCTGCACAGATGCTGCCACACCTGCTGAGTTTTTACAGCAATTTCCGTTTTTATTTCTGATAGCACTGAAGACTTGTACTCCAGAACTTTCCACTCCCCTAGCCAAGCTGTTCCAGTACAGTGAAAACACTAGCATCGATCCGACAATTTGCAAAATTGTCCAGATATGTAGGACAACTCCAACCTAGCCCATTACCAGCCCACTAACCTACTCTCAATCATTGGTAAAATGATGGAAGGTGTCATCAACAGTACTTATCAAGCAGCACCTGCTCAGCAATAACCTGCTCAGTGACGGCCAGTTTGTGTTCTGCCAGGGCCACTTAGCTCCTGGTCTTGGTTCAAACATGGACAAAAATGCTGAATTCCAGAGATGAGGTAAGAGTAAGATCCACAAGCATCCACTGTCACCACCACTGATACTCAGAAGCAACAATGTGTACCATTTACAAGACGCACTAAGAAATTCACCAAAGATCCTTAGCCAGCATCTTCCAAACCTATGACCATTTCTATCTAGAAAGGCCATGGCAGCAGATACATGGGAACACCACCATCTGCAAGTTCCCCTCCAAACCTCTCACCATCCAGACTTGGATATATATCATCATTCCTTAACTGTTGCTGGACAACCCTTGACATCAAGGCTGCATTTGAAAATTGAGGTATCAAGGAACCGCAGAAAAACTGAAATCAATGGGAATCGGGGGGCGGGGGCGCAACTCTCCTGGGTGGAGACAGACAGGCCTGCACTCTATTCAACCTCTCTTTAAAAGTCTCCCACATATCAAGTGTGGATTTACCCTCAAACAGCTGCTCCCAATCCACATTCCCCAGCTCCTGCCGAATTTTGCTGTATTTGGCCTTTCCCCAATTTAGCAGTCTTCCTTTAGGACCACTCTCGTCTTCGTCCATGAGTATTCTAAAACTTACAGAATTGTGATCACTATTCCCAAAGTAATCCCCTGCTGAAAGTTCAACCACCTGGCCAGCCTCATACTGGCCCCAACACCAGGTCCAGTATGGCCCCTTCCCGAGTTGGACTATTTACATACTGCTCTATAAAACCCTCCTGGATGCTTCTTACAAATTCTGCTCCATCTAAATCTCTAACACTAAGTGAATCCTAGTCAATGTTGGGAAAATTAAAATCTCCCATCACCACCACCCTGTTGCTCCTACATCTTTCCATAATCTGTCTGCATATTTGTACCTCTATCTCATGCTCGTTGTTGGGAGGCCTTTAGTACAGCCCCAACATTGTTACCGCACCCTTCCTATTTCTGAACTCTGCCCATATTACTTCACTGCTCAAGTCCTCCATCGTGTCCTCCTTCAGCACAGCTGTGATATCTTCTTTGACCAGTAATGCAACTCCTCCACCCCTTTTATCTCCCTCTCTATCCCGCCTGAAGCATCTATATCCTGGGATATTTGGTTGCCAATAATTCCAGCAATAGTACTGAAGACTTGTGCTCCAGAACTTGCCACTTCCCTAGCCAAGCTGTTCCAGTACAGTTACAGCACTAGTATATACCCGACAATGTGGAAAATTGCCCAAGTATGTCCTGTACACAAAAAGCAGGACAAATCCAACCCGGCCAATTACTGCCCCATCAGTCTCCTCTCGATCATTAGTAAAGTGCTGGAAGTTGACATCAACAGTGCTATCAAGCAGCACCTGCTCAGAAATAACCTGCTCGGCGATGCCCAGTTTGGGTTCTGCCAGGGCCACTCAGCTCCTGATCTCATTACGACCTTGGTTCAAACATGGACAAAAGAGCTGAATTCCAGAGGTGACAGTGTCAGCCCTTGATATCAAGGCTGCATTCGACCGAGTGTGACATCAAGGAGCCCTGGCAAAACTGGAATCAATGGGTATCAGGGGGCAAACGCTCCGGTGGTTGGAGTCATACCTGACACATAGGAAGATAGACATAACAAGGTGTAGAGCTGGATGAACACAGCAGGCCAAGCAGCTTCAGAGGAGCGGGAAGGCTGACATTTCGGGCCTAGACCCTCTAGGCCCAAAACATCAGCCTTCCTGCTCCTCCGATGCTGCTTGGCCTGCTGTATTCATCCAGCTGTACACCTTGTTATCTCAGATTCTCCAGCATCTGCAGTTCCTACTATCTCTGAAACTAGGAAGATAGTTGTGGTTGTGGGAGGTCAATTATTCCAGCTCCAGGACATCTCTGCAGGAGTTCCTTAGGGTAGTGTCCTAGGCCTAACCATCTTCAGCTGCTTCATCAATGACCTTCCCTCCATCATAAGGTCAGAATTGGGGATGTTCGACAATGATTGCACAATGTTCAGCACCATTCGTGACTCCTCAGATACTGAAGCAGTCCATGTTCAAATGCAACAAGATCTGGACAATGTTCAGCCTTGGGCTGACAAGTGGCAAGTGACAGTCATGCCACACAAATGCCAGGCTATGACCATCACCAATAAGAGACAATCTAACCACCGCCCCTTGACATTCAATGATGTCACTATCACTGAATCCCCCACTATCAACATCCTGGGGGTTACCATTGACCAGAAACTCAACTGGACTCACCACTTTAAGAGAATGGCTAGAAGAGCAGGCCAGAAGCTGGGAATACTGTGGCGAGTAACTCACCTCAAAGCCTGACTCGTCAAAGCCTGTCCACCATCTACAAGGCACAAGTCAGGACTGTGATGGAATACTCCCCACTTTCCTGGATGAGTGCAGCCCCAACATTACTCAAGAAGCTTGACACCATCCAGGTCAAAGCAGCCCACTTGATTGACACTACATCTACAAGCATTCTCTCCCTCCACCACCGACGCTCAGTAGCAGCAGTGTGTACTATCTACAAGATGCACTGCAGAAATTCACCAAAGATCCTCAGACAGCACCTTCCAAACCCACAAGCACTTCCATCTAGAAGGACAAGGGCAGCAGATATATGGGAACACCATCACCTCCGAGTTCCTCTCCAAGTCACTCACCATTCTGACTTGGAAATATACCGCCGATCCTTCACTGTCGCTGGGTCAAAAACCTGGAATTCCCTCCCTAATAGCATTGTAGTTCAACCCACAGCAGGAGGACTGCAGCAGTTCAAAAAGGCAGCTCACCACCACCTTCTCAAGGGCAACTAGGGATGGGCAAGAAATGCTGGCCAGCCAGCGATGCCCACATCCCACAAACGAACAAAAAAAAGAAGTGAGAATGTTCATTGATGACTCCTCAGGTACTGAAGTCCATCTCCAAATACAACAAGATGTGGACCATATCCAGGCTTGGGCTGACAGATGGCGAGTAGCATTCATGCCACACAAATGCAGGCAATGACTATCTCCAATAAGAGAGGATCTAACCACAAGCCCTTGACATTCACTCTTTCCCCCAACTAACAACATCCTGAAGATAACAATGACCAGAAACTCAACTGGACTCACCACAATAAACTCAGTGGCTACAAGAGTGGGCCAGAGAGCCTGTCCACTGTCTACAAGGCACAAGTCAGTAGCGTGATGGATACTTCATACTTACCGGATAGGTGAAACTCCAACAACACTCAAGAAGCCTGACACCATCCAGGATAAAGCAGCCTGTTTGATTAGCACCACATCCACAAGCATCCACTGTCACCACCACTGATACTCAGAAGCAACAATGTGTACCATTTACAAGACGCACTAAGAAATTCACCAAAGATCCTTAGCCAGCATCTTCCAAACCTATGACCATTTCTATCTAGAAAGGCCATGGCAGCAGATACATGGGAACACCACCATCTGCAAGTTCCCCTCCAAACCTCTCACCATCCAGACTTGGATATATATCATCATTCCTTAACTGTTGCTGGATTAAAACATGGAATTCCCTCCCTAAGATCATTGTGAGTCAACCTACAGTATGTGGGCTGCAGCAGTTCAAGACGTTCACCAACACTTCTCAAGACCAACTAAGGACAGGCAATAAAAGCTGTCAGCCAGCAAAGCCCACATCCTATGAGTGCATAAGAAAATTACTATGTAATCTCACCTCATTAATATGCAAGGTCTTATTCTACTGTCTGCTGGATAGAAACTAGGTGATGAGAATTATCAACATGAAAGTTTGACAGGATACCTGGCGACTCCAGGCTGTCACTTTCTCTTCTGGATCTCCATCTTGGACATCTGGCATCAACATCGCAGGACATGCTCCAGATCAGCAGCGACATGCACTCCATAAGCGCAGACATTGGCATCTGACACATGTGACCTCTCTTCACCATCGTGGCACATGTCCAATCCACATACAGTATGCTTCAGCACTTTAATGCTGCACTTTTGCATGTACTGGTGTCTCTCATTGCAGTGCTGTCGCAGGGACACTTGGCATGAGGGAAAGATGGTGAAGTGCCCCAAGTGAATGAGTAGGTAGCGGGGAGGCCTGCAAGGTAAGTCATGTGGGGCGGATTTTGTGGGTGGCAGTAGTGTGAGTAGTAGACCATGAGTCTTGGTGGGAGGTGTGTGTAGTAGCAGAGTGTGAGGTTAAGTAGAGAAAATGATGGCACTTACCCTAACAGACTGAACCTTCTTTCTACACCATTGGGAGTTCCTTCAAGCTGCTGAGACTGTACTGACCCAGGTGGCAACCTCGGACCAGCCTGTCATGGCCTCATCTGATAGTCCAGTGGGATGAGAATGTCCCTCCTCTGCACTACGCCATCCACCAGAGCCTCCAGGTCCCTGTATGCAAAGTAGAATCCCAATTTCCCCTTACCTGTAAATATCACAAACCATACAGGGCAACTCTAAACTAACAGATCTTGACCAGATGCACAACAGCCTTTTAAAGGTGGCACTGATGGTAGGGATCCCAGGATATTGCAGCAGTGATGAGCACTTTTGGTTATAGTAAGTGAGAAAATCTGGACAGCAGACAACAAGAGGGGCACCAGAGGAACATTGTAAGTAGTTAATAATGCGCATTTGGGATGAAGGTATGAGAAAATGTGCTACGTCTTGTGGAGAGAAACTGCCCATGAAACCTGTCAAAAATAACACTTTGCCAAAATAAGGTAAGACTCAGCGCATCAATGCACACAATCTTGATGGTTGTAATGAACGTGACTTTAAAAAAACCTTCTTTTGAGCAGAAATAACTCCAATTTTCGAAGGAAAATGTATGCCCAAGAAGACCATTATTTAAATTGTGTTAATTTTGAGATGCAGGACATAATTGAACAAGTTTCTGTTGAGGGAAGAAGTAAGATGGCATCTAAGAGTGGGGAAAAGCAAAATCAAATAGTAACGATTGATTTTTGATTTTAAAAGCATTTCATTAACTATGTATTTGCCTGTTGGTTTCTCTGGGCTTCCTGAATGAGATATTATGGTAATTAGTGGAATTTGCTAAGCTGCATGAAAGTAAAGCTCAAGAATAGAAGGTATTCCACAAGAAGGAGACAAAGTGTATCGCTGGAATTGATTTCCAAAACAAAGGATAGTCATTTAAGATAAGGCTAAAGATAAAAGGCTGAAGCTTTCACAGCAATCTTCAGTCAGAAGAGTGAATGATCCATCTCGGCCTCCTCCCGTGGTCCCCAGCTTACGGAAACCAGTCTTCAACCAATTTGATTCACTCCACGAGAGATCAAAAAACAGTTGGAGGCACTGGATACAGCAAAGGGTATGGGCCCTGACAACATTCCAGCAATAGTACTGAAGACTTATGCTCCAGAACTTGCTGTTTCCCTAGCCAAGCTAATCCAGTACAGTTGCAACACTGGTATTTACTTGACAATGTGGAAAATTTCCTATGTACCGTTACAGCCTTGATTCAAACATGGATAAAAGAGCTGAATTCCAGAGGTGAGGTGAGAGTGACAGCCCTTGACATCAAGGTTGCATCTGACTGAATGTGGCATCAAGGAGCCCTAGTAAAATTGGAATCACTGGGTATCAGGGGGCAAACTCTTCGATGGTTGGAGTCGTACCTAACACATAGGAAGATAGTCATGGTTGTTAGAGGTCAGTCATTCTCAGCTCCAGGACATCTGCGCAGGAGTTCCTCAGGGTATTGTCCTGGGCTCAACTATCTTCAGCTGCTTCATCAATGGCTTTCCCTCCATCATAAGGTCAGAAGTGGGCATGTTCACTGATGATTGCACAATGTTCAGCACCATGCGCAACTCCTCAGATACTGAAGCAGTCTGTGTTCAAATGCAACAAGATTTGGACAATATCAAGGCTTGGGCTGACAAGTTGCAAGTAATATTCACGCCACACAAATGCCAGGCTATGACCATCACTAGAAAGAAATAATCTAACTGCCACCCCTTGACAGTCGATGGTGTTACCATCACTGAATTCCCCCACTAACAACATCCTGGGGATTATCATTGACCAGAAGCTCAACTGGACTCACCCCATAAATGGCCACAAGAGCAAGTCAGAGGCTAGGAGTACTGTGGCGAGTAACTGTCCACCATTTACAGGGCACAAGTCAGGACTGTGATGTAATAATCCCCACTTGCTCAGATGAGTGTAGCTCCAAATACACCATCCAGGACAAAGCAGCCTGCCTGATTAGCACCACATCCTCTAGCATCCACTACCTCCACCACCGATGCTCAGTAGCAGCAGTGTGTACTATCTACAAGGTACACTGCAGAAATTCACCAAAGATCCTCAGACAGCACCTTCCAAACCCACGACCACTTCCCTGTTGAAGGACAAGGGCAGTAGATATACGGTAATGCCACCGACTGTAAGTTCCCCTCCAAGCCACTCACCATTCTGACTTGGAAATATATCACCATTTAAACACTGTCGCTGGGTCAAAATCCTGGAATTCTTCCTCTCATGGCATTGTGGGTAAACCCACAGCAGACGGACTGCAGCAGTTCAAGAAGGCAACTCACTACTACTCTCTCAACAGCAACTAGAGCAATAAATGCTGGCTAGCCAGTGAGACCCACATCCCATAAATGAAAAAATAAAAACAAAATAAATACATTTTGTGTGACAGATCAGGAACTAAACTGCTCATGTGTCACTGTTGAGGAAGCTCCCAGTCCTAATCACATGAATAGTAATGTAGAGTACCAGTTCTGAAAGACAGGTACCTTATTAGTTATTAACAACTGTTTGGAAACATTGACTAAGTATGAAAACAACAGTCTTGTGGGTCAATTCAGGTATATCTTGTAAGAGATTGTAAGAGGAAAAATCTCAAAGTGATGACATTGGTGCTTTATTTTCCAGGAATACAGGGTGAAATCACTCCGAATGGTCTCTGCTCAAGCTGTATGACTCGAGCTCTGTTTCTGCCAACAGGAGGGCCAGAAGCAGATCTTTTAATTGCTTTGTCTCAGATAAACTGCCAGATTAGTGGAGTCCATGAACACCCTCCCAGTAACCGTAGCTTACAAGAAGCACCCACTGTATACGTCAGCAAAATCACCTGCCTACACCCCGGGTAGTACATGCAACCATCCAAAAAAGAGAAGGGAGATGACGACTAAAAGCCCCGAATGGTTCAAGACATGTTATTGGAGGAGTTAAGATTTCATGGGAACCAGGACTTGAAGAACAATACGGTCATTAATTTGTACAGGTATTATTAAGAGTTTAAGATGGTTTACTGTAACAATGTAAACTTACTGATGTGCCACACTGTTCTGCTGCCTCCCAAAGACAGCATCATAAGGCTCTTATTCTGAATACATTAGAAAGAACTTCTAAGGTCAATAGTTAAAAGCCAACTGCAGTAATCACCCTGAGTCAATTGGTTAGACAGTGTTCAAATTTAATCAGCTGATTGGCAACTACAAGAATTACAAAGTTTCTGGACTAATGAGGCATCAGAGCAGAAATAAACAAAATATGTTTTGGTCACTGATTTGGTCCAAATTCATGGCAAATCTCAGGTATAAATGATTTTGCTTTGTGGGTAGCATGAGAAGTGCCAAGGTCTTGCAATCTGTAACCCAAGGGGCACAATTTGAACAAAGAACAAAGTAAATTACAGCACAGGAATAGGCCCTTCGGCCCTCCAAGCCTGCACCAATCCAGATCCTCTATCTAAACCTGTCGCCTATTTTCCAAGGATCTGTATCCCTCTGCTCCCTGCCCATTCATGTATCTGTCTAGATACATCTTAAATGACGCTATGGTGCCCGCCTCTAACACCTCCGCTGGCAACGCTGTTATGCCTCCATAACAGTGGATTTGCAAGAAGCAAGGCTGTGTTCTGGTTCAAGACTTAATTGACATCAAACTGGATCTTGTTTCAGAACTGTGCCCAGACCATTAACCTCTTGGAGTTTGATTAATCCAGAGCCAGAAAAGAAAGAATTTGGCAACTCCACTGCTCTGGGGACTGGTGTTTCCTAGGTCTTGGTGGTGTTGGTGCTACCATATCTGTAGAACAACAAGCGACCCCACCCTACACTGCTTACAAATTGAAGATACAGCATGATTAAAGGATCTAATTATGTTGTGTACTAAGGCATAGTACGAAATGCAATCCCAGAGGGAAATAATTCAGTAGGATCTAAGTTGGAGGGTGCAACACCTGCTAAGGTGTGGCAGTGGGCCCTCAAAAGATACATCAGGACCCTGCAGAAATCTGTGGTTTGACACAACTAACAGAGAGGTCCAAGTTACTGAGGAAGTAATTGATGCCAGCTATAGATCAACACAGACTGCCTATACTTGTGAGGGAGAGTACTGTGTAACAACTAATTAAAGATCTTTTAGTTACACAGATAAATTCTGAGAGATACCCTACGCCACATTTTGCTTTACCCAGGAAATCTGGGTATGGACTAAGCACAAGGGACACAACACATACCATTGAAACTCCACGGAGATATAGCTGACCGTATAGGACAGTGTCAAATTGTTTAACTACTAGAGGTACCATCTCTGCTGAGGCATCTACCTGGACGCTCCAAGGACATTGGTAAGTCACCTTGAATTTCTACAACCTGAGGTAGAAGAATTGGATTATCGAAACAGAATATTAAGACCATCACAGTAACCCTGCATATAATCCTTGGATATGAATCATTTCATATGTGTTTGCCATCCCACAATTGGTAATCATTTTACACCTGCATCCTGAAGTCTACGGCTGGAGATGATGACAACTAGCTGAAAGGCTGACCAACCCTGTGGCCAAGGAGCAAGGAAAGAGGGGGTGTTGTGATGAAAGGGGATTAGCTGTGTACATTGGAAAACCCAGGCACCATACTATTATTAGGATACAGGTTGAGAATAAGAATTACAAGGTAAAAGCTTAGGGATGTGACACTCAAAAAGTCAAGAAGGATCACTGGACATCCCTTGGTTAGAGTATCCAGGTGGGTGACCTCCTAACTGTGAGAGTTCTAGCCAGAGTTAACAGGAGGGAAGTGAGACGATTGATTATGATTAATATTTAAATGCACTCTTTTGCCTTAGACAAATGTAGCTATGAGCATTTTCTCTAAGCATGAAAGGAGTACTGCAGGCATGGAGTAATATGAAACCAATTCAGTGAGAAGCTATCTAAGAATGCAACTTTGAAACTGAATGACCTTCACGGTTTAATCAACAGTAACAGAGTGATAAGGGGCTAGGCAGGAGACATAGTGAAAACATAAAAGAGACATCTACAGTGCCTCACTCAGAGATCACAGTGGGGTTATAACTCACTCAGAGATCACTCACACATCTACAAAGCCTGTTCATTGATGAGGGTATGTGATGAAAGTGCAAAGGTAGTGAATTAAAATGAACAGTAAAAATATCAGAATGAAATGTGTGTTAAATCTATAAATTGTCATGCTATGTCTCAGAGAGAGACTTACTAGTGTGTCTCCAGCATACGCTTGTAAATAGTATGTATTGTTGAACCAACCCAAACTCAGTGTTTTTTAAGTCATCACAGCAAGTCTTTTTTATAAAAGGCCACTAGAGGCCAGTCTTGATAATAATGCAGTGGAGGAGGAGTCAATATAAACTGGATTCTCTCCTGGGTTTTGGGAGGACATGGTGTGTGAGAATTTGAACTAGAGTCTTCTCAGGGAAGATGAAGCAGAGCAACAGAGCTGTAGACCCTGCCAAGATTGGGGGTACCAGGGAGAAAGAGCATTGTAACTGGTGTCTCTACTAGTTGGAGTGAAACTTTAGTGTGCACACACAATAAAATGCTTGTCTTTTCTGTTAAAAGTAAAACAAAATAGTGAGATCATTAATAAAGTTACACAGTGTCTTTTGTTTTGATGCAATTAGCATGTAAGTTTGACAATTGGACTGACTCTGCATCATTGGCGAGAGGATTCAAGTGTTACTGCTTATCTGTTTGGAAAATGCCACGCCAAGTAACCAAGAAAAAATTGCAACAAACTACATAAAGCAATGTTTTAAACTATAATTAAGCTTCTTATCGATAGTTGCAATGTATTCTAAAGGTACAATTTTTACAGTATAATCACAGCCTTGTCTTTGGAAAGCATTGTAGCCTGTGTTAAACACCCATTATCTATACTTTCATGGTTTATTTCACCATACTCCGCTTATATCTGGATAGCATAGAACATTAACCATGTCCTGATTACTCTGCCACCATCCCCTTCCCACGCGCCCAGATGTAGTGTGGGAGCAGTCAACAACATTCATTCAAAGTAGGAGATAGCTCCAATGCATTCTAGAATTCACACTTGCATAATTTTCATTTTGCCTTGATTTTTGACTGCACAGTTTTGGGTGTGTTCAGATATAAGTGCTGTTATATATGTGCTTTAGTTTATTGATTCCTGTTTTAAGCATGTAAGGTAGAAAATTATGAAAGCAAAATATTTCGGATTCTGGAAATCTAAAACACTTCAGTAGAATGATTTAATACATTTGGGATGACAAGACAGGAGCATTGAAATATTAAATAAAAACCAAAAAAACAGCGGATGCTGTAAATCATGAACAAAACAGCTCAGCAGGTCTGGCAGCATCTGTGAAGAAAAAAATCAGCATTAATGTTTCGGGTCCGGTGACCTTTCCTCTGAGGTTTTCCGGCAACTTTGTTTTTGTTGTTGTTGTGAGCGTAGAAATATTGTTAGGTTTCAGAAAAGCACAGAGGACACAGGAAACTTGGACTTTATTTCAAGTCTTTGAAAGTAGGAGGACAGGTGAACAAGGTGGTCAAGAAAATATGTGGGATACTTTCATGGTCATGACCTAGAGCTTATGAGCATGGAGGTATGCTGGAACTGAGAAAGACATAGAGGCTCCAAAGAGATATACATAGGTTAAATGAGTGAGTAACAAGGTGGTAGATGAAATATAATAGAGGATGTAATATAATAGATCAAAGTGTGAGGTTGTATACTATAGTTGTAATACCTTTAAGTGTTGCTCTTCAGATGGACTTGGGTGTACTCGTAAAATTAAGACGAATAATTAAGATGCAGATAAAGCAGGCAGGTGAATCACATTTGGCCTTTATTAAATAGGGATCAGTGTACTAGAATCAGGAAATCTTGCTACACAACTACAGAAAGATATATTTGTATTGGAAGCAATACTATGAGGTTCACTTGATTTGGTACCTGGAATGAGAGGGTTGCCTTGTGATGAGAGATTAATTAAACTGGGCTCAACCACCAGCAAACATAAAGATGAAAATGCTGTCTTAAAATAGCTCTAATCAAAATGCAGACAAGTTATACTTTTGAATGCTTTGATGTGGGCTGTGACTTTTCCATTTGTCATTTCAATGATTCATGTGAAAGTTAATATTTACTACACAGAATTTATAAAATGCACATTGTCAAGGTAAAAATCTCTTGACCTAGGATTTAAGCATTCATCATTAGTGATTGCTTGTTAACCCCACCGATAGAAACAGAACTGATGACGTGGCCTAGAAGCATTTGGATTTTGTTGGAAATCAGAAAAAAATGCTATAATTTTCCAGCTGGTCATTCTGCAATCAATTTGTCTCTTTGCATTATAATATGCACATGACTCCCTGTCACACAAAATTCTCAAATCTTTTTGTCTTTGGTCACTAATTTTCTGACCAGACTTTTTTTTTGCCATTCTTATCTCACTGAAATTAGAACTTCACCAGACCTTTTGGGGAAGTGGAGGATCCCACTTTCAGTGAGTAGGGAAAACTCTCACCAAAGTCCAATGTTCAGTTTCACTTCTATGCTATTCGTGTTGCAGTTTGGCACATTCCAATGTCCAGGGCTATTTGCTGAGGGATTCACTAAAGCTTGGGGCAGCCGCTGCCAAGGCATAATGGGGAAAGACCACTGTCTGAGGTCTTCCTGCTGAGATTAGATGGGGGTCCGTTCAATTATTGGACCTTCTGATGCCTCAAATGCATGTAAATATAATCTGGTTCATGTAAGAGATGCCTTTGGTTTGTTTAGATAGAGTCAAGCTCCAAGGTTTGTTTGTTTCCTTGATATGCTACAATACAGAAACAAACTGTGTTTGTGACTATGTATACCTATATAAAGATATTTTTAATGAAATTTGTGAATGCCAGGAAAAATTGATCTCACTGTACAAACATAGTGGGATGCCAGCTAAGATCATTTAGAAGGTAATTAAACTTTATTTACTGGAATTTTATGCTGTATTTTACTACCCTTCAGACCCCTGCCTCTGCCAGCTAGCCTTACTGAATATATACATGCATTGGAAGGAGCAGAGTGAGGAAAGAGGCCATTGCTAGATGTCAGCAAAAACCCTGTTAAAGTGCCATTGCCAAGGTATTTCCATCATCAAAGGAAGGCAGATTCTGCAAGGGATGCAGAGGCTCAATGACACTTTTTCCCATAGGAACAATGAGGGGACAATTTGGAGAAGATTTATTGCAGAAGGAAGTGTAAGATTGGCTTGGGACTGTTCTACCCCATCGTTCTGGGCTCCTTTTCCATTTTGAGATGAAGCAACAGAGAGAAACCAGTGGGGCCACAGCAAGAATGGAAGAAGCAACAGGAAGGCAACCCTCTGGGTGGGCACATTGAAGAAATATGCTAAGGGACTGCCAACAATCTGCCTTGTGCAGAAGGCTTTGGGAAACCAAGGTAGCTTGCATATTTGCACTGCATTGTGGTTCATTAGTGATCCACTCTAAGCTGCAAGATAGTTTGTTACAGGCTGTACCATGGAGCACCACTTTCTGAGATGCTCATCGTTACCTCATGGTAATATATGGGCACTGGTTCCCTTTAAATTTTTGGCTTTTATTGTGTGTCATTTTGCCTTTTTCAGGACAGATGACATTCATTGTTGTAAATGTTTCTGCTCATCTTATACCACTAACGTGATATGTAAATCTAATAATATGGAAAGCTTGGTCATCATCTGAAATTTCCCTTTCATTCAGTTGACTCTAAACCTCACTGATTTGCATTTGTGCACCTTCTTAACATTTGCCTTGCTGCCAGTGTACGGTGTTGTGCTGTCTGGTTGGTCACCTGTCTTTTGTTCTGAAGCTTGGCTTGGCTTTTGGAACCAGGTTTCTTGTACATGTCCAGTGGCCAATGGTGTCACATAGTTTACATATATCAGGATAAAGCTGACAGCTTTTGGGTGGTTGTTGGAAGATGCACCTGTTACAGATTTTGTTAGTTTGATCCATTTGCTGACTATAGCAGTGGTATTGGCTGCACCTAAAGTATGTTGTTGTATGGCTTTATACTTACATCCGTCCTCAAGTAACAAGTCAATGTTGTGACCCTTATTCTTGTCTAAACAATCCTTTCTGAAGACTTTAGTGTAGAGATGATGACTAACTCAATAAATCACACTCATGCCCTTTGCTGCAGTCACTGTTGACAAATTGGTCAATAGGCTCTTGGAGTTGCTCTCTGTATGACATGAGTTGGAGTCTATTACTCCTGAAGTTAATTCTTGAAGAACCTTCCATGTCTTTACTGGATCTTTCTGGTCATACATAAAAAGACCATATGTGTTAATTATGTGAAACTGCTCCTTGGCAATGGCAAGCCAGACTTTTTGAGTTCTTTTCCTAGGATGATTGATCACTTTATCTGTAAAATGGAATTGCATTGGTTGTCCAGTCCATAATGAGATTTCTGCTATTCATGATTTCACTTTAAAAATATTAAAAGTATTAAATCAATTGCCCCTGACTTTGTGTAGTGTAAATTTTAAAAAGTTCCTTCCTTAAGAACAAGGATTTTGCACCTGCTCTTGTGTGAAACTGTTACTCCATGTATCAACTATCAGGAACTGTTTTGTGTACTGCCTTGCATTGACTTTTTTTAAAATTCAGCTTGTGAGATCTTGGGTTTTTCTTTTAAGTTGAAACAGTAGAAGCAATAGAAACGTTGAGTAGTTTTGACCAATTGAATTGCATCTGGAACCCAAAATCTCACACTTACCTGTAAAATAAGAAAAGGTGAGGGTCTGGACTATGTTCAGAATATATTTTGAGTGGGTTTGGTCTGGCCTTTAACAAACTGGTGTCCCTTGTTGGGTTTAAGATTGTTGTACTCAAAGGCAGTCAGTGGTATGTGTTAGTGTTTTTTTTATTTCAGGTGTTGAATTTGTTTGGTTTAAACAGGATATGCCTTGTGTAATAATGGCTCTTTCATGTTTCCTGGGGGTGGAAGAAGTCCCTTTGGGATTTTTACAGAACGTGAGCAAGGTAAAGCTCTCCAAATTGGCAAACAGGCTGGTGTTGGGGTTGCCTGTGTCTTTGAGGAAAGGAGATATAATTGCGGCAATCGCGCAACATTCACAATTGCCAAGAATGACATCAGAATCTTTGGAAATGACTAAAATTCAATTTAAGATGAAGCAGCTTGAACATGAAAAGGAAATGCAGCAGTTTGAATTATGATTAAAAGCAGAAGAAAAAAAACAAATAAAATGCACCTCTTAAAGGCATAGTATCCTCACAATATGCATTGTCACCTTCAACATTAGGTTCCACAAGATATAGCTGAAAGCAACAGTGAACGTGCCAGGAAATAAATTTAGACAAGGGATACAGAATTGGGGAGGCCTTAAAATTTACTTACACTGAGGAAAGCCAAATTGAAAGAAATCTAATGAAAGAGTCCATGCAGAAGAGGAAAGGTCTGGAAAAGGTTAAGATTTAGAAGGAGTTTAGAAAAGAATGTTTGGAAGATGTGGAATTGTGATGTCTTAGCTACAGTAAGTGGGAAAATGTCCGTTTTGCCTAGAATGAAGCAGAAATGTTCCATCTCACATGCCGAAGGTGGAAAAATCCAAAAAGTGGGAAGCCACTAGATGTTAAAAGAGGCAGGAAAACATTGAGAAAGGATGAAATACCAAATGACATAACATTACAATGAACAGATTTTAAAACATTTCTAGTCAGTAATTCACTGCAGAACAGCCAATTTTAAAAAAGAATTCAATACAGAATTTCAGAAATACACACTTCTTCATTCTAAAGAACAACAATTGGATTCAAAATGTTAGTTGTTTTTCTCTTCTCAGATGCTGCCAGACACACTGAGTTTCTTTGGAATTTTCTGTTTTACACGAGGTAATTTATATTAGGCACACTTTAAGAGAGTGAAAAATAAAGATATCGTCACAACATTGCAGTGTCTCACAAACTTTCCAGCAATAGAATTTGAATAGCATTAATTGAGTACAAGAACACAAGCTTGAAGATAACAGATTACAAGCAGCATCTTGATGATACAGATTTACAATAGATAGAGGAACGTAGGAGTAGATGCCAGAGTTTTTATTTGTTTGGTAGAGAATTCCAAACATTAGCCATCCTCTGGCTACAAGAGTAGGTCAGAGGCTAGGAATCCTGCAGCAAGTAACTCAACTTCTGACTCCCCAAAGCCAGTCCACCATCTACAAGGCACAAGTCAGGAGTGTGATGGAATACGGTCAACTTGCTTCAACTGACTGTAGTTCCAACAGCACTCAAGAAGCTTGACACCATCCAGGAAAAGCAGCGCACTTGATTGGTACCACACCCAAAAACATCCATTCCATCCATCACTGATGCTTAGTGGCAGCAGTGTGTACTATCTACAAAAGACACACTGCAGAAATTCACCAAAGATCTTTAGACAGCACCTTCCAAATCCACGACCACTTCCACCTAGAAGGACAATGGCAGCAGGTACATGAGAACAACACCATCTGCAAATTGCCCTCCAAACCACTCACCATCCTGACTTGAAAATATATTGCTGTTCCTTCAGTGTCGCTAAAATCCAGCGCCAAAATCCTGTAATTCCCTCTCTAATGGCACGTGGGACTACCTACAGAACATTGACTGCAGCAGTTCAAGGAGGCAACTCATAATCACCTATGGACTGCAATAAATGCTGGGTAGCCAGTGGTGCCTATGTCCATGAAACAAACAAACAAATAAATAAATAGATTCTTACTCAATTCAGTCCTAAATAACTTGCCTTTTATTTTGAGATTTTATCCATGGTTTCAGAACCCACAGCCAGGGGAAACATCCTTTCTGCATCTACTCATCTATCCCTTTCAAAATTTTGCAAGTTTCTGTGACATCACCTCTCATTCTTCGAAACTCTAAAGAATACAGGCCCATTTTCCTCCATTGCTCCTCATAGGGGTGTCCTATCATCCCAGGAATCAATCTGGTGAACATCTATAGCAGTGCCTCTATAGCATGTATATCTTTCCAGATCCACGAGGACCAGAATTGCACATAACACTCCAGGTGGGGCCCTGCCGATATTGAAGCAAGACTTCTTTGCTCAATTATTCCTGCAATAAAGGCTAACATACCATTTGCCTTATGAATTGCTCTCTGCACCTATATACTAGCTTTCAGTGACTTATAAACAAAGGTACCTAGGCACCTTTGACATCACAACTTTCCAATCTCGAACCAATTGAGAATTACTCTGCACCTTGCCAGAATGGATAACCTCACACTTATCCATATTATATTCCATTTGCCATGCTCTTGCCTATTCATTCAGTCTGGCTAAATCCCCTTGAAGCCTCTTTGAAACATCATCATAACTCACATTCCCATTGTGTTTTGTATCATCTTCAATTTGACAAAAAGTACATTTGGCCTTCACATCCAAATCATTGAAACAGAACTGATCTTTGTAGCGCTCCTCTGGTCACTGGCTGCTCGCCTGAGAATGACCCGTTCATTGCTATTCACTGTTTTCTGTCTGTTAATCATTTCGCAATCAATGCTCGTACCTTACCCCCAATTCCATGTTCTTTAATGTTGTTTACTAAACTTCTCTATGGGACTTTATCAAAAGCCTTCTGAAAATCTAAATATTCACTAGTGCCCCTTATTGACACTGCTAGTAACACCAGTTTGTCAAATATGATTTCCACTTCATAAAACAAAGTAGACTGTTCAATCAGACAGTTAGTTTCTAAAGAAGAACCAAAAGAACTGCAGATGCTGTAAATCAGGAACAAAAACAAAGTTGCTGGAAAAGCTCAGCAGGTCTGGCAGCATCTGTGAAGGAGAAAACAGAGTTAATGTTTTGGGTCCGGTGACCCTTCCTCAGAACTGATGGTGGCTGGGAAAACATCAGTTTATATGCAGAAAATAGGGAGGTGGGTGGGGTAGGGAGTAAACGATAAGATAGGGCCCAAAGAGGGAGAAAGACAGTTGGACAGACAAAGGAGTTGCTAACAATTAGGCTGGGAGGGAGAATAGTTGTTAATGGGGACTGTTAGTGACTAACAACAGGGGGTGTGTAATGGCAGGCTATGTGGTAACAAGGCCTGGTGTGTGGGATAGGGGGCTGGGACATGGGAGAGTTTAGGCCCTAAAATTATTGATCTCAATATTGAGTCCGGAGAGCTGTAGGGTCCCCAAGCGGAAAATGAGGTGTTGTTCCTCCAGCTTGCGTTGGGCTTCAGTGGAACACTGCAGCAAGCCAGAGACAGAGATGTTGGCCAGGGAGCAGGGTGGTGCGTTGAAGTGGCAGGCAACAGGTAGTTCAGGGTCTTTTTGTGAGC
This sequence comes from Rhincodon typus, assembly GCF_021869965.1. NCBI lineage: Eukaryota > Metazoa > Chordata > Chondrichthyes > Orectolobiformes > Rhincodontidae > Rhincodon > Rhincodon typus. Next base: position 26,028,948 of record NC_063347.1, read on the forward strand.
AGAACGTAGATGTTCTGCGAAGCGGTCACTAAGTCTACGCTTCGTTTCCCCAATGTAGAGGAGACCACATTGTGAGCAGCGAATGCAGTAGACTAGATTCTGGGAAGTGCAGGTGAAGTGTTTCTTCACCTGGAAGGTATGTTTGGGCCCTTGGATACTGGGGAGGGAGGAGGTAAATGGTCAGGTGTTGCACCTTCGTCGGTTACAGGGGAAGGTGCCTTAGGGCTGTGGGAAGGTGTTGGTGGTGAAGGAAGTGTGGACCAAGGTGTCCTGGAGGGAACGGTCCCCGCGGAAGGCGGACAAGGGAGGGGAGGGGAATATGTGTCTGGTGGTGGCATCTTGCTGGAGGTGGCGGAAATGGCGTCTGATGATCTTCTGGATGTGGATGCTGGTGGAATGGTAGGTGAGGATAAGGGGAACCCTATCGCTGTTGCGGGAGGGAAGAGAAGGGGTGAGGGCAGAAGTGCGGGAGATGGGTCGGACCTGGTTGAGGGCCCTGTTGACAACGGAGCTGGGGAATCCTCGGTTGAGGAAGAAGGTGGACATTTCGGTGGCTCCCTTGTTGAAGTTGGCCTCATCTGAACATATGCGACGGAGACGGAGGAACTGAGAGAATGGGATGGAGTCTTTACAGGAAGTGGGGTGTGAGGATGTATAGTCCAGGTAGCTGTGGGAGTCAGTGGGTTTGTAATGGATATTAGTGGCCAGTCTATCCCCAGAAATGGAAACAGAAATGTCGAGGAAGGGAAGGGAGGAGTCAGAGGTAGACCAGGTGAAAGTGAGGGCAGGGTGGAAATTGGAGGCGAAATTGATGAAGTTTTCCAACTCCAGACAAGAGAGGGAAGCAGCACCGATGATATCATCGATGTATCGGAGAAAGGGTTATGAGTGGGGACCGGAATAGGTTTGGAACAAGGAATGTTCCATGTACCCCACGAAGAGACAGGCATAACTAGGGCCCATGCAGGTACCCATGGCAACCCCTCTTACCTGAAGAAAATGAGAGGAGTTGAAAGAGAAATTGATGAGGAAGAGGATGAGCTTGGCCAAGCGGAGGAGGGTGGTTGTGGGTGGGGATGGTTCAGGTCTTTGCTCCAGGAAGAAGCAGAGAGCCCTAAGACCCTCCTGGTGGGAAATGGACATGTAAAGGGATTGCACCTCCATGGTAAAGAGGAGGCGGCTGGAGCCGGTAAACTGGAAGTTTTGAAACTGGCTTAAGGCATTAAATGAATCATGGATGTATGTGGGTAGGGATTGGACCAGGGGGGAGAAGACTGAAGAGATGAGTTCTGTGGGGCATAAGCAGGCTGAAACAATGGGTCTGCCCGGACAGTCCTGTTTGTGGATTTTTGGCAGGAGGTAGAAACGAGCTGTGCGGGGTTGGGGGACTATTAGCTTTGAAGCGGAGGCGGGGAGATCACCGGATGAAATGAGATCAGTAACCGTAGTGGATACAATGGCCTGATGTGCCATGGTGGGGTCATAGTCCAGGGGAAGATAGGAGGAGGCATCTGAGAGCTGGCGCTCAGCCTCTGCAAGGTAGAGGTCAGTACACCAGACTACAACAGCACCACCCTTATCGGCAGGCTTAATGACAAAGTCAGGGTTAGATCTGAGTGCACAGAGTGCAGTCAGTTCGGAGGGAGACAGGTTGGATTTGGTGAGAGGGGCAGAGAAATTGAGGTGACTAATGTCACATCGACAGTTCTCAATGAAAAGATCGAGTGCAGGTAAAGGGCCGGAGGGAGGGGTCCAGGTGGAGGGAGAGTGTTGGAGTTGGGCAGATGGGTCTGTGGGACGGGGTGGAGGACTCTTGTCCAAAAAAATGAGCACGAAGGCGAAGACGGCAGAAGAAGAGTTCGGCGTCATGTCGTGCCTGAAATTCGTTAATGTGGGGATGCAGAGGAGTAAAGCTGAGGCCTTTACTGAGTACGGAGCGTTCAGCATTGGAGAGCGGAAGGTCAGGAGGGATGGGTGAATACCCGACAGGAGGTGGGGGAGTTGGGGGAGGGGATAGAGGAAACATGAGGAAAGGAAGGCTCCAGAGGGCCATGGGTATTTTTGAGTTGTTGCATCTTGTGGGCCTTGATGCCTGAAAGGAAAAGAAAAAGTTTCTTGTTAGCACGACGAATGAGCCGGAGGATGAAGTGGAACTGCGGAGTGGTGCAGCCCTGAGCCAGCACGTTGCAATGCTGTTGGAGAGAAAGGTTGAGAGTGCGCATGTGGCACCGCATGGCACTGAGTGTGGATCTCAGGATGCAGCTAGAGCAGCTGTCCATGGAACGTTGACCATCATAGAGATATCTGTGATCCTGGGAGGATTCAAAACATGAGGGATGAAAATTTAGTTGGAATCCACATGGGGTGAGTCTGAGCCGGAGGCAGTCACTGAGGAATGTGATATGGCTGTGGAAATGAGTTTTAGCAAATACCAGGTCAAACACTAGGAGTGACAGTGAAATTAAAGTCGGTGGGCAAGAAGAGAGATTGGAACAGAAATCCTGTCAGAGAGAGGAGCAGAACTTCTTAAACTTTCTAAGGATCCAATAACCACATAGCCATAGAGTCATACAGCATGGAAACAAACCCTTCAGTTCAACTAGTCTATGCCGAACATACTCCCAAACTAAACTAGTCCCACCTGCCTAGTCCTGGCCCATATCCCTCCAAACCTTTCCTATTTTTGTACTTATCCAAATGTCTTTTAAATGTTGTAACTGTACCCATAACCACTACTTCCTCAGGAAGTTCATTCCACATGTGAACCACCCTCTGTGTAAAAAATTTGCCCCTCATGTCTTTTTTAAATCTCTCTCCTCTCACCTTACAAATGTGCCCCCTAGACTTGAAATCTTCCATCCTCAGGAAAAGACATCTACTATTATCTCTCATTATTTTATACCCCTCATTATCTTATTATTTTATACCCCTCATTATTTTATAAACTTCTATCAGGTCGCCACTCAAACTGCTACACTCCAGTGAAAAAAGTTCCAGCCTATCCAGCCTTTCTTTATTAATCAATCCTTCCATACCTGGCAACATCCCGGTAAGCCTCATTTGAACCCTCTCCAGCTTAATAATAACCTTCCTATAACTGAGAAACCAGTATTCCAGAAGAGGTCTCACCAATGTCCTGTACTTCAACATGACTTCCCAACTCCTATACTCAAAGGACTGATCAATGAAGGCAAGCGTGTCAAATATTTTTAACCATCCTATTTATATGTGACACAATCTTCAAAGAATTATGTGCCTACACCTCTAGGTCCCTCCGTTCTACAACACTACCCAAGGCCCTACCATTAACTGTATAAGCCCCATCCTTGTTTGTTGTATCAACATGCAATAAGTCGCATTTAGAAGAACAAGAACAATGAACAATACAGCACAGGAACAGGCTCCTTGGCCCTCCAAGCCTGCGCTGACACATTTTGACCTTCCTTACTAAAACTGTCTTCATTTACAGGATCCATATCCCTCTATTCCCTTCCTATTCATGTATTCGTCCAGGTGCTTCTTGAATGCTGCTATTGTGTCTGCTTCCACCACCTCCTCTGGCAACGCATTCTAGGCACTCACCACCCTGTGTGCGAAAAACTTGCCTCGCACATCTCTTTTAAACTCCCCCACCCACCACCCGGCACCTTGAACCTGTTCCCCCTAGTAATTGACTCCTTCACCCTGGGAAAAAGCCTCATAATTTCCACTCCATCCATGTCATTCACAATCTTACAAACTTCTATCAGATCGCTCCTTAACCTTCTGCGTTCCAGTGAAAACAAACCCAGTCTATCCAAACTTTCTTCACAGTTAAAATCCCCCATACCACGCAATGTCCTGGTAAACCTTTTCTGTACCTTCTCCAAAGCATCTACATCCTTCTAGTAGCGTGGTGACCAGAACTGTACGAAATAGTTAGGCCACACTTGGAAGAGATTTCTATAAAGGTCTGGCATAACGTGTCTATCCTTATCCTCAATACCCTTTCAAATGAAGACAAGCATGCCATAAGCCTTTTTAATTTCCTTATCTACCTGCGCTGCCACCTTCAGTGATCTGTAGAATTGCCTAGATCCCTCTGCATATCAACACTCCGAAGGGTTCTGCCAGTCACCATATAATTTCCATCTGTACTTGACCTCCCAAAATGCAACACCTCACATTTGTCTGGATCAAATTCCAACTACCATTTTTCTACCCATGCCTCCATCTGATCAATATTCTGTTAAACATTCTGACAAGCCTCACTATCCGCAATCTTTGTATCATCCGCAAACTTACTAATTAGAACATATCACATCAGATTTCAAATTAGAAAAGACACAGTAACATTTTGGGTGGAAGCCTTTTGTCAGAACACAATCATCACAAAAAAATCTCAGATTTTTAAATCTCTGATGCTAATTGACCACATTTACTTCCAGCAATTCTAAATTTAAAACATTTGTACTTTTCTCTTTTTACATTCTAAACTAGAATTACTTAATTGTCTACAATATTGGTGTGAAAATGTATGGTGTGAATCCGTGTTCTTTCATTCATTTATAACAATTTAGTAAACTAAATATAATGAATTTTGCATGTGCAATCACATAGAATCATAAAATGCTAACAAAAACAGGAACAAATTCAGCTCATGTTTTCTCTGCTCTTAGCAAGCTAATGCTACTCTCGTGTTCCTTCTTTTTAGCCTTCAAAATTTCTTTCTTTATATGAATATCCAATTCCCTTGAGATACTTAACATTGAACCTACCTTGATCATTTTGTCAGGCATAGCATTCCGAGTCCTAACCACTTGCTGTATAGAAAAGGTTTCATATTACTGTTCACTTGTTTACCAATGATTTTGTTCTTGTCCCTTCTGTCGATGAGTACAGTTTCTCTCTATGCCCACTGTCTAGAAATTTTTCATTTATCCAGATTGGACTCCATCTGCCATTTTTCAGCCCATTGACCCATTTAAACACGATCCCTTTGTAATCTCAGAAAACCCGCTTCACCATCTACTATGCCACCAACTTTGATGTTGTCCGCAAACTTACTAACTATTCCTTTTATATTCTCATTCAAATCATTTATATGAATGACAAACAAAAGAGGACCCAGAACCAGTCCCTGTAGTGACAGGTCTCCAGTTATAGAATCTAGTATTTTCCCTTCTATTGACTTCAGGCTAACTGGTTTGAAGTTCTGTGTTTTCTCTGTCTTTTTTTTGCCTTTTTAACAGTGGAGTTAACTTTGCAACCTTCCAATCTACAAGCACCATTGCAAAATTAATAGAATTTTGAAACATGATCACCAATGCATCCATTATCTCTTAGCCATGTCTTTCAACACTCCAGGGTGAAGGTCATTGAACCCAGGGATTAGTCAAATTTCAATCCTATTAATTTTTCCAATACTACTTTTTCACTAATGCACATTTATTTCAGTTCCATACTCTCACTAAACTCTTGGATCCTATTTCAGGAAGACTTTTGTGTCTTCCTCTGGGATGAAGAACATAAATGACTTATTTAGCCTTTCTGCCATTTCTTTATTTCCCATTATAAATTTATTTGTTTCTGCCTGTAATGGATTCACATTTGTCTTTGCTACATTTCCCCTTTTTAGATGTCTTTAGAAGCTTTTACAATGCAATTTTATGCTCCTTGCTACTTTACATTCATATTCTATACTCTGTATTAATTTATTGGTCCTTCTTTGGTGTGTTCTAAAATTCGACCAGTCCTCAGGCATATAGCCTTTATAGGGCAACTTCATAGGCCTCCTCCTTGGATCAAATGCTACCTTTACTTTCCTTATTTGCCGTGGCTGTCTTGCTTTTCCAGGTGGGTATTTTTGTTTTGAATGAATGTATACATTTTCAAAACCAAGCATTAATTCTTTAAACACTGCCTATCTACCATCAAACTTTGACATGATTTTTTTTAGCTTTTAAATCAACCACTGCCAGTTTTCTCCGCAAATCTTCATAACTGGCCTTACTAGCTTTAAGACCCTAGTTTCAGATGGAATGGATATTTTTCAAATTTAATAGAAAATTCTCTCATACTATGGTCACTATTTTCTCAAGGTTCTTTTACCAGATTATTAATTTGACTTTACCTCATTGCAAAATACTAGATCTAAAATAGGCTGTGTCCTACTTGGTTTATTGACATATTGCTCCAGAAAACTGACTCAAGCATAATCTCAGAATTCCCCCTCCAGAGAATAAATTTACCCAGTTTATATCTAGGTTGAAGTCTTGTCTGATTACTGCATTCCTCTTGCAATATGTACCACTAATTTCCTGGTTTATACCATGTATTTGTGAAGTCAGTGGCTTTAGAGGAGATGTGGTAGCAGTAACTGTTAAATTGTTATACACATGATTGTATAATGGGAATCTAGAGGAAATAAAGTTGGATGGATATGTTGTATACGGTCATAGTTCTAATGGGGTTATTGTTCATGTTACATTGGCACCACTTCTTCCACTGATGCCACACTCAGTCTGTTGGCAGAGACAAAGAATTGCATTTTAGCTTGCAGAAAGAACAAATATCTGTACCATCTGTCTAAGGTCCTAGTAATCGTACCTGACCAAATGTAATTTTACTTCTTGGTGTCATGCAATGAACCTTCTTGTTATCTAAGAACTGTGCCTTTCTGTAGATACTCCAAGGTGCTGTATCCGAGACCACTAACCACTAGATAGGCCCTGGACAATGCAAAAGCAAAGGAAGATTGGTGGCAGTGATCTACCTCAAACAATCCTTACTAGATAGTGGTAAAGATAGCAAATACCGCAAGGAGCCAGCAGTGATCATCTGAGAAAATTCAACAAATGTGACATTACAGTTCTGAAGGGTCACCGATCTGGGACATTGATTTTATTTCACTTACTATAGATGTTGCCAAAATTCCTGAGTATTTCTAGCATTTTCTATTTTTAACGCATTTGCAATATTTTGCTCTGAACCTATCATATGATCTCTGCCACAAAGAACTTGCACATGTCAAGCTTCTTATTTCAGATCAATGATTTATGACATTTTCTGAAACCCAATTCTGTACAGTAAAGTTTTTTTAACAGTCTATTTTGTTTTTGGAAAGTAAATCTATCTATATAAGCCAGTGCAAAATATATAATTGCACTTGCAGCCAAGAGCTATCCACTACATCTCTAAATTTAGGAGAATGTACATGACTGTACAGGGTACAGGCTGCTCAATCCTACAATTCTTATTGTGGGAAGATACGCCAACTGTAACTTTTATTAAAGATGTTCTATTAACCTGAAACATTAAAATTTGTTTCTCTCCACAGATTCTGCTTGTCTTATGGAGCTTTTCCAGTTTTTTTTTTGTTTTGATTTCAGATTTCCAGTATCTGTAGTGTTTTGCTTTTGTAACTTAACGGTAGCTTTGATTTATAATTATACATGCAGCTTTTGCTAAGTATTAATTAACAGCACATTAAAACAAACTAGCCTTGTGAACATGAATGAATCAAACAAAAGAAGTATAATGTTACTCCGATAAAATGGTTTCTTTTCTGAAGTTTCTGTGGGAGCAATTAAAATGGAATCTATTTTTAAAAACAGATGGCACATTGTAAGGGGCAAAAACAACAATAATGACTCCTTAATTGATGGTAGAGGAGCACAGAACTAATACCCTGTAGATTTTCACCTTTCACAGCTGGACTCTGGTGCACATTATGTCCAGACCATCCTTTTTTAAGTGATGAGATCATTCATGTAATAAACAAATTGCCTGAAAACCTCTGGAAAGGAAATGATCTATGTCAGCCTGTGGTTACCATGCAACATTCAAGCTGTAACAAAACAAATCCTGAACAGCTGGTCAGTTTAACTCAGAAGTATAAACAATGAGGTCCAAATATGTAAAATTCCTAACAAACTATTAAATCTGTTCTGTCTTCATATTAATAATTACAATATCGCAGGGATGCAGGTTCTTTGTTTGATATTTGAGAATATAATTTGGTTTGCAGTAACAAAAGTAAAACAATTTAAAACAGTTTACATTAGGCACATGGAGACAGAGGAGGAAAAGAGAGAAAATCAGTAACCTAAAATAAAATACACTAGGTATATTACCACAAAAGATAAGAAAACCTTGTTTTTAAATTCCATTTCCGTAAATGCAGAACACACAAACATAACAAAAATTTTTTTATTGATTTTTAAAAAAAACATGCACTATAAAATGTATAAGCTTTAAGAAATAGTTGGATTTCATGGCTACTAGATGATATGCCAAGTTAAATCTCAGGGTGACAACACATGAATGAAAATAGAACAAGAGTCATTATTTTCCAACAGATCTGCCAGAATGAGGAAATGCATTTAAATGTTATGTAACTAAACAACCCATGTACTCTAGCCAAAAGTAGCAATGCTTATCATTCTTCAGAAACAGAGAGGACCTGATTACCACTATTCTGAGATTCCACTATTTTCTCTGAAAGACTTCTGCAGTTCATTTGTCCTGATATTGGCTCACAAGATACCATACTTACTCAAGCAGGCCTTAAACTAAATTTACTGCATCTCCTCCCATTTAACACTGTCGCAGCAAATAGCAAACAGAAACAAGCTGCAGGAAACAACTTGGGGTTGTGCTAAATCCCTAAATGTTTCATAATAGTGCGATGGAATGGTGTTTGTGCAACAGTTAATTATATGGTTTGTGTACATAAATATATTGGCCACCAAATTTCTAATAATTGAGTGCAGAACTTTTTTCTGCAGTTTTTGAGTGCAGTTAAAATTATCCTCTTATTTAAATTCATGAAATATCAACCATGTTGAATCCTTTGAAAATCACCTCTGCAAACTTCTTACAGAAAGATAATAATTTAACCACTTCTGTGACAACACAAAAAATAGCAGAACCAAATAAAACTCCAAAATAAAATTACAAATAGTGGACGGTCTATAGATAACAGTTAAGTGCTATATTGCTCCAAACCAAGAATTCGGATAATTACTACAAACTATCCTCATTTCAATAATTACGATGTTATAGTCTGTAAAAGCAAGACTGTATATGATTTTGGGAATATTGACTGTCCATCTAAACTCAGCTTCAATTTCTCCTTTCATGACAGTCTGGCCTATAATGAACAGTTCAATGGCAAATCATCTGACAGTTTCTAGTGAAGAGCGGAATGAAACAGGGTTGTGTCCTTTTCCCCATTTTGTTTTTTTTCTCCATACTTCTGACCTTTTGACAGCCTTGTAGATAGAGAAGGAGTTTATCAGTACACTTAGTTGAATGGCAATCTGCAGTCAGTCATAGCTAAAAGCAAACACAAAAATATAGCACATATTGAAGTGGCACTCATGTATACCAATGATGGCATGCTAGTCACTCACACAAAACCTAGCTACAAAGACTTGTGTCCCTCCTGTGCCTGTAATGACAAACATCAAGATAGCAGTAATGTCTCACCTCCATCCTTGATTGTGCTATAAATAACACCACATTGGAAGTGGTTGGTAAATTCTGCTATCTTGGACAGACAATCTGTCTCTTCGTGCAGAACTCAGTACACGAATAGGTAAAGTAGCTACCAACTTTGCGACTGTCTATGCTACCATCCAACTCACAACATGTGCATGGAATAAAATCAAGCTGATCCTTAGGACCAATAGCTGGTTTATGATGCTTGTGTTCTCATTGCCATGTTATATGGATGACTTACAACTATCAAGAAAGAAAACTCAACATTATTTATCTTTACTATGTCAACATCTCATGGAAGGACAAAATCTCAAATGATGCTTCTCAAAGGTAAATCTCCTGAGGATTTTGGCTTTCATAAGATGAGAGAACTTTGCTGGCTCAGGCACGTTCACAGGATGGAAAACAGATATAAACAGATATGTAAGGATTTTCTGCAAGACAAGGAAGTCAGATCCAGAAGACCAGTAGAATTCTTTATACTGCACTTCAAGAATGTTTGCATGCATGACTTGAAGGCCCTAAAAATTGACTTTCACATTTGGGAGACACTAGCCGAGGAAGGAAAATGGCAGCATCGCCTGTGGGCCATTGCATACCACCATATTGATCAGTGGCTAAAGGCACCAACACTGAAAACAGTAGTTCACAATACCATCTGTTAACCATTTCACATATCACATTTGTGGTAGAATCTGCCCTTTATGGGTTGGTTTTTTCAGCCTTCAGCAAAGCTATCCCATTCCCAACGGATTTGATTACTGTACTGCATGTCAATCAACTTCTGCAGATGGTGGGATGCCAACAATGGACTTTCTCAAAGGTAAATTTTCACAGGAGATATATTCTGTTATTTTCACTGAAATATTACACATATACATACATTTAGTTGGCATTTTCGTCCAATAATGAATTAAGATATATGCACTAAATGTTTTGCATCTGACACCATATCTATAAAGACAAAAGTCCATAAAGCCTAGACACTAAAAGGGCATTTGATTTTAAATATACTTTGATTTGTTTTATTTGTTCAGGAGAGGGAGCTGGCAAATCCAATATTTATTACCTGGCCCCATCTGTCTTCACGAATATGGAGTTGAACTATAATCCATAGGAGGAAGATACTTTGGCGGAACTGATAAGTGGAGAGTTCCCAGGATATTGACTCACAAATGATGAAATTTCCAAATCAGGATGTGCAGGCCTTGGAGTAGAACATGGAGTAGAACATGGAGCTGGTGGTGTTCCCATTAGCCTATTGCCCTTAGTGTCAAAAAAAACCTTGGTGAGTTTCTGTGTACAACTTATATATGGTAAATACTGTTATCGTTGCGAAGCAGAGTTGGAAGAAGTGAATGTTTAGGATGATGATTGGGGTGCCAGTCAAATGAGTCATGGATAGTGTTGGGTTTTGATGAACTACATCGGAGCTGTTCTCATTCAAACAAGTAGAAAGAATTTCATCACACTCCGGACTTGTGCCTTGCAGGAAATGGAATGGCTGTGGGGAGTCAGGAGATGACTTACTTGCTGTCTTAATATTCAGCCTTTAACCTGCTCTTAGCTATGGCATTTATGTGGTCTTTCCACTTAAGTCTCCTTGGTGATTTCCAGGATGTTAATTGTGGGGCATTTGATGATGTAATACCGTAGAATGTCAAGAGGAATTAGTCAGACTTTTTTTCTTTGGCAATGTCCTGTTATTTACACAGCACAAATGTTTCCTGCCACTTAACAGCCTAACCTGGAATGATGTCCATGTTTCTGCACACTGATGCTTCATTATCTGTGGAGTTGCAATTGGAACTGAAAATTGCAATCATTGGTGAATATTGCTCCTTCGAACCTCACATTGGAAGGCAGATCCCTGATGAAAAAAATTGTTGAAGAGTTTTGTGTCTGAGGAATTCATCCAGGGATGTTCTGGGACTAAGATGATTGACCTCCAACATCACAACTATCATCTTATGTGCTGGAAATGACTTCTGCCAGTTGAGAGATTTTCCCCTACTCCACTCTGATTCCAATTTTGGCTCCTTTATGCCACATTTGATTTGCATTGATGTTAAGGGTAGTCAATGTCATTTCACTTTTAGATATTTTTGACAAGGTCGCTCTCGCTGTGGAGGGTTCGCGGAGTCCTTGGCTCGGATGTGTCTGCAGCAACTTTTCTCTCAATCAGTAGGTCTGACCAATCTCCTTTCCCTTCCTCGTGGCTTTTGCTCAAGGATTCCTTTGTGTGTGGGGCCTGCTTCTTGTTTGGACCCTCAAACTCCTCTCACGAACTGTTCACACCAGGCACATACAGAGCCCACCTCAGTGCACACACCTAGATGGAATCAGGGTGCATTGCTGGTATCACAGTGCACCCTGCTGGGATCGGGGCCCTCAGATATGCCCCCTTATCTCTCGCCAAATCTGGTTTCGGCTGCCGAGCTTTTGTTCCTCCTCTCTGGGCTAAATGAGCTTCCTGATCACTGGAGGAGGTGTGAATGGCTTTTCAATTAAGGTGAATGGTTTTGATGGTTTGGAATGTCGAGTATTTCCCTTGGATGGGAATTTGTTAAGTTTTGAATAGTAGCGTGAATGTTCTAACATCCAAAAGTGAAACAGGCTTACATGGAGTACAATGGTGTGGAATGTTCAATACTTCTGTGCCTGAGCACTGGTTGGAAATGGAGATAGTAGGAACTGCAGATGCTGGAGAATCCGAGACAACAAGGTGCAGGGTTGGATGAACACAGCAGGCCAAGCAGCATCATAGGAGCAGAGAGGCTGACGTTTCGGGCCTAGACCCTTCATCAGAAAAGGGGGAGGGGAAGGGG
>NC_063347.1:26056258-26059683 GCF_021869965.1 Rhincodon typus
GGGCTCCTTGTTTGGACCAGATTAATAGCCCTAATCAGGGAACGGACATTCTATGAGGTCCACTTGGCTGATCTCATGACAATCACGAGATTTTTTGACTAAGTGTCAATTTAGTTGAGTTTTATGGAGGGATTTTTTCCATGAGGCCTAGTGAGTTTTCTCACAGCACCATCCCAAACATGCCTGACTAACTATTGATCCTACCCTTTTAGTGCCCCTCATGACCAATGATAGCCTGATCGTACAACTTGGTGTACCTAAAAGAAGACCATAAGACCATCACATATAGGACTAGAAGTAGGCTATTTGCCCCATCAAGTCTACTCCACTACTTGATCGTAGCTGATATGTTTCTCAACCCCATTCTTCTGCCTTCTCTCTGTAATCCTTGATCAAGAATCTATCCCTGTCTTCAGTACACTCAATGATTTGGCCTCCACAGCCCTCTGTGGCAATGAATTCCACCTCTGACTGAAGAAATTCCTTTCCTCCTCATCTCAGTTCCAAAGGGTCATCCCTTCACTCTGAGGCTACACCCTTGGGTCCTAATTTCTCGTACAAGTGGAAACATTTTCTCTATGTCCACTCTATCCAGGCCTCAAGCAGAGCCTCCAAAACTCACCACTGCTGGGATATCCTGGAATAAATTGACATCCCTGGTGCCTGGGCATTTTTGAAATGTCACCATGCACCTGAACAACCTGAACAGGGCAGTGCCCTGCTTGGTTCATGACATTTATCCTGGGTATGGCAGATAAGAGTAAATTGATATACCATATTTTTGACAGGCACCTGGAAGCTTCTGATGGACAGAGTAGTGCAGCGAAGGCATGTTCCCTTTCCCCAGGACCAGGACCAGCAGGGGAGACCACAGCATCACATTCGTATCATTTTAGTCTCAGCCCCCAGGCGATGGCTGCAGCATTTTATCGCTGCCTAGTGAGGAGCTCATCTCAACATCCAGAACTTTGTTGTAACATGTAGCTAGTTGTTTTTGACAGAGAGAAAGGCCTTGCTAGAATTCTCATGTGAATCCTCCCATATTTCTCACCATTACTCACATCATTTAGGATCTATAAATTCCAATGACAGACCTCGAGGATACGCAGCTGCTTGTATAAAAGCAACAGGGCAGAAGTCTCTTGTGGTTACTGTGATTATTGGTACAATAGTGTCTCATACTCACAGTGTTGATCCTGTTCTGCGGCTTACACAAGAGGGACAACCTTTTCTGGAGTACACTTGATGGCCAAGGGATTCTTTTCGATAAGACCAGACATGATTTATGTTAGGATAGGTTTATTTCAGGATGTCGTGCAACTACCAGCATACTTCTTCCTTGATGGAACATCCCTGAAACCCAAAATTCTGCATTCATATGCTATGACTGAAATGGAAGTGCAAGAACCAGAGAAATTAATATGTTGGTTAAAAAATTGTCATATTACCATGTGATTTCTTTCCCTCCTGTTGAGACATGTATGGCTTCTCACTGTGCCATCTCTCTGCATACCTTCCCATGCTCTTGGTTCCAAGGATGTAAAGTTAATAAGGCACTCCGATTTATACCATCTGTTCAGATCTATTTTCTGTGCACTTTTTGCAAAGAGTGCAGTGTGTTTTTGTATTCATTGATGGGATGTGATCATTGCTGGCAAGACCAGCATTTATTGACTATCCCTCATTGTCCTTGAGAAGGTGATGGGGAGCCAACTTCTTGAGCTGCTACCAGGTTCGCGGTTCAAATTATCAGCGATACGTGAAGGAGCAGTTATTGTGATCCTGAAATCTAATGGATTTATCACACACTATTTTGTAACTTGTTTTCCATTCTCTTTCTTTGCATCTACCTGCACTACTTTATTAATTGCCATTGTTCATAGATTGTGATTGACATATGAGCACATGATACGAGATGACTTGCCTTACTACAGCTATGCAGATCACAATAACAATAAGCTTCTTTGCAGTAGGAACGTTCCTGGTCACTATAGGAGACCTCTGCAAAATAAGTCAGTTTTCTGTTTAGTCATGTATCAAGTCAGTCCCTGGGGAAATATCTTTATTACATTGCTAATATAAAGATTACAGCAAATGGAGAGGTACAAAACTCTTCCTACTTGGCAAGCTTTCCAAAAGTCTCAGATATTATTAATAATACCAGAGTAACCATCAAGCCTCTATATCTTAAACTACAGCTGAGAGGATGTGCTGAGGGACATGGTGGCAGATATTGTGACAATATGTTCCAACAAGAAACATTTTTGCTTTATGTTCATTATAGCATCATATTGAGACTGGAGTAAAGAGAAAATCACAATTACTCAATGGCCTTCAAATTGTGTTTTTTTTCAAGCAATGGTTTGTTGTCTATTATGGTGTTAGCAGGTAGTATACATATTCACATGAGCATAGTCCCTCCAACAACTTGCCCACCACCGATGTCAGGCTCACTGGTGTATAGGTCCCTGGCTTTTCTTACGATAAATTTCTTAAATAGTGACACAATTTTAGACAACCTCCAGTCTTCTGGCACCTCACCTGTGGCTATTGATGATACAAATATCTCAGCAAGGGGCCCAGCAATCTCTTCCCTAGCTTCCCACAGAGTTCTAATGTACACCTGATCAGGTCCTGGGGGTTTATCTAACTTTATATATTTTAAGATGTTGTCCTGCTTTTTGTGTGCAAGACATAACTGATCAATTTTCCACATTTTTAGGTAGATGCCAGTCTTGCAACTGTACTGAAAGAGCTTGGCTAAGGGAGCAGCAAGTTCTGGAGTAGAAGTCTTCAGTACCATTACTGAAATGTTGTCAGGGCCCATAGCCTTTGCAGTATCCAATGCCTCCAACTGTTTCTTGATATCATGTGGAGTGAATTGAATTAGCTTAAGTCTGGTATCTGTGATGCTGGGGACCACTAGAGGAGGACAAGGTGGATCATCTACTGGCACTTTTGGCTGAAGATTGTTGCGAATTTTTTAGCCTTATCTTTTGCATTGATGTGTCCAGCTGTTACATCATTGAGAATGGGATTATTTGTGGAGCCTCTCCTTCAATGAGTTGTTTAATTGTCAATCACCATACACAACTGGATGTGGCAGGACTGCAGAGCTCAGATCTGATCTGTTGGTAATGGGACCATTTAGCTCTGCCTATCACTTGCTGCTTATGCTATTTGGCAGACAAATAGTCCTGTTGGTAGCTTCACTAGGTTGCCACTTCATTTTTAGGTATGCCAGGTGCTGTTCCTGGCATGCTCTCCTGCACTCTCATTGAACCAGAGTTGATGCCCTGGCTTGATGGTAATGGTTGATTGGGGGATATGCCAGGCCATGAGGTTACAGATTGTGCTGGAGTACAGTTCCGCTGCTGTTGTTGGCCCGTTGCGTCTCATGGATTCCTAGTCTTGGACTGCTGAAT
>NC_063347.1:26060183-26117765 GCF_021869965.1 Rhincodon typus
CTGCAATGAGTATTATGGCTATGATATTATAAACTTCCTCAAGTGTAAATTTGTTAGAAATTGCACACATAAAATAGTAATGGATATATGGGATTGTACCAGAGGTAAGTGACTTGTTTAGATGACTATCAGAATTTGGATTGGCAAAGGTTTAGATTCATATAATTTTTGACCTTATTTGTTTGAGTATATAGCTGAATTGTGAGGGGATATCCTTAGAAATTCTCAGATCTGAAACATTTGCTGTTTCTCTCTCCACAGATACTCCACAATTAAGTATTTATAGCATTTCCTGTTTTTATTCCAGATTTCCAGTGTCTGCAGTCTTAGTTTGTCATTCTCAAGCTGAAGCTCATGGTTAACTGATATGTCTCAATGTTTTATTTCACAGCATGTTTTCAAGAAGTCAGCTGTTGAATCTGGCTAAATGTAAAAAAAAAAATTGAAATCAGTAAAAAAATTGTTTAACAAATTGACAGAATAACTAAATTGCATAATAGGCTCTTTTTTCATTTCAAATCATTACTATTTACAATCATCTATATGCATTTAGAAGCAAATGGACTTATTAGCAATAGACAGCATGGTTTTGTACAGGGAGGTCGTGTCTCACTAACTTGATTGAGTTTTTGAGGAGGTGACAAAGATGATTGATGAGGATAAAGCAGCTAGTGTTTTCTACGTGGACTTCAGTAAAGCCTTTGACAAGGTCCCTCATGGCAGATTGGTACAAAAAGTGAAATCACATGGTATCAGGGATGAGCTAGCAAGATGGGCTCAGAACTAGCTTAGTCATATGAGACAGAGAGTAGCGATAGAAGGGATACTTTTCGGAATGGAAGGCTGTGACTAGTGGCATTCCATAGAGAGCAGTGCTGGAACCTCTGCTGTTTGTGGTCTACATGAATGATTTGGAGGAAAATGTAGCTGGTCTAATTAGTAAGTTTGCAGATGATACAAAATTGAAGGAGTTGCGGATAGTGAGGAGGACTGTCAGAGGATACAGCAGGATATAGATCAGTTGGAGGCATGGGCAGAAAAATGGCAGATGGAGTTTAATCTGGACAAATATGAGGTGATACATTTTGTTCGGTCAAGTAGAGGTGGAAATTACACAGTCAATTGCAGAACCCTTAGCAGTATTGATATGCAGAGGGATCTGGGTGTTCAGGTCCACAAATCACTGAAGGTGGCAGCACAGGTAGATAAGGTAGTTTAAAAAAAAAGGCCTATGGCATGCTTGCCTTCATTGGAAGGAGCATTGAGTAGAAGGATAGGCAAATTTTGCTGCAGCTTTATAGAACTTTAGTGAAGCCACACTTGGAATATCGCATACAGTTCTCATCACTACACTGCCAGAAGGATGTGGAAGCCTTGGAGAGGGTACAGAAAGCATTTACCCGGATATTACCTGGTATGGGGGATTGTAGCTATGAAGAAAGGCTGGATAGATTGGGTTTGATTTCACTGGAACGCAGGGTCACTGAGGGGTGACCTAACAGAAGTTTAAAAGATTGTGAATGGCATGAATAGAGTGGGAAGTGTGATGCAACTTCCGCTGGGGTGGGTGGGGGGGGGCGGTGGAGGAGGTGTGTGTGTCAAAGGGGTCACTTACTAGGGGACACAGGTACAAGGTGGGAACGGGCTGCAGTTTAAAAAGGAGATGCGTGTAAAACTTGCCTTGCACAATGGGTGGTGAGTGCTACCAGAGGTGGTGGTGGAAGCAGACACTAGAGCAGCATTCAAAACACACCTGGATGAATACGTGAATAGGAGGGGAATTCAGGGATACGGATCCTGTAACTGAAGACAGTTTTAGTAAGGAAGGGCAAATGTATCGATGAAGGCTTGGAGGGCCGAAGGTCCTGTTCCTGTGCTGTATTTTTCTTTGTTCTTTATCATAACTGCCTGACGCAGCTTGTTTTTTTTTTTAAAAAAATGCAGTAAAATGGTCAGAGACAACTTCAAACAGGACTTCAATTTAGAAACTTTAACAGGGTTAGGAGCATGCAGTCACAAGCATGTTGGTTTTCCAAATTTTCAGTAACATTGGTAACATTGCAACAGTTTTCAGTCAAAACTTAAGTAGTTAATTGTTGCTCCAAAACAAATTCTGTCAAATATGTGTCAGTGAGGGCAAGATAGTTCAAAACCAATCAAAGCAGTCTTTCCACCATACAGGAAATGTCTAATTGAGGATTGCTTAAGAAAATGGGGAAGAGTGGCCAACAGGCTTGGTAATCAAGGATACCAGGGAAAATAAAAAGCTGCTTTTCCATCAAGTCAAAGTAATTAAAATAATCAAACATTCAGCGAATCAAATCAAGCATGAGAAATTACAGTATAATTCAACATCACGTATCAATGAACTGAAGAGATCTAACACGACCAAACATTTGGTTTGCGGACCTATTTCAAGAAGGTGATTTTGTTTTGCTGCAGTTGGAACAGAAAAACAACTGTGCACACACCATCACAAGAACTTGTGAGGTATCCCAAATCCTGCTAATAATTTTTTTGGCAGCCATTCACCTTTGCCTAGTACATCCAAGCACATTGTTAGTGCATCTTATTGTTTTCAATTTCTATCTAATAACCACCTCCTCAAAGTTGGAGCTCAAGCTGTGTTTCGTCAAGAAGCCTTATTCCTTCTGCACAGTGTGGAGTTTTAGCACAAATGACCAAATTAAAAAAAGAGATTGGAGAGAAGATGAGTAGCATCTTTAAACAGGAGAGCTCAAAAGGACAGATTTGTGGAGGGAATTCTAGAACTAATGGTGCAGCCTCAAGTGGACATCAAGAACTCACAAGAAGCTAGAAATCAGAGTAGTGCCAAGTTCTCAGAAGACTGTAAAAATGGAGGAGGTTATAAAGAAAGGAGAGAGGGATGGATAAGTGACACCATGTGAATCTCAAGCTGAATGGTTGACTTTATATTCATTCCATCACAAGGATAACCTGCTCTGACCTTATAAAACCATATCATCCATCCTATCGTGTTTTCACCTCCCTCTCTTTGCCTGACAAATTTTTCTCAAAACCCAACTTTTCAACTAAACTTTTTCTTACCCTTCCTATTATCTCTTTCTTGGCACAGTGTCAACTTTTATCTGAACATACTTCCATAAAGTTCCTTAGGATGTTTTTCTACATTAAAAGTCCCAAACAAGTGCATCGATTTCCACACTAGAGTATACCTTATGTTGACATCAGATCATTCAAATCTACCAACTGAAACAAGACCAACTGATCAAAGAGGACAAGAACAAGCATGGAAGAAAACTGCAGCAAAAAAAAAAATGCATGGGGGTGGGACAAATTAAACAGTTAAAGTGAGCCACAAGATGAAATGTGTTGATTGCACTATTTGAGTCTTTGGTTTAATTAAATGGCAGCAATCATACTACAGAGAAAAGGTGATTAAATGAAACAGGGGAAGGTGATGGCATAGTGCTATTTTCACTGGACTAACCATCCAAATATGTCAGTAATATTCTAGGGACCAAGTGTCAAATCCCACCACATCAGATGGTGGAATTGAAATTCAATTTAAAATAAAATTTTAAGAATCTGGAATCAAAAGTCCAATGATGACTTGAAACTATTGTTGATTTGTTATTGAAAACCCAGCTGGTTCACTAATAGTACAATTAAAAATGCACAAAAATTAAGGGAAGAAATTCCACAGGCATTAAAACAGCAGACAGACAGAAACAAAGCACTAATGCTATAATGTTAAGTTAAATATTATTCAAGATAATACTGATGAAATGTCAAAATGGCAAACTGCCATCCTCTAAAGAAACCAACCCATCTAAACACATTCCCACAATATGCTGGTTTGATTATTGTTCCCTGGGACCTAATTTCCAGAAGTCTTTTCCAATTAAACAGAATTGAAATTGGACTATGCATTCTAATTTTTCTTTTAAAAAGCAGACAGGAGAAGAGCTAAATAGCTGAGGGTCTTTAAACCAATATCTAGTTGGTGGCTCCCGACATTTTACACACTATTTGCACAAGATAGGGAGCAACTGACAAGTGCCATGGAAGACAAAAAACAAAATCCATATTTTAGCTGTTCTAAAAGTTAACTTCAGAATCACAAGGGTAATGAATTCCACGATAGAAAGTGCACAAACAAAAAAAAGACAAAGATATTTCAGTAATTTATCTGCTTCGTAAGTTTGATGGATGGCACTACTGTATTAGGTTTTCAATATATCACTGTAGCACAACCATGGTTGAAGTCCCTCTAGATGTTTTAGCAACGCAGCAGTATAGTTACAGGAATTAGGGTCTTACAGTCAGTCAACTTTGCTAACTAAAATAATAAGAAGAGTTCCAAGAAACAACCTTAATAAGTTGCAACAAGTCCTCCAAAAGGTTTCCAATTTCTTTAAACTGACAGTCAAAATACCAATCTTTGATCCTTAACCCATATTATTATATAGTTTTAAAACATGAGGTGTTAGATAATTAGTTGCAGTCAATAAAAATTATTTCTAAACATTCTTAAATTATGGCATCGACTCTTAGTCAACATCAGGGCGCTGAACTATTTTTATATACTGAACTCATCAATACAGTTCAGGGAGCCGTCACATGCTCCACGAGCAACAGCATGCCACTCACCACAATGGAAGGCATAAGACATAATGGTTCACTCAGTATCTCAAGTCGAAAGTTGGCAATTAATTTAAGAAGGATCCTACACTCTGGCTGGCAGCAGGCAAGTGTTTTTGAGAAACCAGGAGGTGCATTACTATCACAAAGAGAGTATCACAAATGTTCTGGCCATGTTCGAAATGGTCTATAAAAGGGTAAAGATTATCAGACTAGAAAAGGTGTTCTGGTCCATCGTGGCTGTCCTGCATAACCCTGATACCGGATGTGTAGTTCAAACATATTTTTTAGATTTTGAAATATACTCTCCACCTCATTGAAAAACCATGCAATGTTTAATAGTTCCTTCAAAAAGGTCGCACGGGCCCTGCTTAAGACCATAAGACACAGGAGCAGAAATTAGGCCATTCAGCCCATCAAGTCTGCTCCGCCATTCCCTGATAAGTTCCTCAACCCCATTCTCCTGCTTTCTCCCTGTAACCCTTGATAATCAAGAACCTATCAATCTCAGTCTTAAACGTACTCAATGACCTGGCCTCCACAGCCTTCTGTGGCAGTGAATTCCATAGATTCACCACTCTCTGGCTGAAGAAGTTTCTCCTTACCTCTGTTCTAAAAGGTCTTCCCCTTACTCTAAGGCTGTGCCCTCGGGTCCTAGACTCTCCTACCAATGGATGTATCTTCCCAACATCCGCTTTGTCCAGGCCATTCAGTATTTTGAAAGTTTCAATTAGATCCCCCATCATCCTTCTAAACTCCAGTGAGTATAGGCCCTGAGTCCTCAAACGTTCCTCATATGTTAAGCTTTCCATTCCTGGGGCCATTCTTGTGAACCTCCTCTGAACCTGCTCCAGGGCCAGTACATCCTTCCTGAGATATGGGGCCCAAATCTGCACGCAATACTCCAAATGTGTCCTGACCAGAGCCTTATAAAACCTCAGTAGTACATCCCTGCTTTTATATTCAAGTCCTCTCAAAATAAATGCCAACATTGCATATGCCTTCCTGACTGCTGACTCAACCTGCAAGTTTACCTTGAGAGAATCCTGGACTAGAACTCCCAAGTCTCTTTGCACTTCAGACTTCTGAATTTTCTCCCCATTTAGAAAATTGTCCATACTTTTATTCTTCTTACCCAAGTGCATGACCTCACACTTTTCCACGTTGTACTCCATCTGCCAGTTCTTTGCCCACTCTCCTAACCTGTCCAAATCCTTCTGCAGCCTCGCCACCTCCTCAATACTACCTGCCCCTCCACCTACCTTTGTATCGTCTGCAAACTTAACCAGAATGCCCACAGTTCCTTCATCTAGATCATTAATGTACAAAGTGAAGAGTTGTGGTCCCAGCACCGACCCTTGTGGAACACCACTCGTCACCGGCTGCCATCCCGAGAAAGACCCCTTTATTCCTACTCTCTGCTTTCTCCCAGACAGCCAATCTTCTATCCACGCTAGCACCTTGTCTGTAACACCGTGGGCCCTTATCTTACTCAGCAGCCTCCTGTGTGTCACCTTATCAAAGGCCTTCTTGAAGTCCAGGTAGATAACATCCATTGGCTCTCCTTGGTCTACCCTGCTCGTTACTGCCTCAAAAGAATTCTAGCAGATTTGTCAGGCATGACCTCCCCTTGACAAAGCCATGCTGACTTTGCCCTCTTTTACTATATTCAAATATTCCAAATATTCAGAAATCTCTTCTTTTACAATGGACTCCAAAATCTTGCCCACGACCGAGGTTAGGTTAATCGGCCTGTAATTTTCTGTCTTTTGCCTTACTCCTTTTTTAAACAGGGGTGTCACGTTAACGATTTTCCAGTCCTCCGGGACCCTCCCTGACTCCAGCGATTCCCAAAAGATCACCAATAACGCTTCCCACTGTCTCTTCGGCCATCTCCTTTCGAACTCGGTGTAGTCCATCTGGTCCAGGTGATTTGTCCACCTTCAGGCCAATCAGTTTTACTGGCACCTTTTCCTTGGTGATGGCCACCATACTCAGCTCTGACCCGACTCTCGAATTTTTGGGATATTACTCGTGTCTTCCACCGGGAAGATTGACTCAAAGTAATTATTCAGTTCCTCAG
This sequence comes from Rhincodon typus, assembly GCF_021869965.1. NCBI lineage: Eukaryota > Metazoa > Chordata > Chondrichthyes > Orectolobiformes > Rhincodontidae > Rhincodon > Rhincodon typus. Next base: position 26,066,893 of record NC_063347.1, read on the forward strand.
CCATTTCCTTGTTCCCCACTACTATCTCTCCACTGTCATTTTCCAGTGTTCCAATGTCCACTATTGCCTCTCTTTTGCCCTTTATGTACCTAAAGAAGCTCTTACAATCTTCATTGATATTACTGGCTAGCTTACCCTCATATTTAATCTTCTCCCTCCTTATTTCTTTTTTGTTGCCCCCTGTTGGTCTTTGTAAGCTTCCCAGTCCTCTGGTTTCCCACTGCTCTTCGCCACATTATATGCTTCCTCTTTTGCTTTTATGCGATCCCTGACTTCCTTAGTCAGCCATGGTTGCCTCATCCTCCCTGTACAATGCTTCTTTTTCCTAGGGATGAATTTTTGCTGCGTCTCCTGAAATACTCCCAGAAACTCTTGCCTTTGCTGTTCCACTGTCTTTCCTTCTAGGCTCCTCTTCCAGTCAATTCTGCCCAGTTCCTCCTTCATACCTCTGTAGTCACCTTTATTCAGCTGTAATACTGTTACTTCTGATTCTATCTTCTCCCAATCAAATTACAGAGGAAATTTTATCATCTTACGAGTACTGCCTCCTAAGGGTTCCTTTACCTTAAGCTCCTTTATCAAGTCTGCCTCATTGCACAACACTAAATCCAGTATTGCATGTTCCCTTGTGGCCTCCACCACGAGCTGTTCCAAAAAGCCATCTTGTAGAATTCCACAAACTCCTTTTCTCGCAATCCACTACCAACATTATTTTCTCAATCCACTTGCATATTGAAATCCCCCATGATCACTGTGACTTTGCCTTTTTTACACACCTTTTCTATCTCCTGGTGTATCGTGCGCCCCAGCTCCTGACTACTGTTTGGAGGCCTGTACACAACCCCAACTGTGGTTTTTTTTACCTTTGCGATTCATCAATTCTATCCATACAGATTCTACGCCACCTTACCCTACTTCATTTCTTCCTATTGATTTAATTTCATTTATCACTAATAAGGCAACCCCACCCCCTCGGCCCACCTGCCTATCTTTTCGATAGGATGTATATCCTTGGATACTTAGTTCCCAATCCTGATCCCCTTGCAGCCATGTCTCCGTGATGCCTACGTCATACCTGCCAGTTGCGATCTGTGCCACAAGCTCACTCACCTTTTTCCTTATACTGTGTGCATTCAGATATAACATCTTCAGTCCTGAATTAGCCCTCCCTCTTCTCATCTTCATTTGTTTTTCCAGTGTTTGATTGCTTGCCTTTTCCAAACACTCTGTTCTATTTGTGTCTGTGCTGGAATAACCTCTCCTGAATTTTCCTTCCCTGTCATTTTTTTTCATATTTTTCCACTTAGTTGAATCCACTACTACAGATGTTAACCTGCTGCTGTGTTTCCCACCGGGGCAAGTTTCACCATTCCCTCCTCCCCCCTCACTTTCTAGTTTAAAGTCCTGTTGACCAGCCTATTTACCCATTTCACTAGAATATTGGTCCCAGCTTGATTCAGGTGGAGACCGTGCTTTTGATGTTATTGCTTTCAGCAAGATTTGTGTAATAAACTGGCCTCAACCTTGTTTAAAACTGAGAACAGAAGCTTCTTTCTCCTCTTCTTTTCTCTCCTTATGAACTCTTATTCTGAAAGCAGTAGCTTGTGTGGCAACCTTTGTTGTTTAATCCAAACTTAAACAGCACATACGGACTATTCAACCATGCTGTAACTGATTTGATCCTTACACTTCTGGAATTGATTTCAGGATCGCAACCTGGAAAAGAAATACTTGATTTTCTTCCTCTCCAAAGTCCAGGAATTTTGTAAGACTATTTGTGCTTTCATAGTCATCTCCAAAGAAATCAACTAATATAGCAGATGTAAAGAACAACATATGTATTTTTTCTGGTTGCATGACACAGAACAGCATTGTTCTCATCACTGAAAACTGGTACATGCCAACAAAAGATTAAAAGAAATGGCAAAATAAATTTTAAAAAGAACAGATAAAGTTGCACAGTCACTTAAAAAATAAAATTCAAAAATTCAATTCAATTCTTTTTTGTTACCTCTTTTAGCTGCTGTGTGATTGAAGCAAGATGATCATTTTCAGACTGGGCATTGGTGAGAACATTTTTCAACTGTTTTAGTTCTGTTTGCAGCTCCAGAATCTTCCCAACATAATATGCCTCTTTAGAAGCGGACTCCTGAATCAAGGACTCCTCACGGCTCTCTCCATCAGCTGCTACTTTCTTCTGGTTGCTGTATGCCTGACCAAAAGCCTAAAAAGAAACATAAAACACAAGACTTAGGGGTACAGAACTGCACACTATCAGTCACACAAACAAATAATATTATACATCTTGTACATTGATCAAGGATGGTTAGTTATATAAATTGCACAGTACTATAGTTCCAAGATCCTGAAAATTTCTAAAAGTTATAAACTACATTCAAAACAGTTTTCCAATTGTGAATAATTTTAGTTTTGTTACATCTATTACATATTAGCAGAGCGATGTTTCAAAACTACCCGTCTCTATAGGTCATTCGTTTAACTTTCTTTAGCTTAAAACTGACTACATGATGACATACATGTAGATCAGATGCAATTACTGCCATCACACTGACTTTCAACACAGCATTTACTACCTCCTTCCAAAGAGTGGAGGAGTGAAAAATTCAAACCAGAGTGATGTAAAACAAAGTGTAATGGAAAATGTCAATCAAACCCCACCACAGTCAAAACTTCATTCAAAATTATTTCCGCAAAAGGCCCAAGTGATATCCTTAATAGAAATGTGCTCAGAAAAAAGTGATGAATAACAAGTTTTTTTTTAAAATAGGATGTGGTCATCACTAGCCAGGCCCACATGTATTGCCTAGAGAGCGTTGAGAGTCAAACCCCAGATCATATGGGTCCAGAGTCACAGTAGGCCAGACCAGGCAAGGGCAGCAGTTTCCTTCCCTAAAGGACATTAGTTAACTAAACGGGTTTATCCTGGTATTTCTGGCCATTAGATTCTTACTTCCACTATCTGCCATGGCAGGATTCAAACCCAAATACCCAGAACATTACCTAGGTCTCAGAATTAATAGGCTGGCGATAATACCACTGGACCACTGCTTTCCCACAGTCATCCAACAGTAAATTTTGCAACTGTTTCAGCATATGCTTTAAGTTAACAAAGATCACTTTTATCACTCATTGTTGGCTATTCTAACAAGACCCTCTTCTTGAAACACTTTTGGTCTTGCGGCAAAGCTGCAGCTTGGTGTTAGGTTTGGAAATTCCACAATTTTCTGGAATGAGAATAGAATGGCAGATGTGGAAGGGAACTCGGAGACGCTGTTCTTTTACCTTTACCGATCTTGGGATATCCATTCAAAATAACTTCAACATACTTTTAAAAAAAAAAAAAAAAAATTCTGAAGACACGTCACTGGACCCAAAATGTTAACTGTGCTTTGTCTCCACAGATGTTGTCAGATCTATTCAGTTTTTCCAGGCATTTCTGTTTTCACTTCAAGTAGTAGGTAGTTTTACATAATTGTATCAAGGGAAAGATTTTGTAGAAATGGCCAGCATTCACAAAGCCTAGCTGACCCTTGTCCATGCCCCCGAACTCAATATTCACTCATTCCACGCAAGCTGTGTTCTTAACCTATATGTTTCATATAATTTGACACAGAATTTTTCAAAAGCATAAAACACTAAACTATATTTCTTAGTGAAATGTTAATTTCGGATGTTTTCATACACCATTTCCAAATATCCATTACAATTCAGTCAATTTCAAAGTTCTCCGCCAGGTAAATGAAGTCCTTCTCAAAAGAAGTTGCTGTGGTCCTTACTATACAAAAGGCCTGTGTTATGAATGTGACACAGGATCAAAGCCGTCTTACAAAATTTATCCAAATTAGTTTTAAACTTAACTTTATCAATGTGGAACCATATCATATTTCTTTCACTGTCCCTGGTTCAAAATCCAAGAACTCTCTTCCTTCTAGAACCCCTAGTATACCCATACCACATGGACTGCAGTGCTTCATGGCATTGGCTCACAATCACCCTCTCAACAGCCATTAGGGATGGGTGAGAAACATTGGCCTTCCTAGCAATGATCACAGCCCATGAAAGATTTCTTCTTAAGAATCACCAGCTGAACCCAAGTCATAAATATCTCATCGATACACAGGTTTGTTTATCATGTTCATCCATATAATTGACCTATAAAGACTGCTAAAACATTACTTAATTGAAAGATTGCTATTTTAGGAACAGCTGGAAACAATAGGTGGAATTCCTGTTTGGGAGCAGACCGAGATTACGTAAACCTGCCTAATTTACACTTCTTGTTAGCCATCTTGATGACATACACAGAGCCAAATATGGTACACTCTCTACATTTAGGGTAAGAAGAAGGTCTAAAGGAAAATATACTAAAATTACAAGATGAAATTCTGAATTTTATCAATATTGTCATAAGTGACTGTTGAAAATACTACAATGTCATATCGAACTTGAACATTGCATGCTGATAACCAAGATGAAAAGCAACATGTTATCTTTTATCAGCAATACACAATGACTATTTTTATGCCAAAGACAGAAGTGTAACAAAAGCCAAATTCACGATATCATTGTTCAACTGTTGTTGCTTCCTTAGAAGCATGCCATTCTTGCATCTGCCCTGATGAATGCAAGACAAAGAATATTGTCAAAGCTTTCTTTCCAATACTAATATGATGCTTAAATTTATAGAACACCAACAAATGTGTTATTAATTTAATGACATCTATACAGATTAATTAATATTCCAATCAACAGGTGCAGTGATTTGAGTTTTCGTATTTAACCTATTTTCTAACCAACCTGTTCAGAGATGTTCTCTCACACCTCTGGAATAGGTGGGACTTGAACTCCGGCCTCCCTGTCCGGCAGTAAGGACACTACCGCTATGCTATGTGTTCTATTTTTGAATTGGACATAAGTTAGAGGAATCTTTCAATACGAGGGGCAATCATTGTCCACAATGCACAATAAATGGAGATACTTGAGATTTATCTTACCTCCAACCAATTGAGGATTTACCAACCACACTCCCACACAGTCATAGAGATGTACAGCACAGAAACAGACCCTTCCATGCCAGCCAAATATGCTAAATTAATCTAGTCCTATTTGGCCTATATCCCTCTAAACCCTTCTTATTCATAAACCCATCCAGATTCCTTTTAAATAGCAGTTCATTCCATGCACGCACCACCTTCTGTGTGAAAAAGTTGCCACTTAGGTCCCTTTTAAATCTTTCCTCCTCACCTTAAAGCTACGCCCTGTTTTGGACTCCCCTACCCTGGGGAAAAGACCTCGACTGTTCACCCTTTCCACGCCCCTCATGATTTTATAAAACTCTAAGATAACCCCAGCCAATTCAGCCTCTCCCTCTGGCTCAAATCCTCCAACTCTGGCAACATCCTTGTAAATCTTTTCTGAACCCTTTCAAATTTCACAACCTCCTTCCTATAGTAAGATGACCAGAACTGAACACAGTATTCCAAAAGTGGCCTAACCAACATCTTGCACAGCCACAAGTTGACCACCCAACTCCTATACTCAATGCACTGACCAATAAAGGTAAGTGTACCAAACGGGTTCTCACTACCCTGTCCACCTGTTACTCCACTTTCAAGGAACTTTGAACCTGCACTCCAAGGTCCCTTTGTTTGGCAACACCTCCCAGAACTTACCATTAAATGTACAAGTCCTGCCCTGATTTGGCCTACCAAAATGTGGCACATCATATTTATCCAAAATTAAACTCCATCTGCCACTCCTCAGCCCATTGGCCCATCTGATCAAGGTCCTGTTGTACCATGAGGCAACCTTCTTCACTGTCCACTACACCACTAATTCTGGTGTCATCTGCAAATTTACTAACCATATCTGCTATACTCACATCCAAATCACTTATATTAATGACAAAAAGCAGTGGACCCAGCACCAATCTGTGCAGAGCACCAATATTCACAGGCCTCCAGTCCGAAAAGCAACCCTCCAACGCCACCCTCTGTCTTCTACCTTCTAGCCAATTTTCTATCCAAATAGCTAGTTCTCCCTGTATTCCACGTTATCTAACCTTGTTAACCAGTCTACCATGTGGAACCTTGTCAAATGCCTTACTGAAGTCCATATAGACAACGTCCATCACTCTGGCTTCATCAATTCTCTTCATCACTTCTTCAAAAATAATTCAATCAAGTTTTTTTTTGGTCTATGGGAAAAATGAGCATCTCAACTAAGACTGCTCATTTCAGATTACCTACTGCTGAAATGCTGATCCATATCTTTGATATTTCTAGAATTGGCTAGAAGTATTTCTGCTATAACGTGTTTCATTAACGCGAATTGGCTGTAATTCGATTGATGAATAGTGGACGCTGTTTGGATAACGCAAACCTTCTACTGTACACTATAGTGATTTCCCTATAACGCAATTTTCTATGGCGTGATTTTCTATAGCACGAGCTCGCACAAGAACACAACCATCGTGTTACAGGAGAACTACCTGCATTCCAATACAATCCAAAGTCTTACAATACAGTCTTCTATCTTCCAACCTGAGTAGATATAGGATCATCCAAATCTGCCTCCCATATCCTAACATGGATTAAGTCTTATTCATCTATTACCCCGGTGTTCACTGGTCTACACTAATTCCAGGTTAAGCAACACCATGATTTCAGAATATTTATCCTTTAATTTCAAAGTTCTTCCATGGTATTGTTTAAACTCAGGTATACAAGAGCTCTAAGAATAAGCTATCAGAGATTCCAAAGGAGTTAAATCACAGTTACCTTAAAGTTATCAAGATGCAAAAGAAAGGGATTCTGGTGTGAATACTCTACAAGGGAAGCTGTTTTTTTCTTGGAATTGATAGAGGAGTGTTTGGGATTAATGCAATTATACTTTTACTGTACGTATAAAACTCTTTGACTTTGGTTTATTCTATTGTACGTTCATTTCTTTTGCTTAGTAAACTTCTATTTAATTGTTAAAACAAATTCTTCAACACATCAACAAAACTAAAACATGATCTATCAAGCCAGGTTTCATCTGCAATCTAACTTGTCTAATATAAACATGGATTGCAACCATAACAATATCGACACTTTAACATGTAATTAAAAATACTCACCTCCTGCCTGTTAAAATACAGGTCAAATCCCTTCAGGTATAATATTTAGGCTCACATTGTTATTAAGGAATTTGCATATTAGCCATCAATTTGGGTAAGAACTGTTTACAGAAACCACTTTAGATAATTACATACAGCTGCTTATACCATTGACAGACTTTTTAGACTTTCACCGTCTAAAGTTAAAACGATCACAGCTGGGAAGTCTAGAACCAGTGTATTAGAATTTGGAGTAAGTCATTTAGCATGGGGATAAGAGAAAAAAAATCTTCTATCAAAAGGTGCTGAATCTGTGGAATTCTCTACCACAGTCGACTGTCAACAGACAGTTAACTGAATATATACAAGAGGTGGACTTTTCTTTAAAAGTTAAAAGGTATCATGGGGTATGGGAAGAAAGTTAAATATGACATCATATAAGAGGATCAGTCATGATCATATTGACTGGCAGAGCAGGCTCGAAGGGTCAAATAGCCTGCTCCCATTCCTACTTTCCTTTTCAATTGAGTCTGCCTTCAGAATACTGTCAGGCAATGCATTCCAGACCCTGACCATACACTCTATTAAAAGTTTCCTCATTTAGACTTTGACTGCCAGCTTTTACTGACCTCTGAGTGCTCTCTCAGATCTATTTTTGAGTCTTTGTAATTCTGGTTTTGTAACCAAGAGGGTACAGGAGAATGGCAACTTTGTACACGTTTCACTGGACTCATGTATTCCTATACTAGAGCGCACATGATAGTAAAATCTAATTCTATACGCAAGGTCCAAAACAAGTAGATTTTTCAGTTTTATTATTTTTCCATTAGTAGGGCAAATGAATCTCCACAACACTGCATATAGCATAATTTGCTGCCTAAGTGCAGCTTTGCATGAAAATTTTCAAAAGCTATTAAGTTACCAGTTAATGACCAGTTGCAAATCCCTTGCTGTGAGAGCGTATCCTTTATCAGTAATATCTAAACTGTAAAATATTAAAGTATCTGTCCAAATGTTTTACACAAGGGGACATATTTAAACTTTTCTCTAACTCACCAGCTGATGAACAAGTTTTTCTCTCACCCCCTCCTCCAACATTCCCCCACACCCCAATCAGCACTTCTTTCTTGGGTCCAGAGACTATTTTCATCCTCTTCCTGGGTCCTAATCTCCATCCAGCACACAAACCTACAATCCTCCACAAAACCATTTGTATGTACTTGTGCATTTTGAAGTGACACGTAGCGCACATGGTGTCAGCAAAAGAAGCCAAAATGATAATGTTTGCCACAACATTAAATGCTATTTTTCTAAAAATTAAAATAGCACACTGATAATTTTTTAAATGGGTAGTTAATAAAAATGACCATTGAAAAATGCCAAGCAGCTGAACTAAATTTATTTTGCCTTTTCCTTGAAGAAACAGAGTTAGGAAGACACAGACAAGGTTCCAAGTCCTGATCACCAGGAAAGAAGATGGGGATGGGGACCGAACCGAGATGCATTTAACTAACTTACACAACTGGTGACACACAATCCAAGCTGGTCTTCACAGAATTCATCTGAAAGTGAAAGTGAGTGTTGGAAGTGGGTTGCCTTCAACCTTTTCTCCCCTCCCAGGCTGTTTTGTGATTCATTTTGGAAGGGGGAGGAGAAGGAGGAAGGCAGGGTGTGTCTCAATTTCAGTCTAAGGATCATACTCTCTCTTTCTCCCACAGACTTATACCAGCTCCCTCCCTTTCTGCCTCACTGACTCCAGCCCCGATTCCCTTGGACTGGAGAAGTGTGAATGTTCTACTGACTTTGGAATGGCTGTGTAGTTAAGAAGGTGTGCACCCTCTATGAAAACATACACTCTTGCTCTTCCACATGGTAGCCCCGCCCACATGGTGTTGTGCACTCCCTTAGGAGACCATGCAAACATGGGAGGGTAACAGCAAAGAAAGAATGGACCATCTGGAAACAAAGTAGAAGTTCCATGCCTTCAAAACGTTTTCTGCTCCTCCAGTCACAGGCTGTTTCTCTCCCTCATCTGCTGCTTTAGGTTCATAATGGTCACAGCCTAAGGATAAGGGATAGGGGGCATTTAGGTCCAAGATGAGGAGAAATTTCTTCACCCAGAAAATGGTGAGCCTATGGAATTCTCCACCACAGAAAGCAGTTGATGTCAAACATTCAATGTTTTCATGGGGATAGATACAGTTCTCAGAGCTAAAAGGATCAAACTATAAGGGGGAAAAAGCAGGCACAGTGTACTGAGTTGGATGATCAACCATGATTATACTGAATAGCAGAGCAGGCTCAAAAAGGACCAAATAGAAAACAGGAGCACAAGTAGGCTATGTTTCTATATTAAATCTTTCAGCAGCAAATGCAAGAAAAAGATGGCTGTGACTAGAAAAGCAGCTCTACAGTTAATTTTCAAATCAATCTGCACATTCTTCCAGTGTCTTGGCAAGGCCGAGAAGGCCACGTTAAAAGCCTCCGCAGGTACAATACGGCCCCTGGGCCATCTTTTAGACAAGTTTGAGCTAAACTGTCCTCATTGTTCAAATTCTGAAATGTTGTCTTCTACAGCAGTTTCAGACTGCCAACAAAATACAACATAATCTGGTGAAATAAACTTTAGTTATATTACTCCCAACATCTATTGATGCAACATTAAAAAAGTTATTAAACAAATATATGCAAGATAACTAACTCAATTCAATGAGAAAGCCAATTATTGAATGGTAGAAAATATATTTTCTTCACATCTCTCAATTTGAAAGGGAACAGGGAAAAAAATGGAATTGCAGCAGAGAATGTAATTTCTCACAAATGTTCAAAGCAACAATTCACATTTTCCTAAGCACCAAGCACCCCAGACTCACCATCACTGAAGATAACATTAATGTTCCAGATTTATGAATTGAATTCAAATTCCTCTGCTGCCATACTGGATTTGAACCCATGACCTCAGAATATTCACCTGGCTCACTAGTCTAACAAAATGACCATTATGTCACCACCTCCCTGAAAGAAAGGTATTTTCCATTAAAAAGCAAAGCTTCTACATGAAGAATGATGCATCTAATTAAAAAGTTAAGAATGATAAAGAGACAGACAGTGCTGTAGCGGTAAAATAATCTATAGGCTCAAGAAAATGCTCGAGGGCACAGGTTCAAGTTCTACCATTGCAGCTAATGGAATTTAAAACAACTAATTAATAAGCCTGTGATTGAAAGCTCAGTTTCGTGGTCACCATAAGACCATTAACAATTGTTGTAAAAATCCATCTGGTCCACTAATGTACTTTAGAGAAGGAAATATTAACTTTACCTAGCCTACATACGACCCTAAACCCACAAACAGTGGCAACTGAATAACTCCATCTACGCTTGCACATGAATACCACTCATTTCAGCAAGCTACACTATCCATTCAACACTACTCCAGCAAGTAACAGAAAATTATGATGCATCTACAATAATTATTCATATACTTCACAATTCATTAATTACCAGGCCACAGCAGCATTGTATACATTTTCTATTTATTTTTGTTCCTTTATAATTGTCAGGCTCAGCTCATTTCTCTGAACAGTAACGACTTTTTTTTCCCCAGGCTGAATTCACAAGTCTTCACTGCATAAAACAAGCAAAACACAGGAAATGGAAGGCTTCCTTATAACATCCCATGAGTCACAACCACGTATTACCATTTAAAATGTGCAACCGGGCTATTGAAGTTAGGTCATGATAAACAAATACAGGGTCAAACAAAACTCAGCATTACAAATTTCTTGCTTTACAAAGTGACTAACTACACTTAAAATATACTTTGCCTTAGACAACAAGGTGTAGAGCTGGATGAACACAGCAGGCCAAGCAGCATCATAGGAGCAGGAAGGCTGACGTTTCGGGCCTAGACCCTTAGTTGGCCAAAGGGTGATCTGGCACATAGGCAATGATGAATTTTGTCATCTATGCGTGCCTTTAGAGAAAGTGCTCCCAAGATATGGAATACACTCCACATTTTCCACAATATCAATTACCTTTATTCAAAGGTAACGGGATGGTCAGTGAAAGGCCTGTTTTCTCAGGAGAAGTTGACAATTTCTATGTGGACACATATAGAAATATCTTCTGCAAACTCTAATTTCAGCCACTGAACTCCAGAGTGGCTCATCAAAACAGATTGGGTTCATTCAAGAAGGCACAGAGCATGGAAAGACCCCAGAAACATGTAGGTATGAGACTGAGGCATCAGAGAGCGCAGACAAATATCCTAGCCAACCCTTCAAACCCCAACAGTCCCATATATGGCACAGTCCATAGACTGTGTTGGATCTCCTGACCATCTCAGAACCCATCAAGCCAAAAAGAGAAAGTAAGTCATCCATGATTTCCAAGGACTGCCTAAGAACAAGGACTTTTTTTAGGGTGCATAATGTCAATAAGTACAAGGTTGACAGGATTTGGTGTCCATTAGAAGAAGAGTAGTAGTGTTTTGTAGCAACCCAGGAATAAAGTTGACAAGATGGCCACCTGGGGCTTTTTAAGCTGACACGAGATGGCCGAAAGGCATTAGCAACTACGTACAGCAGATGCTCACAGCCAGACTTGTGGTCTCCATACAGAGAGTCAATGGATAACCTTATGAAATATTCTGTGGGGGTCATTAAAGGGTCCTAGTGAGAAGAAACTTTAGGCTTCTGTAAAGAGGCAGTTCTAAACACATAAGCTTTTTAATAAGTGGCATTTTTGAATGACCTAGTTAAGCCAAGGTCCCAAGTTTGTTATTTAGCAATAAGTAGAAGGAAAAGTCTAAACCCACAGTATTCTGAACTTTTTAGGTAATTGTAAATTAGAAATGCAAACAACAAATTAGTTGGTTCGTGCAATTCTTTGAGCAAATAGGCAGTAAAAGAAACTCAGTGCATCATTAGGGAAGATAAAGCAATAAATGGTGTAAACATGACCTCTAAAAGACCACTAACACATGAAGGGGGCAAAACGAAGGTTGTAAGAAGAGCGGTCAAAACTGAGGATAGATAAACAATTGAAGCTTAAGTGCAGGTGTAGATAATTTGAACAAATTCTTATACCTAAAGATCAAAGAAAATGTGAGAGACAGATTACAAAATACAAAGCGAGGATATAGTTATGTCCCCTACTTGTTTGTGGAACCTAAACAAGTTTCATTTAATGACTTGGTAAAGTTGTAAAGTGATTGAATTTCACCCTCATCAGTGGAATTCAAATAGATGCCTTGTATGAAGAAAAGAAAATTAGTAATGGAAAGTGCTTCGAGTAGGAATAATATAAGTCTCATTCATGAACTAAACTCTGGTTTAAAACTCACTTATGAGAATAACGGGAGATATAGTTGCAACTCCAAGACAGGAGGACTGTTTGTTTGATCTCAGGCCGAAGAGAGAGAGGGGTTCTTCCCAATTTGTCAGCTTTGTCACAGAATTGCAGTAACATTATACTTGAGTTGATTTTAAAGACTTTATAACAATTGGTAAAAATTTATATCCTTCCTAATCTAGAGAATTTTTTGGATGAGTTCTTAGTGATAAGTGTTTATGTTATTGGCAAATAATGCAGCACAGCTGGCAAATATTTGGGAAGGAGTATAACTGTCAGAAGCATTTTAAAGACCTCAACGACAGATGACGGAGGCATCTGTTAAACATCATAAGATTATGGGAGGTCCTGGGGCTGTCCATAGATTTGTCCATCATTGATTATATGCTTACTGAACTGGATGTGGCTAACAATGACATCAATGTTGCATGTAATTGTGACACTAAAAGTGTTATATTCAGCTGGGGAAAGTTAGAGTGTCACTGATCTCTCCTCCGATCGAGCTGTATTTAAGAGGGCAACTGGGCTCCATGTGAAAGCCAGATTCAGAGCGGTTTCTGGCCTCTCCCACGTGGTAAAAGAGCGGAGTAAAGGTTGCTTGTAATGCCGAACACAGAACTCAAGACTATTCTTTGATACTTCTCCCTAAAACAGATAATAACAGTTTATAAGGTTAGAAAATGGGAGGCTAACTAGAAAAGGCAAGTCTTGAGGTAACGTAGGTGATTATTTTGTGCAGCAAGAGATTTGTGGCAGGAAGCTCATTTTCAAATCAAAAAGGATTCCTACATTGTCAATGGTCTCAATCAGCCTTAGACAATGGTCCAAGAGAGGAATAGACTGAAAAGGACTCAGCTGAAGAACAGATCTCGTGATGGAGACTGAAGAAAATGGCTTTGGACCTCCCTGCATTTAGTTGGAGAAAATTTCTGTTCATCCAATATTCGATGTTGGACAAGCAGCATGACAAATCAGAAGCAATGGAGAGCTTAAATGGAGGTAGATTTAGATTTCTGAAACATGTTTTCAGCAGGGGCAGAACTCCAGACATCATGTATGAGTGACAACAGAACCACAGCAGGCGATTCTATAGCTATGCTATGTCAGTCTAGAATTCCATGGGGGGTCTTCTGCTGCTGTAATTGCATCCCTAACTCTGAGCCAGCAGGCTAGGTTCAAGTCCCACCTTCTGGAGAAGTGCATAATAACATCTCTGATGAGGTCGATAAGAAAATATCTTAAGAATTCAATGGCCAGGGCAGTCACATTTTGCTGCACAACAAGACATGCGTTGGAGGAAGGTGGCGCAGTGAACATAACAAAGACTGCAGACGGACAGAAAAGGATGAGGAGGATAGTTTATCACAATCACAGACATGAAAGATACCATTTGTGATTCTGATAAGGACCACTTCAGTGTTGTGGCAGGTACAGAAACTTAGTTATGGGAAAGATGCACACAGAATTGAGAGATAGCAATGCATTCAACGACTTGAAAAGGAATGGAGGGGTCGATGTGGGCACCATCTGCAAAGACAGCAAAAATGGGATTTTCTTTTGAGAAGGGCAATGTTAGCACTGAATAGGAGGAGGACAATACCTGAGAAAAGAGAAACCTCAATCTTGGGTAATATGGCAGCCAGAAAGGGAATTAGGTGGTCAACAATTTATTGGGAATGGGTCCAAGGAGCAGAGGCTGGGTTTCATGGGCAGGATGAGCTTAGACAGCACACACAGCATGTTCAGATCTAGTATACAAACAAACCTTAGGGAAAGTTTGGCAGGGAAGAAGTCAGACACAGAAATGCCTATATTAAAGGTAGCACTAACCTTATTAATTGTTCAGTCAATGCCTTAAACACCATCTTAAATTTCCATCTCTCACCTCCTTCCTACTGGGCGTATTTCCCATGCAAACCTATCAGTTTGAAAATAGACTTTAATCTCTCATTGGCTACATAACTCAAATATGCTACGCAAATGCAAGGCCCTCTTATCAGGAAGAGAAGAATGTTACGATAGCCTTTTAGATTCCTTTATAGTGAGTAGTATTGGATGAAGTCAATATGATAAAATGGGTTGCAGTCCGGAGCCTAGTATCAAATATATCCCAGTTATTGTTGGATCCTGGCTCGAATACATGAAAAAGATACAAAATGGCAATGCTGCAATTCTACTTTTACATTACTTCGGAAGAATGCATTGATTTTAAATCGAACGTGTGAAATAAGTGAAAGTGAGAAAAAGACAAAATGCATGATGTAAAGACTGAGTTTACAGAATTAAGAGGACAAAGGATTTTGACAAATGTCAGGTCAGGTATTGCATGTTTGTTTTATCCACAATTCAAACCAAGACTAGGAAGCTTTTGAGAAAGTGCAGGGTCAAACATAAGAATTAAGTCTGTTCCACTTCATTATGCTGAAGTCTCCTTTGGACTCACTAATACCAGTGTACATACATTTTCTGTGTCCTTGAAAACAGAGGCCAAAATAGTAAAGCACATGCTATATAAACATTAGAAATTTATTCCTTTGATAAAATATTGTATTGAGAAACTCTCAGTATTTAAGCACACTATACAAAAGTTAGCCAATATTTGCATGCAATCACCTCAGATCACAAGACATTAATTCACTATGTGCTGCAAAACATTCAATCCCCAAGGAATTTTTGAGTGTGTATAACTATACGTGCTGTAAGACAGGCACTGTAATAAACAAAGGTTCTCAAAGAATCAGTCCTAAGCAACTCTTTTGTACACTTTTAAACCACTTTCAAAGAGTAGCGTAGACACATTTTGCATGGTTGTTGCCAGTCCCCAAGCATCAATCTTTTGCTACAGCTATGAATAGATGTGACTGCAGGCAATTAGTGCTGCACAAAGCTTTGACTATACAAAGACAAATGCTGAGAGAGATTAAATTTATGGATTGTCTCACAAATTCAGCATCAGGATTCTGTCATGAGGTAGTCTTAAACTGTAAAGTTCTTCCTTCAAAACATAACTATTGGGATAACTCCCAAAATTATGCCAAAGCCTATTTGTTTTATAGCAACAAATGCCCTTCAAACAAAGGGCAAGGGGCGGCACGGTGGCTCAGTGGCTAGCACTGCTGCCTCACAGCGCCAGGGCCCAAGTTCGATTCCACCCTTCGGCGACTGTCTGTACGGAGTTTGCACATTCTCCCAATGTCTGCGTGGGTTTCCTCTGGGTTCTCCGGTTTCCTCCCACAGTCCAAAGATGTGCAGGTTAGGTGGATTGGCCATGCTAAATTGCCCATAGTGTTCAGGGATGTGTAGATTAGGTGGGTTATAGGGGGATGGGTCTGGGTGGGATGCTCTGAGGGTCACTGTAGACTTGTTGGGCCGAAGGGCCTGTTTCCACATTATAGGGATTCTATGATTAAATATTGCAAACATACTACATACCAGAGTGAAAAAATGCCTCTACGCTAAAATACCAATCTCTACTACAGGATTATCAAGATCTTAAAAATTGATCAACTCTTACCATACAGTACTGCCATTTACTTCCACTGCCAAGGAACTCTGACCCTATTGCAATTCAGTTTGCAATGATGTGAAATGTCAGATGACAATCCATAATGGAGATACCGATTAATCTTCTGTAGTCAAACCAAATTAATCAAATATTCAGATTCCACACTGCTTACAACTCATAACATTGGTGATGCAAGTTACTGTTCTCCTGAAAGCTCAGGTGAAGAAGAATAAACAGGAACCGCTCTTCACATTTTTATAAGCATTTATACATAAGGATACACATTATAACTATGCACCTCAAACTTGAACTCCATTCTATTGTGCTCCTATTTATAGCAGTCCAAGATATTCTCTGACCAACCTTTTTTCAGATGTTTTCACACACATCTAGAGCAGGTGGAACTTGAAACCAGGTCTTCTGGCTCAGAGATCGGGAACTACCAGTGCATTCCAAGAGCCCTTTTATAAGAGTCCAAAATAATTCTGAATCTACCTTGTGTATTCTGCTTTTAGAACCAGTATGACAGTTAATCTCATCGTCACTGGTCACAATTGTCTCAAACCATTGATATACCTCACCTGGGGGTGAATGTAGATTTTTTTTAAACCAACCTGTCCAGTTATGTTATGACATACCTCTGGAGCAGGTGCAACTTGAACCCAGGCTTCATAGCTCAAGATTAGAGACACTACCACTGGACTACAAGAGCACCCTTACACTGGGGCAGCCATTCCAGGGTGAGAGGAGGACTTCCATCATTCAGGAGCAGGTGGACTCACCCTCTGTAGCTACCTATCAATCAGATCAATTGGCAGCTTTTGTAGATATTTTAAACCAATCTAGTCAGATGTATTATGTCTAAGCTATGAAGCAAGTGGGACACGAACCTGCGTCCCCTGGTTCAGAGGGAAGGGACACTACTACTGCTCCGCAAGTGCTCTTTTATAAAACAGTTAAACACCATTAAGATACAAATAACACAAGTGCTTGCAGGCCAAAAATGCCTTAAATGCTAGGGGGCCTTGTGGCACAGTGATAGTGTCCATATCTCTAGGTCGGTAGATCCAGGTTCAAGTCTCATCCGCCTGGAGGTGTGTCAATAACAGTTTGATTTTAAAGAAAATCTTGACACTGAATTTCACTTTCTTGCTGACAATCAAGTTAATTGATGCTAAGATGCCTTAAACAAGATATCAGACTATAAATAATTTCTAAATGCCTGGGATCAATTCTAATCAGCACCATCCTAAGTTGACCAAGGATATTATTATAAAGCAGGCTCCATTTCAGTGTTCCTTGTCTGAGAAAGGCAGTTGTTGAAAAGATAAATGTATTCACTCTGCTAAACAATTTAAAGACATTATAAAGAAATAACAAATTATAAAAAAGCACATAATTTTGCTGAAAGTATCAGTTGTCTTGCCCTTTAATCTTTGTACATGAACAAAACTGCTTCAGAAAGCCTGCAGTGCTGATGAATTCACAAATAATCTCCCTAGCAAAGGAGAAACACATCATACAAATTACATTTATGTAGAATGCCAATGACAACAATGGACCACCCGATGCAGAAGAAAATATGAGCAGTGGCAAAACACTTGGTGAAATATATGAATTTTAATGAAGACCTGAAAGGGGATGGTGGGGGAGCGCTGTAGCAAAGTAGAGATATGGTGTAGGTGTAGTGAAGGTACAAAGTAGTATGGACAAAGGAATGAAGAATTTATTTTCTTGGAGCAGGTGGTTGCAGAGCTGAGAAGGTTATAAGGGTGGGGAAAGATAAAATTATGAAGGGAATTAAACATCAGGATGAAAATTTTAAACCAGACATATTTGGGGCTGAGCAACAACCTTAAATTGATGAGGACAGGGATAAGGTGTAGGCGGGACAGGCATCACTAGGCCTTTCACAAAGTATTATCCTGAAAAGAGCTGTCACAGTGACACAATGCAAACTTTCTGTTGCTGATTTGGACAATTTGCCAAATCATGAATCCTCTTAGCAACACGAGGATGCATCCTGCTATTGAGAGATCAATAAAGATTAAGTCCTAATTCAATCCCATTTTTAAAAATAATCAACTTAATTGCAGGAACAATTGGCAGAGATATGCACAGCTGAAAAGCTTTACAAAAAGCAGACAATTTGGCACAAGTGCAGGGCTAATACCATGAATGTAATAACTGAAATTGGCAATCAGGCAGTGAATTCACAGTTGCTTTCACTTAAGGCCTCATGGTACACACAAGATGACAATTATTCAGTTTCATATCCTGGAAACACAGCTGCCACCTCTTGTGACCAACGCAACAGCAATCAAAAGACAAATACCACATTTAACGACATTCAGATCAGAAACCAAGCACTATACATCATGTATACAAAATGCTAAGTATTCCACTGGCAGTACCATCAGTACCTACTAAGGAAATGATATCTAGAGGTCAGCTGATCCTCAAGAACCATACAGTAAATTCTAGTAGATTTTAAGCCAAATATATTAACATGGCATTTAATTGAATATTAAATCACCAATAACCACAAACAGCAATTGTTCACAACCATTTCTCAATGTCAATGTCAGTCATCTTCATATCTTGTTTGCAGGTGGTGTTACATTATTTATCCCCAACAAGTCACAACCAATAGCTAGTTCACCATATACAAGGTCTTTTCATGTATAACCATTGTTCATCTAATGAAAATGATCTATAGCAAGATCTGGACAACATGCTAGGTAGGAGAAATGGCTGATTAGTTTCCATCAAAGCGTTCTCAGACCATATGCCTTGGCATGCCTGACAGCATGGTGGAGGCAGCTTCAAAAAGGAATTAGACCTTAGTTGAAGAACAACAATGCGTAGGGTGACAGGGTGAAAGCAGGAAAATGGCACCAAGTGAAATGTTCACATGGAGAGCTGTTGAAGACATTATAGGATGCATGGTCTCCTTCTGCGCTGCCACAATTCAATGATTTTGTGAATGACCACCCAACCAAACAAGTTCCTCAAGATAGAACATTCACAATTTTTGTTTTGTATTAAACATTACTTTAGAATTTAGTTTTTAAAAGTAAGTCCAAATGAGAAAAAGGTAAATCTGTGTATATTAACCATATTAAATAGCTTTCATTCTAAAACACGCAGAATTATTGTGATGGAATCTTTATCCCAGAAATCAAGCTTAAATCAGAAACAAGAGATCAACCAAACATTCAAAATCACTTATGTCCTTTGAAAACCAAGACCTAAAAGGTCAAAGCTCCAATAGAATTCTTGTGGTGCAAAGGACAGATCTTTTTTTTCCCCCAAACACTGGTTAAACCTATTTATGATAATAGCATAAGGTTGAGATAAACAAAATTCCACATCATAGTTTGTTTTCTTACTGCAAATTTCGACCTAATTGTTACTTGTGAATCTCTGGTTAAGGGCACATATTATCACAGCATAATTACACAATTTAAAAATGCATTCCATCCTTAATGTACAGAACAGCTGTTAATTGTTAACAATCATTTTGCAATAAATTTCACTGCAGTGTCAATTTTTAATATGGAACCATAACATTATATTGCAAAAGCTCCATTTATTCACTGCACACAAGTTTAAAAATTCCACACAAATAAATTTAAGTAAAACAGTGCATTCCCAAATGAAAACTACTTAGAAAAGCATCATGTACTTAACGCTGATATCCAAAGAGCTGAAGTGGATAAAAGGAAACATGCCAAATCCCTTTTGAACATTCGATGAACACTACAGATTTAGCAGATCCATAATGGAATACTTAAGAACATATAAGTGGCCATCCATTTGTAAGGAAGTCATTGATTTGAACTTCTGATTTAAATTAAAGCATGTTTGATTAATGGCCAAGTTTCACCCAATACAAAGATAAGCAGATATCATTAATATCTAGGGTAATGCAGAATTGTGCATTAAACCAATGATAATGCATCACAACAGAAATCATTTACCTAATATGCGTATCTTGGCAAAGGTTCATAAATATCAAAATAATCGGGAATATAAAAAACTAGGTACTGATTTGAAAATATCTATAATATTGAAGAAAATAAATAGGTTTGATAGATCAATGGACCCAAATGTGCAAATGAATAAAGGTAAATCCATGTGTATTAGACATATTGGCCAGCTTACATTCTAGAACATGCAGAATTATTGTGACGCAATCTTTATCCAAGACTTAAGGCTTCATTCAGGATCAAACGATCAAAATAATCTTAGAGCAATGGGAAAAACAAAGGGCAAATGCCAAGGGTCCCAACACCTGAAGAACTTCAGATATCCAAAGACAGACTGATGAGAGAATAATTGCATGGATTTATATTCTGCATCCCAGTAGTGTGTCCATCTGCTCTCAAGCCTTTAACTTCTACATCTTAACACTACAATTATCAATTCTCATAGTACAATTATAAATGACCTTAAATCTAGCTCACACACCTAAACAGACATTGCAATCAATGTTCTATTCTCTCCGAAATTTCTCCCTCCTGACTTCTGAACCATGAGTTTCGGAGACTGCTTCGTCAAATTCGTACTTAAAACACTTTTACAGCTGCCTTGCAAATAGCTAGTACATCAATAACAAATACTCTTTTGTTTTTGCACTGTGTTGAAAACTCAGAGTGGGGTGACTGAACATCCTTTATCTGAGAAAAAAAATGACATATACATGGTCAAACAAAAAATGAGGCAGCTAACTAGTCACCAATTCATACATAATACAAGATATACTCTCCAGACCTTTACTTCTGGTTTAAAAAAAAATCAAGCCTAATTGAACTACATATTAAATAAATTCTACATGGGACATACAAATTGTATCATTCTTCTGTCATTGACTAGGATTTCTATGCAACTGAGTTTGCTTCTTGTCTCTACTTTAACTTGGATATTGAGGGACAGATGTTGTTTTTGTTCACACTGATAAGAAAAGCCTCAGCAAAATGCTTGTTTGCCATTGCACAAAAGTAAGGTCATGTTGGCGTGCATTCCCATGCATCTCATTCAGCAAAAATTGGAATTTCTTTCAAGATGCAAAATGCCTTTCTAACAAGAACATATCAATGAATTTCTATGCCAGCGTGCACAAAGGCTCTTAGTTAAAATGTGCTTTTTCTCTCCAAAACTAAATGATTGATTAGTTATAAACATAGAGACAACAATTTCAAGACAACATGTTAAACGTTCATCACTACTACCTTTTGTCAATCATTGGTACAAGTGTGCATACTCGCATAGATTAACTTTGTATATTGTGTATTTGAGGCAAAGCTAGATAAATGCATGGGGAGGCGGGGAAGTGGGGGAATATAATAGATTATGCATGTAAGGCTAATGAAGAGGAGTGGGAGGAAACACATGAAGAGCATAATCACTGACATTAAACAGTTAGGCTAATCTAACAGGACAGAAAGATATGTAATTCTACAAAGCACAATTTTGAATACCTTCTTGTATTTCTTCAAGATTATTTAATACTATTAAATACCACATGATGCAATTTTTAAAAAAAAACTGAAATGATAGCAAAAGTAAGATTTTTATTGACTCTGCCAGAATAACAGGGCTGACTGTGCCTGGGAAATTTCAAGAAATAATTTACTGCTTGGTTCTTACTATTAATCTAACATGCACAGTTCTCAAAACAATTGTGGAAACACATTTGTTTTTGTTTAGAAAATGGCATTGAGTTCATAAATAAACCAGTTGTGCAAATTTGAGGTCTTTGGAGAACAGCTATATGCAACATCCAAACCTCTGCTTTTAGTCCAGCTCGCCAATTGCTGCCTTATATTTGCTCCAAGCACTCAAATGCCTCGATTTTAAATCCACATTCAAATCCTTCTCTGGCCTCACCTCTGTAACGTCCCCTGACAAGAACTTTGCAGTCCACCAACTATGACCTCCTGAATATTGTTCACCCTTTTCACAGCATTGGTGTTCAATGGTAAATGTAGGCTCCAGGCACCTCATTCCTTCCCTAAATCTCTTTGCCCCTCCACGTCTATTTTTTCCTCCTTTGAGATTCCCTTACCCATTGGAGCTCAGCAGAATGACAAGGAAGGTTATTGAAACACACAAGATCCGAGGGGACCTAACCAGTTGGATTCTGGAGAGGACGTTTTCCTTTCTAGGAGTGACAAGAACCAGGGACACAGTTTAAGTGTAAGAGGTCTCACTTTTATGAGAAGAGATGAGAATTTTTTTCTCTGAGGGCTGTTAGTCTGTGAAATTCTCTTTTCCAGAAAACATTGGATGTCAGATCATTCAATTTATTCAAGGCCGAATTAGATGGAATTTTGATATCTGAGGGAATCAAGAGTCAAGAGGGCAGAAACGAAAATGGAACTCAAACCACAACCTGATCAGCCATAACCTAGAATCCGTAGAGCAGATTCTAAAGGCCAAACGTCTTATTCCTGCTCTCAAGTGCCACTTCCTACATTCCTTAAAATCAAACTTTTTTTTATACATTCACGGGATGAGGGCATCACTGGCTAGGCCAGCATTTATTGCCCATCCCTGATTGCCCAGAGGGCAGTTAAGAGTCAACCACATTGCTGTGGGTCTTGAGTCACATGTAGGCCAGATCAGGAAAGAATGGCAGTTTCTTTCCCTAAAGGACATTAGTGAACCAGGTGGGTTTTTCCAACAATTGACAAAGGATTCACGGTCATCATTAGACTCTTAATTCCAGATATTTATTGAATTCAAATTCCACCATCCGCCGTAGTGGGATTCAAACCTGGGTCTCTGGATTAACAGTCCAGCGATAATACCACTTAGCCATCACCTCCCACCTTAAAATCAAATCTTTTATCAAGTTTTGTTTTGCAGAAAACACTTTTTGGCTGAGTGTCAAAATGTGCTCCTGTTAAGTGCTTACATTAGAGGTGCTATACGAATGTTAGTTGTTGCTGCTGTCAGTTAAATTTTTAAGTCATAGAACAAGAGGAGAGATAAATGCCTGAGGAGGAAGAACTGAACAGATCACAAATCTTTACTTAATTTATCTTCAACTTGAATTTCTTTATTACCTTGCATGTTCGACAACAACCTCAAATCCATGAACAAGTTTTGGTGTTATTGGATTAACTATAAAGTTATTCTTTATACTGGATAAAAATTCAGTTAACATACAAAAATCATCCAATGCACTGAATAAAAAACTGCAATGTGTATTTATGCAGCACCCTTAATATACTAAAATGTTCCAAGGGGCAATACAAAACAAACTTTGACACCATGCTACATAATAAGGTACAAGGGCAAATGATCAAAAGCTTTGTAGGAAGCAGATTTTAAGAAGAGTCATTAAGGAGGGAAACAAAGTTTGATAAATGAACTCCAGAGCTTAGGCCCTAAGGGAGCTGAAGGCACAGCAACCAATAGTGGAGCCATCAAAATCAGGTATGTTCAAGAGGCCAGTATCAGAGGAACACCAAAATCCCAGAGCATTGTGGAACTGGAAAAGATTACAGAAGGAGGGAGGGATGAGGGCATGAAGGAATTTGACAATACAGGTAAGTACCAATATTTTTTACACTCTAATTTTCAAAATGTATTCACCACTTAGGATTGGGAACTGCCAGACACAACTTAGCAGTAGTACAATATACTCAAATATCTTTGCTGGGGGTGGGATCCTCAACAGCAAGGAGCCAAGTGCAAGGCTGTAAGGAGATCCAGTAATCAGAAATAGCAAGTTGAAGTGACAGGTCAGGCTGGAAGAGGACAGGAAGCAAGGAATGCCTGTTGGATTAAATTGCATCTATTTCAATGCAAGAGGGCTTACAGGTAAGGCCGATGAACTCAGGGGATGGATAGGTACATGGGGCTGGGATATTATAGCCATTACAGAAACATGGCTAAGGGAGGGACAGGACTGATAGCTTAACGTGCCAGGGTAGAGGTGCTTTAGGCGGGACAGAGGTGGAGGAAAGAGAGGAGAGGGGTTGCATTTTTGATTAAGGGGAGTATCACAGCAGTAGTCAGAGATGAAATAACTGAGGGATCATCCTGTGAGGCTTTGTGTTTGGAGCTAAGAAACAAGATGGGGATGGTGACATTATTGGTGTTGTACTATAGGCCCCCAAATAGTCAACAGGAATTAGAGGAACAAATATGCAGGGAGACTGGAAACTTTCAGGAGAAATAGGGTGGTCATAGTTGAGGATTTTAATTTTCTTAACACAGACTGGGACTGCCATAGTGTTAAGGGCTTAGATGGAGCGGATTTGTTAAGTGTTCAGGAAAGTTTCCTCAAGCAGTATTTAGAGGGTCCTACTTGGGAAGGGACAAAACTCAACCTACTTTTGGGAAATAGGGCAGGACAGGTGACTGAGGTGACAGTGAGGGAGCACTTTGGGACGAGTGCGAAAATAAAGCATTGAACAGGCCAAGTTTGATCCATTGATACTCACTCTCTATTTCAACTAAAGTAGGCAGCTGGAGATGTAAAATTGAAACAAACAGTGAATCTCAAATTATCGCAAGATTGACCCCCAACTTAATTACAATATTTAATGAATAAACAGATGTTTTATTCGAAGTAAATGTAATGTAATTCAGCAGTTGAAACCATGTAAATGAAATGTGAGAACATTCAACACATTTCCAAAATAGCATGTTAAAAGACTATTAAGTTAACCAACTCTGAAAGAGAGAAAGTAAGCCATCTTTCACGCTCATGAATTTGGAACTAAACTAATCCCAAAATTCAATCTTTTGACAAAAAGAAAACGAAGTGCATTTTCAAAATGGATAAACTATTTCCACTGGCTTTGGGATAATAACTAAATTACAAGAAGTGTGAAAGAGGAAGTTACTAGGTTTTTTCCACATAAACAGAGGTTTCTTAAAATATGGAATGCCGCACCAGAGACAAAACGCAATATACCTTCTAAAGTGAACTGGGTAAACATTCGAACAACACAGAAAAGGAGCAGGGAAATAGGGCGAAGCAGAATAAATATTTGAGAACAGGCTGTGTGGGTTCCTTTCTTTGCTATAGAATTCTGTATATCTAAGCTGATCTATAAATTTCAACCTTGATAACTCATTCTCAAACTCCATACTTAGAAAAAAACTATTTTTAAAAATGAATAAGTTGGATTAGATTCATTGCCAAAAAGCAAACTGGATTAGATTCAGTAGCAAAACCCCCAAACTTGAACTATTTCTCCTGATATCAGCTAAATCCTGTTCACACCATTCGCATACGAAAGCAAGAATTTAAAATGGGCAATGATACAGTTTTTAATTCCAATTTACTTTGCTGAACCCAGATTTAAAACATTTTGTCTACAACTCATTGAACTGGTTACACAGTACAATGCAAAGCCTGGTTCATGAGAGATCTGGAGTGGCTTATGTGCCAGAATTACGAACACAATCTGATAGTCACCCATGAACCTAGACACACCATCTTGGTACTTCAATATCCAATATTAAATATTGTCCTTTAAACCATCCATAGTCTCAAAACTCCAAAGTCTATTTTATTTTATCCTATGTTTCGAGTGATTAACAATTTTTTGTTACATCTGGCAAGCTCATCCTAATAACATAGCAGGGAAATTTATGGCAAATCAACAAATAATTTTGCTTTAAATTGCCAAAAGTAGTCAGATTATTTTAGAATGCTGAGAAACAAATTCATGTTGTGGCAGACATTAAAGGTTGTTAAATCAGATAACAGTATCCAACATATCCAAAAGATTCAATCTACTAAAATGATTATTTAAAAATTGCAAAATCATTACACATAATTCTTATTCAAAAATGAATTGGAGTAACATTTGCTGGAATACCAAATTTGAAAATACACTGTAACTGAAGGATTCAAATTTCTTTGTGATTCTGTGATTAAGACATTACAGTAAACTCAAAGTCAAACACAAATGTAATATCCAAGTGGCTCTTCAATTTTACAATTACTATAATAACAAAAGCTCTGCACTAGGTAATAGAGATGTAGAGATCACACTTTCAAACTTAAAACATACAAATATGCATGCTCAACAAGAATTGAAAATATATCTTGTTCCTTAAAGGTTTCATATCTATTGTTGTGCGTATTATGTGCCCTTTACACCAAGTGAAGGACTCCTACGACTTGCCATAGAGCTAGACGTCCCAAGGCCATATTTAAGCTAATAAGCAACTAGTGACAATACTCTTTGCAGAGCACATTACAGCAGGCAAGATCAAGTGGCCTCCGATGAGGCATATCTGGTATTGGAAATTCACAACAAGACGTCTTGGTTTGTGGCAGTTAGTAAACCAAAACTCCAAGCCATCAAGTCCAATTATACAGATCAGCATCTCTGATAGAGCCTAATGGGGTGGATTCATGTCTGGTTTGTCAGATCAGCCTAATAACCAATGCTCAAATGACTAGGATTGTATTGAAGTGGTAAACAGTGCAATGTAATCAGCTAAAACTACATAACTGAAAGGACTGCAGATGCTGGAAATCAAAAGCAAAAACAGAAATTGCTGGAAAGGCTTAGCAGGTCTGGCAGCATCTGTGGAAAGAAATCAGAGTTAACGTTTCGGTTTAAGTGACCCTTCCTCAGAACAGGTTTCTGTTTTTGTTGCAGCTAAAACTACAAGCTGTTATAGAGTCAGAGTTGTGAAGCACTGAAACTGACCCTTTGGTCCAACTTGTCCATGCCAATAGATATCCTAAACTGAATGAGTCCCGTTTGCCTGTGTTCAGCCCATATCCCTCTAAGCCTTTCCCAAATCTGGACTCTTTCTTATTTGTATCCAAATTCTCCTGACTTAAAAGGACAAAGCGAAATTCAACAAGTATTGATTTCCCAGAACTTAGTTTGGCAATTGTTGGGTATCTTCATAGGTTTTTCAACAATGACAGGCTGATTAAAATGACAAGTTACATAATTAATACCAAAACTACACAAAATTACACTATGATCACTATTTACCAGTTTGGATATCACCCAGTTATATCATAATTTAAAATAAAACCTATTTTATATATATTTATGTGTATATTTTTATATACATTTGTGGCAACGAATGAACAACAACTTAAAGTAATATTTTCTTTTTAATATAAAGCAACTCTACAAGGGGCTTTTGTGGCACAGTGACAGGAGACCCAGGTTCAGGTCCCACTTGTTCCAGAGTTGTTAATAACATCTCTGAATGGATTGGTTAGAAAATATAGATTTTTTTCCAAAGCAACTTTAACTACAATGAAGACTCCAGGATGGACATAAGGGGAGCAATGATGAATGCAGTGGTAGTAGGGGGCAGTATAGTTAAGGGGAAGTATAGTTAAGGGGATTGACATTAGAGTTCCCTCTAATTTTCTTTCTGGCTGCATGGACCTGCAAGGTCTGTGCATGGAAATGTCCTCCAGAATGTAAACCAATACCACAACCAGCATACTGATGCTGAACATGTGCTGAATATGTGCTGAATCTTGGAACAGCTGCGCAGTTTAAAAAAAGTGAGAGTGCTGATGTATTGGTTTTAATTTTACAAAACTCCCTTGTTTGAGGGACAATCCCAATAGATTGGAAGACAGCAAATGTAACTACTTAAAAAGGGAACATTGAAGGCAGGGAGCTACAAGCAGGTTAGCTTAATATCTGTTGCAGGGAAAATGTTAGAAACTATTCTTAAGTTTTCTTCAGGCTGGCTGGAAGTCATGGGTGGTTTGCCACTGGAGTCAGTGCTGGGGCCTCAACTCTTCAGAATTTATATGAATGATTTGGATGAAGAGATCAAAGATATAGTAGCCAAATTTCATGATGACACAAAGATAGGTATAAGCCTACAAATGGATATAGATAAAGTGACCCAAAGATCTGGCAAATGCAGTACAATGCGAAAAAGTGTGAAATTGTCCATTTTGGCAGAAAGAATAAAAATGAAGAATATTACCTAAATGGTGAGCAGTTGCAGAGCTCTGAGATGCAGGGGGACCTGGTTATACTAGTACATGAATCTCAGTATGCAGGTATAGCAAGTAATCAGGGAAGATAACAGAATGTTATGGCTTATTACAATGAGAACAGAATGCAAGAGTACAGAGCAGTTCAGAGAAGGTTTACTATACTAACACCTGGAATGTGCAAATTGACTTTGAGGAAACGCTAGATAGCCAAGGCCTGTATTCTCTGGAGGTTAGAAGAGTCAGAGATGACTTAATTGAAAGGGGATTTGACCAGGTGAACGTTAAAAACCTGTTTCCTCTTGGAGAAAATGTAGTCCTAGGGGTCAGTTTAAAAATAAGGTGTTGCCAATTTACAACAGAAATTAGGAAACATTTTTCTCTCAGAGGATTCACAGTCTTCAGAATTCACTTTCTTAAAAGACAGTGAATGCAGACTCCTTAAATATTTTTTAAGGCAGAAGTAAATAGATTCTTGATTGCCAAGGAGATGAAAGATTAGCAGGGATATGCAAGAATGTAAAGTTGATGTTAAAAATCAGATCAGCCTTGATCCAAGTAAATGGTGGAGCAGGCTCAAAGGGCCAAGGGACTACTCTTGTTCCTTGTTTGTACACTTATAAGCTATGACAGCGGAGTTAAGCAAGTTCAAGGTTACCAGGCAGAGTCTACGTGGATTGGTGAAAGGAAATGATTGACCAATCCCAGAGTTCAGAGTAGGTAACAAATGCTGTGGATAAAGGTGAACCAATGGATGTATGGTTCAATTATACAAATAACCTGGACAAAGTGACAGAAGATATAGTTGCCAAATTTGCTGATGACAAATATATATATATATACACACACACACACACACACACACACATATATATATAAAAAAGTTAAATGATTGGGCAACATTCTGGCAAATGGATTATAATTGGGAAAAATGTGAAACTGCTCATTTTGGCAGGAAGAACAAACAAGCATATTATCTAAGTAGTGAGAGATAAGAGCTCCGAAATGTTACAGGGACTTAGTTTTCATGGTGTATACTAACAGAAGGTTAGTATACAGGTACACCAAGTAATTAGGAAAGCCATTAGGATATTATAATTCATTACAAGGGGAAATTAATACAACAAGTAGGAAGTTAATGCTTCAGTTATACAGGGCAGAGGTGAGACCACACTTGGGGTGTTGTACATTGTATCAGTTAAATTATTTAAGGAAGGCTGTAAATATGCTGGAAGCAGTTCAAAGAAAGTTTATTAGACTGACACCTAGACTAGGTGGGGTGTCTTATGAGGTTAGACAGGCTAGACTTAGAACCTGCTAAAATTGGGAAGATTAAGAGGTGACTTAATTGAAACATAGGATCCTGAGGGATCTTGACAGGATGGACGTGGAAAGGATATTTCCCTTTACGGGAAATTTTTGAACTAAGGATCACTGTTTAAAAATACAAGGAAACCTATATGAAACTAATACGAGGGGAATTGTTTTCTCTTGAAGAATCATGAGCCTTTGTCACACTCATCCTGAAAAGACAGTTGAAACAAGAATCCTTGAATATTTTTTAGACAGAGGTAGATAAATTCTTGTTAAACAAGGTGGTGAAAGGTTATCAGGATTAGAACGCAGACAAGATTACAATCAATCCATGATCTTATGGAAATAGCCTACTCCTGCTCCATGTTCACAAACTTAGTTATACCTTGCTTTGTTTATATGCTTGACAAACTTTACAGAGCTCAGAATTTACAAAAGAAATTAAAGCTTATGTATGAATATTTAAGGCTGAAAAATAAATGAGATTCTGAAAGGATTTTGGGCTGTGATCCAACATTTGAACAAAGTAGTCAACAAGCCAAATGTGAAGTGCCAAACAAATCAGCAACAAACGAACAATTTGAGTGATGGGCATGATAGTTATACCCATCAGCTTTGGTTACACCCTCCTTCTTTATAACCAAACTACTCCATTTACGACAATAATCTCACATAGTACAAAAATGTAAGATGATTATATAACACTCACCCTTTTAATCAGTTTTACGAGGGAGAAAACCAACAAGCATTCTTTACATGCTTGCATAATAAACAAACTACAAAAGCTTGTTCCGCCGAACGCTGATCACATGGTATGGGAGGAGAAAGGTGATCTCTTACCATGTTTTGAGAAGACAGATCATGTTACTATTTGTCACATTAGGTTCACAGGATAATAAAGGACACATTAGAAAATAAAATTCAAACATTAAATAAATTTCACCAGATTCCAATCCATTCAAAGTTACACTTAGACTTTTTTCTAATTTCAACCTACCTACCTGTGGGCCAGAATGTCTGGGTTCAAGTTCCACCTGCTCCAGAGGCATCATGATATGTCTGAGTGGGTTGATTAAAAATATCCAGTAACCCTTCCCATTTTCCACACAAACTGTACTTAACATTTGGGTTGGATAATTCCTTCAAATTTATAAAGAAAAAAAATTTTCAAACTGTTTTATTCCGTAGTACCTTCTGTTGAGTAAATTACTATTTATAGCAGAAAAAGTTTAAATCACTAATTGAAAAAATATCTTTGCAAATCCTTGGGATTGCAAAGTCCATTTTTAACTTTGCTTAAAAGAACAAATTTGCAGAGAAATGATCCCCTTAGATTTCCATAAATATCAGTTAGACCTGAGTTTGCGAAGGTGAATACAAGTCCGTTCATGTATCTTTCTTGTCTTAGAAGTCCAATGTGCCATTTCTGATCATATCCTGCATATATCAACAAAATAAAACTACTCGCTTGATTTGTAACTGAAATGTTTAAACATTAAAATTTGAAGACGGCAGTTTTCCCACCCAATTTGTCATTCAAACCCAGAAATATCAGCTCAATTAATGAACATGAAAAAAGCACTCAAAAGGCTCATATCCCATGTAATACTGTGAGAAACATTGAAAATTCCAGTACATACAATTAAACATTGTTCAAATCTATAGCATAAAGCTAATTAACATGACTTGCAAACATTAACATATTTTCTTCAAACAGTATGACACTACAATGCTTTGACGTTTCATTAAACTGATATAATTGATTATTCAATGCTCTAAACTTCTCACATTTAAAATCTCAATCTGAATGTTATCCTAATGAAATAGCATTACATTTTTTCATTATAAAAAAGCTCCACAATCCAGATTGAGACTTGTTTTTAATCAATTTAATATAAGCTTGTAAAAAGATGTGCCCTATAGATGTAGTTATATCCACAAATTGACCTTTTCCAAAACAGAAATTGAAGTCTACTATCAATTTGAACCAAGAACAAGTCAACAATAGTTAAAACCAAAAGAAATCTTCATTCTAGAATATAATTGATTCAATTTTGTATCAGCATGCTGTATCAACCAAGCAGGCGAGCTAAGCATGACTTTCCCCATGAGTCATTAATCTAATCCATAATTCTGAAAGTAGGCGCCAAGTCAAATCCAGTGATGTCTTGAGTGGGAAAAAACATACAACCCAAACTCAGGCAATGATTCACATCTCATAAGTATTTCATTTTACAAGGCAGTTACAGAATGTCTGCCTATGAGTAGCACTTTACCTTCATGTACTGTGATAGTACAATATTGTAGATCTGAACATTTTCTTTCCAGTCTGAACATCTTAGTCGCTGGATGTATTAAACTAGTTTGGCTCAACAGTCTATTCCCGCCCAGTATATTTTATGCAATTTCTTCGTACCAATGATTCGTGGAAATATTTTCTCTTGTGAATTTCTTTAGATCTTGTCGAAGCATTATTAAAACGAAACCTATCTTACAATTTTGCATTGTGTGGAGAAAAGCACCCATTCGAGGACTGGCCATCAAACTCCAATTAGCTGATTTACCTAGTTTGTAAATTTGAATAATGCACAGGGGAAGTTTTTTTAAAATCTAGTGGCCTCTGCTCGACGGATCTCTGACCATGCTTCCCGTGGATCTAACAGTGGTCACTAATCCGATCTATGACAATCTGCTGAAAGATGGGGACAAAGGGATTCCTCCACTGCGAGAATTCACACAGTTACAGTAGGGGATTCAACGGTACGAACAAGCCACTGTGAGCCATTTGGCACAGCACAACAACTATTATTGAGAGCAGTGAGGTGGCAGATGCTCGGAGCTGCTGCTTGAATCTGTCAACGGTCAGACGCCCTTGGGCAATGGGTGGGTCTTCGGTCAGTTTTTTTTTGAAGAATCCAACCAATACATTTTAAGCAAATGATTAACTTATTTTTAAAACAAAACCGTCTGTACAAAAACCGGGATCGAGGTTTGGTGATATTATTTTCCCTTGTCCTCGCTCAATAAGCCTCACCTCTCGGAGCTGCTCCAACTCCTGTTTGACTGTCTCATACTCGCTCTCCAGCTCCTCATACTGTTGTTTGAGGCTCTGCTTCTCCTCCAACACCACCAGCCCGTACTCGGCCGCCTGGATCTTCTCCTGGGTTGTTTCGCTCAGCTCGCGGTTCAGCCGCTCGACCTCAGTCCGCAGGAAACTCTCGCTCTCCATCAGTGGCTCCTCCGCCTCCATGGCGCCGCCGTCCGCTCGCTTTTCGGCCGGCCAACTCGGTCCGGATCCCGGGGCAGCTGAGTTAAAACGGGGTCCTCGATGCCTTGGCCACCATAGCTTCTCCCCCACTCCCGAGTCTCAGCTTCACCCAGCCGGCCCACCGGCCAGGCGGCGAAACTCAGCCTGGAGGAGGAGGTAGAAAACGAAAGCGACCGAGTGCGAGAGAGGGAGAACGCTTTCTCCCCGTCTCCGTTCTGCCGGCTCCTGAGTCTGCTATTCCTGTCCCCGCCCCGTTAGGCTGCGCCCCTGCTCCGCCCTCCCGCCGCCATTGCCGCTGACAGATCCTTCCCGGCTGCTGACGTCAGCTCCTTCCCTACAGACAAGGAGCCGCTCGAGGAGACGGTGGGGAACCGATATCCTGTGTCCTATACAGTATATCATACACCCTGTAATCTATACACTATATCATACACCCTAAAATCTATACAGTAAATCATACACCCTGTAATTTATACAATACATCATACACCCTGTGACCTATACAGTAAATCATACACCCTGTAATCTATACACTATATCATACACCGTAAAATCTATACAGGAAATCATACACCCTGTAATTTCTATAATACATCATACACCCTGTAATCGATACAGTGTATCATACACCCTAAAATCTATACAGTAAATCATACACCCTGTAATCTATATAGTATATCATACACCCTGTAATCTATACAGTTTATCATACACCCTGTAATCTATACTGTGTAATATATACAAAATATCATACATCCTGTAATATACACAATATTTCTCATATCCTGTTATATATAGTGTAGTGTATATGATATATCATACATCATACATCCTGCAATCAATACAGTAAATCATACACCGTCATATACACAATGTATCTCATACCCTGTAATATATAGTATAATATATATAATATACATCATACATCTTGTAATATGTATCATATATACAATATATCATATACCCTATAATATACACAATATAATACATATAATGTATCATACACTCTGTGATATATATAAATATAAAATATACAATATATCATACACCCTGTAAAACACAATATACTATTTATAACATAAAACACACCATGTAATATACCCACCATATTATACACAATCTACATAACCCTGTAACATACACATTTCTGAAGAAGGATCCCAACCCGAAACGTAAGCTTTCCTGCTCTGCTGATGCTGCCTGGCCTGCTGTGTTCCTCTAGCTCCACACTGTGTTATTGCTGGCACCCATGCCATATTTAAAAGGATGCTGTGAATCTGGACAAGCACTATAATTCCGAAGCTGCTCTACCCGGTGACAGTCAGTTTGAACACATTGCAGAAGTGTAAGCTGCAGGCATGTGGTATAACTAAGATTTTGTACTTTGCTGTATAAGAAGATGAATACCCTATTGACTGAGGACTGCTGCCCATCAAAGCAAGCTGCCTGGCTGTGGAGCTGGGCTAACTGAGGCAAGGCAAGGCAGGACACCGATACTTTGAGAATCCAGGTGAACGAGTTCTTAGAAAGCAAGCCGGCAGCCTTAAGTTGCAGCCTTTGCCCAGTCTGTGAGCTGGGTCCCTGTCCCTGCAGCAGCCTTTCAATACCAGTTGCCGGTGTGCCATGTAATGTAAGTCTGTGCTCCCTGAGTGACCTGCAAGTGTATTGGAGGGATGCCACAATGGTTTAGAGAGGTTGTCAGAAAGAGCCAGTTCTGAGGAAGGGTCACCAGACCTGAAACGCTAACTCTGATTTTCTCTTCACAGGTGCTGCCAGACATGTTGAGCTTTTCCA
Organism: Rhincodon typus; assembly: GCF_021869965.1. Taxonomy (NCBI): domain Eukaryota; kingdom Metazoa; phylum Chordata; class Chondrichthyes; order Orectolobiformes; family Rhincodontidae; genus Rhincodon; species Rhincodon typus. The sequence goes on from NC_063347.1 coordinate 26,101,213, forward strand.
GCAACTTGTGTTTTTGTACCAAACTACACTAATCCCATTGTCCTGCACTGGGTCCATAGCCTACTGTGCCTTGGCATTTTAAGTGCCCATCCAGATGTTTCTTAAATGGTGCAATAGTATATGCATCCACCAACCTCTAAAGCAGCATGTTCCATATTTCTACCACCCTCTGGAAGAAATAATGTTTCCTCAGATGCCCCCTTAATGAATTACTCCTCACTTTAAACATACTGTATGCCCTCTGGTCTTAGACACATCTACCATTGGGAGAGGATTCTCACAATCTACCCTGTCTATGCCTCTCATAACCTTGTCACTTCGATCACATCCCCCTCAGCTTCCTCTGTCTATGCCCCAAGGAAAACAAGCACACCCTATCCAGTCTCTCCTCATAACTGAGACTTTCCATCCCAGGCAACATCCTGGTAAATCTCCTCTGCACCCTCTCCAATGCAATCACATCCTTCCGATAATGTGGCACCAGAACGCATGCAGGATTCCTTCTGTGGCCTAATAAATGTTTATAAAATTGTAACAAGACTTCCTTGCTCCTATATTCTATGCTCCAGCTAATAAAGATCAGCATCCCCTATGCCTTCTTCATCATCCTATCTATTTGTGCTAATGCCTTCAAGGGATCTGAAGCTGCAACATTGTATTCCTCACTCTGTTCTATTACTGTTATGCACTTTGTAATTATCATCTGCCTGTACTACAGGCAAACACAACTTTTCACTGTAGCTAGGTACATGTGACAATAATTAATCAAAATCAAACCAAATCAAATCTATGGACTTATACACCAAGGTCCTTTTTTCCCTCAGCAGTCCCCATGGATCTAACACTCATTGTGTATATTCAATGCTTATTAGATCACCCAAAGTGCAGCATTTATCACATTAAATTCCAGCTGTCATTGCTGTACCCAATTTACCAGCTGATCATATCAGATTGTAGCCTGACACCATCCTCCTCATTATCAACGAGATGTCCATTTTTTTGTGTCATTTACAAATTCACTCATTATACCTTCTACGTTCACATCCAAGTTGTTACTGTACATTACAAACAGCTATTGTCCCAGCACCGAACCCTGATGTACTGCTGGTCACAGGCTTTCAATCATGAAAACAACACTGCCCGTCACTCTTTGCCTCCGATTTGCAAGCCAATTTTGCATCCAGTTTGCCAACTTGTCTAGGATACCATGGACTCCTACCTTTTGGCTTGCCTTCCACATGGGACCTTGTCAAAGGTCTTATAGAAGTCCACGTACACCACATCAACTTTGTTACCCTCATCAATATATTTAGTCACCTTTTCAAAAAACTCAACTAAATTAGTCAGACAGGATATCCTTCCAACAAGTTCATGCTGATCATCCCTGATCTATCCCTGCCTTTCCAAATGTCGATAAATCCTGTCTCCTTAAATATTTTCTCATTATTTCCCTACCACTGATATCCGACTGAATGATCTGCTTCCTAACAGTAAAAGCAAACCTCCCAATAAAGATATTGGACCTATTCTGGTTCAGATGCAACCCAGATGTCACATGCCAATGTCCATGGACCAGATTCCACATGCTTGGTGCTCATGGATTACAACCAGAAACACTGAGCAACTTGGAGGCCGAGATAGACCTCGCTACACAGTACAGTGACTCAGTGGTTAGCACTACTGCCTCACAGCACCAGGGACATGGGTTTAATTCCAGCCTTGAGTAACTGTGTATGGAGTTTGCACTTTCTCCCTGGGTCAGTGTTGGTTTCCTCCCACAGTCCAAAAATGTGCAGATAGGGTGGATTGGCCATGCTAAATTGTAAAAAAAAAGGGCAGCATGGTGGCTCAGTGGTTAGCACTGCTGCCTCACAGCGCCAGGGACCCAGGTTTGATTCCACCCTTGGGTGACTGTGTGGAGTTTGCACATTCTCCCCGTGTCTGCATAGGTTTCCTCCCACAGTCCAAATATGTGCAGGCTAGGTGGATTGGCCATGCTAAATTGCCCGTCGTGTTCAGGGATGCGTAGAGTAGTTGGGTGAAAGGGGGATGGGTCTAGGTGGGATAATCTGAGGGTCAGTGTGGACTTGTTGGGCTGAAGGGCCTGGTTCCATACTGTAGGGATTCTATTCTATTCTTCTATTCTAGGTTTCTTGTTCGATCCTGCCACAAATCTCACCGTACCCCACATTGTTCAGGCCACTGTAAGATTCCACCCAATGTTTCAAGTCCAAATGACTCTTCTTCAGAATGTTGAAGAATCTATACTTTCTTTGCACCTATGCAATCTGTGTAAATATTCAAGACTCGGCCGTACAATCAGTGTAATTTTAAGAAAGAATTCTTAACCTGTATAGAGAAAATAGTTTCTGCATTTGTTTACAAAGGGCATTGAAAAGTAATTTTTACAACAGCCATCTGCATTTTTTTTTGATATTTGAATGTTTTAAAGCATCCCTTCACTAATATTTCTGTTCCAGTTACAGGAAAGACTGCTGTAATGCAATGGTTCACTAATGTCCTTTAGGGAAGGAAACTGCCATCCTTACTTGGTCTGGCCTACATATGACTCCAGACCCACAGCAATGTGGTTGACTCTTAACTGTCCCCGAGGCAATTAGGGATGGGCAATAAATGCTGGCCTAGCCAGCGACACCCTCATCCCGTTAATGAATAAAAAAAAGAAATTCCCATGGTTGATTCATTGATTGACTAACTTGCCTTTCCAAAAAACTTGATTGTCAGTTGAACCACTCCCTAACACACCTTTAATCCCATTTGCAAATTTTAATGGAACATTATCCATGCAAACCGACAAGACATCCAATTAAACATGTTTAAACATGATCAAAGATGCAAGCTCATCAGCTTCTAGTTTAGTCTCCACCCCTTTTCGGTTGAGCTCTCTATAGTTTATTTTCTAATATTGCACAGTATAATACATTAAATAAAAACCATACGAACTGTGAATGCTGTAAATCAGAAACAAAAACAGAAGTTGCTGGAAAAGTTCAGCAGGTGTGGCAGCATCTATGAGGACAAATCAAAGTTAATGTTTTGGGTCCAGTGACCCTTCCTCAGAACTAATGGTAGCTAGGAAAATGTCAGTTTATATGCAGAAGATAGGGTAGGGGGAGGGGGTAAGGAATAAATGATAGGTAGGGATAGAGCCCAAAGAGAGAGAAGAATAGTTGGACAGCCAAAGGAGTTGATAACGATCTAGCTAGGAAGGTGAATATTTGTTAATGGAGGCTGTCGGTGGTTAATAATAGGTAGTGTGTAATGGCAGACTATGTGATAACAAGGACTAGTGCGTCTGGTAAGGGGCTAAGATGTGGGGGAGTTCAGGTCCTAAAATTATTGAACTCGATATTGAGTCTGGAGGGCTGCAGGGTCACCAAGTGGAAAATGAGGTGTTGTTCCTCCAGCTTGCGCTGAGCTTTGCTGGAACACTGCAGCAAGCCTGAGACAGAGATGTTGGCTAAGGCATAGGGTGATTCAATAAAGTGGCAGACAACTGGAAGATCAGGGTCCTTTTTTGCAAGCAGAACATAGATGTTCTGCAAAGCGATCACCCAATCTATGCTTCGTTTCCCCAATGTAAAGGAGACCATATTTTGAGCAGCAAGTGCAGTAGACTAGATTGTGAGAAGTGTAGGTAAAGTGCTGTTTCACCTGGAAGGCATGTTTGGGCCCTTGGATACTGAGGAGGGAAGAGGTAAATGGGCACGTGTTGCACATTTTCAACAGTTGCAGGGGAAGATGCCGTGGGGATGTGGGGGTAGTGTTGGGAGTGGAGGAAGAGTGGACCTGAGATTGTTGGATGGAATGGTCCCTATAGAAGGCAGACAAGGGAGGGGAAGGGAGTATGTACCTGGTGATGGCATCTCACTGGAGGTGGCGTAAATGGCGGCTGATGATCTCCTGGGTGTGGATGCTGGTGGGATGGTAGGTAAGGACAAGGGGAACCCTGTCGCTGTTGTGGGAGGGAAGAGAAGGGGTGAGGGCGGAAGTGTGAGAGATGGGTCGGACCCAGTTGAGGGCCCTGTCGACAATGGTGCTGGGGAATCCTCAGTTGAGAGTTGTCGGTGGGGACCAGAATAGGACTGGAAAAAGGAATGTTCCATGTACCCCACAAAGAGACAGGCATAACTGGGGCCCATGCGAGTACCCATGGCCACCCCTCCGACCTGAAGAAAACGAAAGGAGTTAAAAGAGATGTTGTTGAGGGTGAGAATGAACTCGGCCAAGCAGAGGAGGGTGGTGGTGGGTGGAGACGGTTCAGGCCTTTGCTCCAGGAAGAACAGGAGAGCCATGAGACCATCCTGGTGGGGGACGGACGTGTAAAGGAATTGCACGTCCATGGTAAAGAGGAAGCAGCTGGAGCCTGCAAACTGGAAATTCCAAAACTGGTGTAAAGCTTCAGGGGAATCACGGATGTAAATGGACAGGGACTGGACCCAGGGAGAAAAGACTGAGTCAAGGCAATGCTAACCACTGAGCCACTGTACCATCCATTTGTTCTGGCAGAAATTGTGAATTCTCCAGCAACAAAAAAGGAATTAAAGCAGATAAAGCAAATAAATGTGCTGAATGGCATGAAAAAGTTAGACTAAGAGTTATGCAGGTATGGGCCTATTAAACTGGAGGAATTAATTTTACAATGAAATGTGTAAATAATTGCTACAAGGGGAGCTGGGCAATGATAGTGCAAAATGTTAACTTTACAATTTCAAATCTTTCTTCAATTTCAAAAATGCAACTCATTATGTGGAATTTATGGGTCATCATACTGACTAGATTACTCTCAAATCTGCTTTCAAGATGATGGTCAAGATCTGATGATGGCATCGACACAATCTACAGGCTTTCTCAGGCTTTTAAAACAGATTTTTCAAAATTCAAAGCATTGTTGAAATAAGGAAACATTAAATAATAAACATTTAAAATTAATGGATAGGAACTGATTTAGTTTTAATAATTTGCATTTGACAACAATGAATCCAAAAATGCTTCTTTTATTTCCTAGGAGGAAATATGTCCCTAAATTGTCAGTGGAAGATCACCTTTAATCTTTTTATTGAATAAATTCAAATGTTAATGTAATGCAGTGACACCTATAAAGCTTCAATCCACTCAAATGTAAACATTATTTGAATTCAAAATTAGATCATATTTAAATGACATAATCACAGATTAAACTGAAATTATCGCTTTATATTGGTGACTTTATATCATTCAAACAAACCATAGCTATTAAGAGTGAACCCACATCTTGATGGATGGTGATATTATCCCAACGTCATCAAAATGTGACAGTGGATTTGAAGTTGGTAGATTACCATAAGTAGCCACTACATTTCATTCCTCTAAATGGAAAGAAGAGTTATTATTTTGTACAATCTCACAAAAACCTTTTCTGTTTGATAAATGATTGCAAAATTAAGTTAAACGATGTGGAAGTGGAAACTACACCATTAACACAAAATGTTCTCTGACTATAAATTTCATTTCAAATGGCCCTACATGGGGCTCAAGTATCGTGAGGTTTTTAAATCTTTGAGCATCAAAGGCACAACAAAACCAACTTCCTCCTGCAGCTACCTTTGTGAAATGTACCAACAAGCTGTGGTTAGGAGTAAATCAAAGAATAGTAATGCTCAGGAGGTCACAACCACAGAGAATCAAAAGGCAGTATTGCAAATTTGGTTGAATAGAGAGCACTGTTCACAACCAAAATGTGACAGGCACTGAGACGTCAGACAAGCAAAGCAGTGTACACTGCTGCCATTGTAGCTCAATTAGAAAAATTCTCTCCTGTTATGTATAACCCAAGTTGTTTAGTAAGATCATTAATTACTATAATATGCCAATTTTACTATGTTAGATATGCTCTGTGCTTTAAATGTAGATATCATTAGTGTATTGCAACTAAAAACATTTGGTAGAAAATCATGGAAAGTTCCCCTTAACAATTGGTAATTAAAGGACTTACCTAGTGAGATCCGTGACAGGGCAATATTTGGGGCACATAATAAAGTATCTTGGACTGGGAGTGAAAAATTGACAGTAACCTCACTATTTTCTGATGGAAACTCCATTCATGGTACAAAGGACATTCATGTAAGAAAAACAGGGATCAGATTTTGCTATAGTTATTCTTATAATAAAACAACCTACACAGAAAGAGAAATAGGGCCATTCAGCCTCCGAAGCACTTTCCACAATTCAATTAGGTTATGAGTCAGCTCTATCTCAAGACCATTTTCCCATTTTCATTCCATATCCTTTAATATCTTTAGGAGAGTTGAACAGTAAGTTTGCAGGTGATATGAAAATCGGTGATGTGGTAAATAGTGAGAAGGATAGCCTTAGTAAACAAGAGGATAAAGAGGGACTGGTCAGATGGGCTAATCAGTGGCAAATGAAATTCAGTATAGATAAGTGTGAGCTGCTGCACTTGGGTAAGACAAACAAGGCAAGGGAATACATGATGAATAGTAGGACCCTGGGAAGAACCAAAGGTCAAAGGTATATTGGTGTGCATGCCCACCACTCCCTTAAGGTATCAGGTCAGATGGATAAAGTGGTTAAGAAGGTAAATGGGATAGTTGCCTCTATTAACTGAGGATGTGCTGGAATTATGTAAAATGTTGGTTAGGCCACAGCTAGAGTACTGTATGCAGTTCCAGAACACACATTGTAGGAAGGATGTGGTAGGACTGGAGAGGATACAAAGGACATTTAATAGGATGTTGCCTGTGCTGGAGAGTTTCAATTATGAAAAGAGATTGGACAGACTGGGATTGTTTTCCCTGGAGCAGAGGAGACTAAGGAGGAACAAGATTGAGATATATAAAATTATGAGGGCCATAGGTAGGGTAGACAGGAAGCAACATTTCCCCTTGGTGCAAGGATCAATGATCAAGGCATCGATTTAAGTTTAAGGGCAGGAGGTTTAAAAGGGATGTGAGGAAAACCCAGTGGATAGTGGGAATCTGGAATTCACTGTGTAAGAGTGGCAGAGGCAGAAACCCTCATAACATTTAAAAAGTATTTAGATGTACAGTTGCGATGCAAAGTATACAAGGCTATGGGACCAAACGCTGATCGATCGATCGATTGATTGATTTATTGTCATGTGTACTGAAATACAGTGAAAAGCTAAGTTTACGAGTGGTACAGGCAAATCATAATAAGCGATGGATGTACAGAACAAAAAGACTTAGACAGAGGCATACAGGTTACATTACACAGGGTTGTGCACTTGGTGAGATCAACATTAGCAAGATCAGCTTTATTTGAGGCTAGACAGTCCATTCATCAGTCTAATAACGGCCGGGAAGAAGCTGCTCCTGAACCTGTTCATGCATGTGTTCAGGCTTCTGTATCTTCTGTCTGATGGAAGAGGTTGTAGGAAATCATTACCAGGGTGCAATGGGTCTTTGATGATGTTGGCAGACTTTCCGCGGCTGGAAAATGGGATTAGAATAATTAGGTAGTTGTTTTTGACGAGTGCAGACTTGTTGGATCAAAGGACCTTTTTTTGTGCTGTAGACCTCTATGACCCTTTGACTCTATGATTTTACCCAATAAAAGTCTGTGAACAGTATTTTTAGATCCACTGAGGATGGGAATGGAAGAAGGCAAGAGATGAAAATGTTGGCACTGACCATATGCTAATTTCCCATTGGTGATTCCTGCTGTCAAAGAGGATGACTGGCCCCGAGAATGCACTTGATCCATAAATCAGCCTAATTAACATCATTGAACAGCTCACAAAGGAGCATGTGGAGAGTTTGAGGGGGTGCACAGGCCGAATGCTTAGTTAGGGGCAGATCAGGTAAATGGAGGCAGCATTAGGGCTGGGTGTCAGACATAGCTGCCCCAAGAAATTGGATGGACACATAATTCAAAACAGTTCAAAGGGGAACTCAGCCACATCAGGTCTGTGCAAGTTGCGAGAGTGTTCCACATTAGGTCAGGCAGTGCATCATTGAATATCAGGCTGTATAAACAAGAGTTGTGGTTTCTCAAGGAAGCAGGAAATATGGGGAGTGGGCAAGAAAGTGAACTTAAAGGCCAGATCAGGCAATATTTATGGATCACATTTACTTGGAACTGCATGTATCAGTGCTGGCAGGTTTGCTACAGCACAGTGACTCTGAGCCTTGCTCAGCAATAGGTAAGCGCTGTAGAATCACATTCCTTCTGTGTTCAGAATAATGTGTACCATCAAACTCCTTGGCTGGAGTATCTGCTGCAGTTTAAATACCCAGGCACTTACACAAGGCCTAACTTTGCCAGAGTGAAAAGGATCATTGCAGCTCTCTGTGCACTGAATTGAGTTCGTCTCATTCACACTTTGTTAACAGTCTCTATATCCCAATCTAGGCCTCCTTGATTTGGGAGAAAACCTTCCTGTGGAAAGATAACCTTCAAGTCACAATCAGCAAAGCTAAGGCCAACCTGGCCAGTTCATGCCCTTTGCATTTCCTGTTCTGTGAGTTAAACAGCAATTAAATATTAAAACAGAAGCCAGAGTAACGGGTTGAGTTCGGTCTGCTGTCTTCCAATTCCATCCATCCTCTCCTCCCACTCCCCCATTCTGCAGGCCACTAATTGCCCACCTAAATCATCCTCCAGCCAATTAACAAGCCACACCCATGAAATTTGGAACCCGTGACTGCATCCTCCCTGGGTGGGATTAAGACCAAGAAACGACACCAACTTTCATTTCCTAACCCTGGAAGGAAAATCATGCCCTGTCAGTCTCGGTCTTGGCAATTTCAATTGTTTGAATATCCATAGCCTTTTCAGGACACTGCTCCATATTTTTCTACCTATCATTTGAAAAACATTTACCCCTGAGCTCTACTATTAACCTAATCTGTTCCCTTTAGATTTGCCATGAAACTTGCAAATGGCTACCATGAAGGTTGGAGAACAGTTTATACCCATGGGAAACATATACAGTTCAGTGCATGATTTTATGTGCAATTTATAAACATTGATCCTATTTCACTTTCCCTTCCCAAAGCTGACATCATAGTTTCATGCAGCATTACAAAAACAGTATAGCCTATGATTACTGCTGCTCTGTGAATTCAAACGACCAAATCCTTGTGGGTGTGTGGTTCGGGTGTGGTTGTTTGTCACTGAATTAGCTTACTCTTACTAAAATTAATAGAATTGCTCCATGCCATATGTGAGTCAACATACAGTCCCGTGGGGTCTGACTTTAATTCAATCACTTGAGCCATGGGCTCCATAGAGAGTGGCTCGATGAGAGAGGGACAAGGCACTTCTCTCCAAGGTCAAAAAACACACAACACCGGGTTATAGTCCAACACATTTAATAGAATACACAAGCTTTCAGTGTTTTACTCCTTCTTCGGATGTCTCCGAAAGCTTGTGTCTTCAAATAAACCTGTTGGACTATGACCTGATGCTGTGTGATTTTTGACCTGTCCACCCCAGTCCAACACCAGCACCTCCACATCATCTCTCTAAGGTATTCACCTTAGTACAGCCACAGTGTTCACCCCTCTGCCATTGACCCCATTGCCCTCAGCAGGTGAGGCTGAGGAGAATGCCCCTGCACCTATGCAGGCAAGAGTTCTCAAGGACTCAGACCTCCAGGGGATGCCTGCCAATGTCATGAAAGATAATGGGTCAGCTCACTTACCAGACTGCTTCCACATCAGCTGCTGAAGCCAGGCTTGCACCAATGACTGGTGACTGAAAGCAAAAATGGAAGGTTTTATTCAAACACATAAGTTGCACAGGTGTTCAAAAAATGCTCAATGTTTCACATATAAATATTACACATTATGTTAATTTCACTTTATTCGTGTGTGCATCATTTTTATTTGTTGGGACATTATTAATCAGAGAGCTAAATGTACAGGCATACCTCATGGTTGGCACGCATTGATGGCTGTAGGGGAGTTAGGGATATTTACTTGATTATAGAGGAAACAATGTTATGTGTTTGTGCTTAGTCTTTAATGAATGTTTATATCAGTGTTTAGTTTTATTCTTGCCAGTCTTTGGGACATAGCTGAATATGTAAGCTCAGCTGGCCCTCCCCTATATATCTTGTCAAGGAGATTGTCCGAGATTACTTTCAATGGGGTAATTGAACTGTTGCAGGTGCACTCAAAACAAACATGGTTCAGTGTCTGAATCCTCAGTTATGGTCAGCTGATTGATGTATCTTCAAGTGTGAATCAGAAATCCTCAGGACCAATGATTGTGTTTATGTTAAATGTTAAATATTAAATATTTATGTTAAATATTCACTCCCTTGCTCTTCTAAGTGGCTCAGTGATAGCTCTAGCAGTGTTTGGTAGCCATTCCAAGAAGTCAATGGAGTTTTGGCGATAGGACTACGAAAGTGTAGGTATCTGACTCTTGAGCTAATCGTCTGTATGTTAGGTTGTCTCTGGCATCCTGCACCCTTCTTTCCATGACCTTGCCATCCAGTAAAAGCTCATGCACATTCATGATCTCCTCAAGTTCCCTGAGTTCATCATCAGCTGAAAAGTGCTGTTCCTCACTCTTGTCTTATTGCAATAGTTTCCAGGTTGTGGTCACAATATGCAACACACAGCAGAGCTCAAGTATTTAAGGGAGTACAGGAGGAGAGGAACCTGGTTGTATATGTGCACAAATCGTTGAAAGTGACAAAACAGTTGGGGAGAACAGTTAATAAAGCATACAGTGTTCCCAGCATTTTTAATAGGGGCATAGAGTACAAGAACCAGAAGTGATGCATGAATTTTTACAAGAGACTTGTTAGGCCTCAACTAGAGTATTGCATAAAGTTATGAGTACCAAATTATAGGGAAGATGTGAATGCATTGAAGAGAGTGCAGAGGTGGTTTACACGAACAAGAAACTTCAGTATGAGGATAGATTGGAAATGTTGGAACTGTTCGCCTTGGAGAGAAGAAGGATGTGATGGATTTTGATAGAGGGTTTCAAAATTATGAGTGGGCTGAACAAAGTAGATCGGGAGAGGCTGTTTCTACATGTAAAAGGGAAAAAGAACAAGAGGGCATAGTTTTAAAATTATGTGCAAATGAATCAACAGTAATGTGACAAAATACTTTTACACACCACCAAGTAGTTACGGTATGAAATGCACTGCCTCAAAATGTGGTGGAGGCTGGTTCAATTGAGGCATTCATGAGAGCAGTGGATGATTATTTGGACAGAAATGATGTGCAGGGCAGGAGATTGGGACTAGAACCAGTGTAGGCTCAATGGGCTGAATGGTCTCCTTCTGTGCTGTGACAATTCTGTAATTCAGTGAAGAAAAGAAGTATAAATTAGTTTGTCAGGTCAGTCCTCCTGGTGAAGTGGAATAGTTGACTTTAAGCTATGGTTACAATAGTTGTCAGGAGAAAAAAGTAGCATCATGAAAATTTAGATGGATTCTAAACAGGATTTATTTACTTTTGTTTAACATCTATATCTAAATAAATAAGGAGCTTCGACTGAATTTCTTTAATCCAATTGAGAAAATTTAAATTAGAAATTGATAATGAAAATTAATGAAGGATATAGAATAGAAAATATGTTAAAATTTTGTCTTGCATTTTCCTGTAACAAAACATTTTCATGCGGTCTGTGGGTAGTCTGGCAGTTAAATTGTGACGGAGAGGCCCACAACCAAACCCCTGCCCCTAAAATTGTCACCGTCATTCCTATCTCATGTCCTCAATGTAACCCTGATCAGCCCAACAGTAATGCATAGTTTTTAACTAAAGCAGGGAAGTGTAGCTAACAGTCCCCTCAGGGGTTTGTAGAATTGTATTGGCTGTATCCATCAGACAGCAGATGGAGAGTCCTCATTAAGTTCTGAAAGCCATTAGCTGCTGTGCGCTTTACGCTATCCATGGAAGCAGGCATTATTGCCGCTCTAGAAGCAACCCTAGTTAGCCTAGTTGTTCAGACAGTCCCTTATGTAACACTGTATCTTCTGCAGATTGTATTGCAAATGCAAATTGTCCATGTTAATGGTTCCCCTTCTGCAAATGAGAGGAGAATGTTGCTACTGTTCGACAAAAAAATCTACGGTCTTAAATCAACGCTCAAAAATTCAACTGCTAGTTTTTTTGGGGGATGAATGGGTAGTGAAGTAATTATCTGATATGCCATGAGCACTCATTCAATCAGCACGGACAGTGTGCTGAGGGCCTTATTGGTTAACGTGCTCTGGAATTATCCTCAGTATCCTTTCAGGACACTTTGCCAATTTCTAACATGACCGACGCAGCAGGCTGTTGTCAGTTTTCCATCATGCAAAACAGCCAAATCAACTATTCTAAGGGGATCAGTGGATGCTACTACCAAAAAGGTTTAAGCTTGCCTGAATATGAAGTCAGGAAAGGCAGGAGTGAATCCATATTCTGCTGACGTGTAATTGTCCCCTGTCCGATTGCTTCAACTCTCCTGCTGACTTATGTGTTGCCTTCAATCAGTGTTCCATCACATTCCCCCTCCCCATGTTTAGCAAAGATTTTGCAGCAATAGTTGGTTGCTGTAGCCAGTTTATGGAATCAAACAGTTAAGTGTTGTGGCCGAAGACCATGATTGGTCAGAGTCCACCAAAAAGCCAAAACTGCCAATTTCTCGTGATTCAACATCAGATAGTGTCAAACATATGAGCTGCCTTTTGCCTTAGCTTTTAAATTAAGCTTTGCTGGTTGCTAAAGTTTTCCCATTTCTTGCCTTCTACTGTTTTTTTTTCAGCATTTTATGCCTTTTCTTTCAGTTTGTGTAGTTGAGGACAAAATCTGATCGCTCATAACCATTTAAACAGTAGAAGAGAGTCCAAATGCTCCTGCTCCTAATACGTATGTCTGTAATTGTCTAGTTGTATGTTACATATTGGCTAGTTACATTACTTCTGAGATACATGACTTATGTTTATATTTGATATCATTCTTGACTTTCTTAGATAATCATGGATTCTGGTGTGTCCTCTGGTAGGTTTTCTTTCTCAATGTATTATATCATTTTTGAGAAATGTGAAATGTCTGCTTAAATGTCTGCAGTTGCTTCTCTACTATCTAACCTTCTACTTTACTTTCCCAGTTCATTTTAGCCGGCTCTGTATTTATCCCCTTTTAATTGCCTGCAGCTAAGTTTAAGACGCTAGTTTCAGACCCAAATTTCATACCTGCAAACTCAGGGTGAAATTCTATAATGTTATGATCATTTTTGCCGAGAGAATCCTTTACTGTGAGGTCATTAATTATTTCTGTCTCAGTCTAAAATAGCCTTGTTCCCTGATAGGTTTGGTTTAGGGCAGTTAGTACCTGACAGTACATCATCAGATAGGCTCCATCCATTAGGATATAAAGGACTGTCCCTGGGTGGAGCTAATCAGTTGTAAAAACGTTAGTGAATTGTCTTTATTATTGTTTGCAGGGTCCCTCTAAGCTGTTCTAGTGATAAATGAATGTAACTGACAGTGATGTGCACTAAATCTTACTTTGAACCTGATGTCTCATAAGAGACTGAAATGGACTGGGAAAATAAGACAAATAAAACAAGATGAGCTGGTGATAGACATTTAAGGAGGCATTGCATATTTTTCAAAAATGATATAAGTCCATTGAGAAAAGTATTCTACCAGGAGGATACACCAGAATCCATGGCTTACTGAGAAAGTTAAGGATAGTGTCATATAACATAGATCATGCATCTCAGATGTAATGTACTAGCTAAGAAGTATTATGTAATTAACCAAATTACTGTTCATTGGTCTATCTTGAGCCTATTTTCTGACAAAGACTTTGTGTGGCCATCTGTCCCCACTTGGCATCAATAGTTGAGACTGACACCAGGAAGGACTGGCAACAAATGAATCTACCCAAGGCTTCTCAGTCACAATTGACATTTTAATAATTTCCAGAACCAATTGTTCAAACAATTTGCAAGGAATACACTCTACAAACAAATTTTCCAGGCTACCCTTGCCAATTTATTTCGACCAGTTGATACGAAAATTAAAATCTCCTGTCATTATTGTACTACCTTTTCAGGCCCAGGTTTACTCTATCCTACATTTTTGTACGTACTGCTAGGAGGTCTATAACTACATCCACCAGTGATTTATATTTTTTGCTATTTCTTAAGTCTACACAAACTAATTTTCCAACTTGATATCCTGAGCCGAGATCATTTCTCACTGCAGTACTGATCGTATTTCCTTTTCCTTGCTTCCTGGCAATGTTGTTGTTAAGTGACATACTGAACATTTCCAGTACTTTCTGTTTTTGTTTCAATTGCGCAGTATATTTTTGTTCATTTGTATGTGTCTGTCAGTTAAAGTCAATGCAACATTTCCTCATTGCTATAATGAAGTGTATTTTCAAGATCTGGAGTGGCTCTTCAACCCAAAGTCTTCTTCTGAAGAAGTGAGATTATGACTACTGATATAGGGTAGAACAATAATCAAACAGAAATTTCTGAGATTAAGAACGATACTTTTTTGGACAGTTGTATCCAGTGGGGATCTTCACAACTTAGCAACACACATTATGTACAAATTATTTGGATGAAATCTTTCAAAGTAGAATATCCAATTTTGCATATTATACCAAATTATGTGAGGAAGCATATTAAAATCTCTGACGGTCCTTACTGATGTAAATTGGAAACAGGAATGAAGCAAACAAGTCTTAGATTTGTTCCTCCCCATGACACTGTATGAAAATAAATTAAATTCAAAGAGAGCTCTTGTATGGATAATATCAAAGATGCATTAAGCCATGAATCATAAATTAATTACTATTGTGATCATTTGACTCAGAATGCACACCATAGCTTTAGGCTGCTTCAAAACATGCAACAAAGCTTGGTAAGGCACTCCCGCATTGGAGAGCTAATGTTCTTAAAACTGACTGGCAGTAATTCCTATTGAAATTTGAATTTTTGAAGCGCTCATTTTGCGGAGGGATATGGATAGAGTGAATAGTCAAGGTCTTTTTCCATGGGTAGGGGAGTCTACAACTAGAGGGCATAGGTTTAAGGCGATAGGGGAAATATTTAAAAGGAACCTGAGGGTCAACTTTTGCATGCAGAGGGTGGTGCATGTATGGAACAAGCTGCCAGAATAGATGGTGGAGGCAGGTATAATTGTATTTAAAAAGCATTTGGATGTGTACATGTAAAGGAAGGGTTTAGATAGATATGGCATATGGGTCTGGATCAGTTTAGGATATCCGATCAGAGTGGTCAAGTTGGACCAATGGATCTGTTTCTGTGCTCAATGGCTGTATAATTTATTGTTCTGCAATTTCCTTGCATTTCTTTGATAATTTGCATCTTGTCGCTGTTTGCAATATTTTAAAAATCACCCTGTGTATTTTTCAATTATTTTGAGGCCTGACATTTTCAGTTCCAACAATCAAAGTTCTCATATAAGGAACTGTTTTCCATCTACTTGTATTTGGCAGGTAAGCATCATAGGCAAGTCTGCTGACGCAAGAGGCGAGGTGCCTGCACGTAACCTTATCCAATAGGCTGAATTTATCAACCAAGATACAACCATCTGGAGATGTTGATGCTTTCACCAGACAGGTACTTTATATCTGGTTCATTAATATCCTTTAGGGAAGGAAAATCTGCCATCCTTACCCAGTATGGCCTACATGTGACTCCAGAGCTACAGCAAGTGGTTGACTCTCAACTGCCCCCTGAAATGGCCTAGCAAGCCACTCAGTTGTATCAATTGCTACAAAGTCTCAACAAAGAAATGAAACTGGACAGTCCACCTGGCATTGACCTAGGCACCAGAAATGACAAATAGCACTATCGACCCTGCAAATTCCTCCTTACTAACATTTGGGAGCTAGTATCAAAATTAAGAGAGCTGTCTCACACACTAGTCAAGCAACAGCCTGACGAAGTCATACTTATGGAATCATACCTTGTGTACAATGTTCCAGACAACCACCATCACCGTCACTGGATATTTCCTGTCCCTCCAACAGGACAGACCCAACAGTGATGGCGGCACAGTGGTATACAGGTAGGAGGGAGTTGCTCTGGAATTCTCAACATTGACTCTGGTCCCCATGAAGTTTCATGACTTCAGGTTAAATATGGGCAAGGAAACCTCCTGCTGAATACCACATTCTGTCTTCACTCAGCTGATAAATCAATACTCCTCCATGTTGAACAACACTTGGAGGAAGCGCTAAAGGTGGCAAGGACACAAAATGTACTCGGGATAGGGGATTTCAATATCTATCACCAAGAATGGCTCAGCAGGAGCACTATTAATCAAGCTGGTCAGGTTCTAAAGGCCATAACTGCTAGACAGGGTCTGCAGCAAGTGGTAAGAGAACCAACAAGAGAGAAAAACATACTTGATCTCATCTCCACCAATCTTCCATCTGACCATGACAGTATTGGTAAGATTGATCACCACACAGTATTTATGGAGACAAAGCCCCACCTTCTCATAGAGAATACCCTGTATTGTGTTGTGTGGCACTATCACCATGCTAAATGAGACAGACTTCAAACAA